>NW_026000243.1:620765-625555 GCF_001458135.2 Marmota marmota marmota | reverse complement strand
CAGTGCTGAATAGCCCTTGCACTCTGCAGGTCTTGTTACCATTGCACGCAGATGGGTTTCAGGACTGGTCTTTTCTTCTTGGCTACAGACTCTTTACCTTCCTCTGGGGCTTAGGGATTGTGTTGCCAACTTAAATTTTGTCATTATTACCAGGCTACCTGTGTTATCCTACTTCTTGCCGTCGTCACGATGCAGGATGCGAGGCAAGGCACTGCACTTGAGTGATCCCTCAACAGACCTCAAGGAAAGCATGTCCTATTGCATGCGGGTTTGACGTCCACGTCCACGCCCCGCCCTACGAAAAAAGGCGTCGGCTGATATGGGATCAGGTCTGGGGAAGGTGCCTCCTTAGGACTGAACCATACATTGCAGCCACTTCTGCACAGTGGGATAGGACCTCTACTTTCGCCTGCATTGTTATATAAATTAGAAGGGGGAACTGTGGTAAGCCATTCTTATAGACCGTGGCCGCCATTAGAAGATGGCGCCGGCTTCCACTGTGGCCTGTGATAAACAACTCCTTTTATGGAGAGTTGGCACGCAATCCCTTACCACCCTATGAGAGAGATCCACGTGGCGGCTTGGGATTGGGACGCGGGGGGCTTTATTAAGCTGTGCTTGGGTGTGTTCGGGCGGCGGGCGCTAGAAGATGATACATGACTCAAGGCCTGAATAAACTGCTGAAAGAAGAATCCTGTGTCGTGTTTTCCCTTGCCGGCGAGGGGTCGCGACATTTCTGGATGCTGTTTCTTATGTTTATATATGTATGAATCTTTGAACAGTTCTTTCTTGGCATGCTTGCTCCAGTTCAATACTATTGTATTGTTTTTAGTTCTTGCTTAACAGCTTTATTCATTTTCTTGGTTGTGGTATAAATATTTCAGTCCCTTTCCACCACCCTCTAAGTTTCATTCCCCAACAATGTAATTATTCAATAATTGCTATTGAGAAACTAAAAATTATTCTTCAATATGAAACCATTTTTTCTTCTTTAGCAAACTAGCAGTTTGGAAAAACAGCGTAATTCCCAATAAAATATCACTTGATTAGAGAATTTAAGAATATAAAATTCTTTGAGATTACTTTCATTCATTAGGTTGAGGCAGTCTCCTTTTCCTTTTAGTCGTGAGGGTTGGTGACAAAGTTTGTACCAATGTGATTCTTTATGCTTGTTTTTCTTTTTACTATTACTTTATCGATGTATAATTTTTTCTTTATCCTAGGTCTTTTAAATTTTTATCAGAATGTGTCTCTTTATGGATTTATTTCCATTAACTAATTGTGGTTTTCAGAAAGTTGTAGGTTTTCCTTCAGAATGAGAGAGTCCTTTTGTATAGCAGGCACTGAGCCAAGAGTGGAAATAAGGATTTCAATTTTGCTTTTGTTTTGATGGTTATCACATACTTCTAAGTAACATCATGATGTATTTAGTTCATGCTTTGCTAGTTATAATCAGTCTATTCATTTACTGCCATAAACCTGAAGAATTATGTCTTATCTCCATTTTCCTTCTACTTCACAGTCTTGCAGGACATGCTTATCATCATTTGGCATGAGTTTGATTTTACACAGTATCCAAAATTTCCATCTTTAACATGAGTAGGTTAATGTACTATTTCACCACCCTCTAACAACCCTTAAGTACTTGCTATGCTATTCCTTCTATATTTCAATGTTCAAAGAATTTGTACTCTGGTAAAAAATAATCACATCTTCCAGGATATGTTTATAGGTATATTTCCATTTTCAAAAGCAACATTATGGCTGTAAATAATATTTATCCTAGAAATTCAACTGTGAGATTGGGCTTATAGAGATTCTATGTCATTATAATTTTGCTTATCAGAGAAGAAAGACACCTAACAGCAATTTGGGGAAAAAAAAAAAAGCATGGGGAAGAGAAATCTGAACTAGCATCATTTAAATTTAACTTTTATTAAATTGTCACCCTTTCAGGTCACCTTGCATCATTATTATAGCATGAGCAACAGATAGTTGTTTTATTTTTAAGTCACTATATTTGCACTCCTCCAATTATTTTGTACAAATTTATGCTGACTGATTTTGAAGCCTAATCCCTTACTTACCTGTTAGAATTTTCAAATCTACTTATCCATGATGATTTTATTTAGAGTTTTGATACTATTTTAGCTTTATTTAATCATGATCAGAGAATGTGTATAATTTTTAATTGTAAGAAAGTAGTGGTTGTTTCCTTTATTTAAATATGTACTAAATTATAGAACTTATTTCCAAAACACTGAAGAAGTTTTCTGTGAATTTATGATCGTTTTTGTTCTCTACTTTTTTAGTCTAGTTGGGAAACTAATTACAAGGACTTCTTTCTTTGTCATGGAAAAAAGAATATGTAACAGATTCACACAATGTTGTAAAAATCAATCCCTGGAAAACACACATGGACCCAGTGTTTTCTGTAGACAGTAGGAGGAGCAAGAGTTTAGTTAATGAAGTGCTACCCTAGACAACATTCAGCTCTTCAGAAAGCACAGTGTTCACTTTTTCCATAACATTTTCTAACAATACAATAAAAGCCTCATTCAAAACAGGTGTCCTTGTGTTTCAGGCTCTTTCTGAAATAGCCAGGGGACTCTCTACATGCAACAGACCAACTAAATCATGTCTATTTTGAAAATGACTCATTCTCCTTAACACAAATAACACTCATTCCAAAAACAAATTTTTATAAGTCAATTATATTTATAATCCAAGAATAATTTTTGTGCTTCACTTGAAATTACTACACTATATAGTTTCATCATTTTTAAAGACTTAGAAACTCATGATTTGAACTTTAGCATTTGGTAACCTACTGTCCAATGTTAGAAAATATTATTATCTAATATAAGATTAGAATGTGATGATTTACTAAGGCAAATCTTAAAAAAAATATCTTGAGATTTTTATCTGATAATTTTATGATTTTTCAACTTTTACTATGAAGTTTGATTTTTTGTCATTTTTTATCCAAATTAATATATAATGCTTTGATTTTTTTCTAACATTAATACTGGAATCATGATTTTAATTTTGGGGCATTTGATACTTCTTTGTTATAATTTTTCCCTTTGATTTTCAATTTGTTTGTAATTTTTTTGACATTATGAATCTGGATTAAGAACAATCTTGAAACTTCTTATTTAATGGTAGAGTTAAACCTCATCAGAAACAAAAACAAAAAAAACAAAAATAGATTTTTTGTCCACATTGATTTTGTCCACATTGATTTTATAGAGAGAATTTTCCAGATTTGAAGATCACAATATCTATATACATGGTGTTTTCACCTTACATATTTGTAAAAGGAGTAAGCAAGTTATAGGTAGGATCCTTTTATACTTGGGATGTTTTTTGAAATCCAGGGAATCTAAGGCAGTCGAACAACAGGAAATGTGTGTCTTTCCATCTAGCCAGCACTGGGGTGACAGTAGATAATATTTAAGAAATAAAGAATGAGAATTCCTGGTCTGCTGGACCCGACATAAATAAAGAAAGGGGACAATCTGCAAGTCTCATTTGAGTCACATGAGGAAAGGTCTTCTCTTCATCAGTTGATTCCCAGTAAACCAAAGCAGGGAGACATTTCTTAATTTCTGCTGCCTTCCAGGACAACACACAGGAGAGGTTCAATAATGTTCCTGCTTCTGTTGCAAAACATGAGTGAGGATCCACTCAGTGGCATTCATAAACCTCTCTGGTGGAGTGAAATAGCACCTACGAGGGTGTTTACTGAAGACTTTTTATTCCTATAAAATCAGTTGAACCATCTTTTAAGGGGCAGTGGTAAAGGCTAATTATTTCAGAATCCTACCAATCAGACATCCTAAAAGAGAGATAACCATAATGAAAAAGAGAAACAGTAATAGAAATGGTCATATTAAATAAAGAGCTAATATGTAAACCCTGAAGAAATCAAGCCCACCAGATTCCAACAGGCTAAGGGATGGAAAACCTTAATTTTTGCAGTTCTGCTTTTGAGTTTCTGAGACGTAAGATGTGGATGCTATTGAGGTTGTCCACTGTCTTGTTTACCCTTATATAAAGACATGAATGATCTTAGCATTTCACTACACTTTGTTAGTGTCTCAGGCAGTGACTTATCTAAGGAGAATTCTAGCCCATGTATTATCCATTGTGGTGATAACTTCAAGGTAGGCATTGTTGAAGAAATAAATAAAATAAAATATCCTACCATGCCAAGAATATTCTAAGTAAATATAGTAAATAAAGAAAACAGTTTTACTATTGAGTAAACATTAAACCAGACTAATGATTCACATCATAGACAATCTATTAAATAGATTGAAAATGGAGAAAACAATCTCACCCTTTTAAAGACCAAGAAGACAGAGGGAACTGTGACCATCCACAGAGCAGGCCCAGCGGCCTGCTGAGGGGCAGAGCTGCCCCCCACCCCCAGCGCCTGCCAGGTAGGCGGAACGGTGACCACCAGCAGAAAAGGCCCAGTGGCCCACGGCTGAACAGAGCTTCCAATCACTCCTGCAAGGTAGGCGGGCTTGCGACCCACCAGCAGAAGAGGAGCAGCGGCCTGCTGAGAGGCAGAGCCGCCCCCTCCCCCAGTGCTGGCAAGGTAGAGGGAACTGTGACCATCCACAGAGCAGGCCCAGCGGCCTGCTGAGAGGCAGATCCGCCCCCTCCCCCCGCGCCTGCAAGGTAGACGGAACTGTGACCACCAGCAGAACAGGCCAGACCTGCAACCGATAGACAGAACAGGCCCAGTGGCCTGAGGAAGGGTAGAGCCGCCCCCCACC
>NW_026000243.1:603788-614338 GCF_001458135.2 Marmota marmota marmota | reverse complement strand
TGGAGGATGGGAAAGGCAGCGGAGCACAACAGACACTAGGATGGCAATTTGTAAATCAATGGATGTGTAACTGATGTGATTCTGCAATCTGTGTATGGGGTGAAGGTGGGAGTTCATAACCCACTTGAATCAAAGTGTGGAATGTGATATGTCAAGAAATTTGTAATGTTTTGAACAACCCACAATAAAAAATTAAAAAAAAAGAAAAAAAAAATAAAGACCAAGAAGATTCAACCTGTTACAATATTTTACTTGGTTTTGTTCAAAGGAAATGCAAAACTTTGTATCAGTACGATATTATACCTTGAAACCAGGTGCCTAGCATGAACTCCCCCAGAGACAGAGAGAGAACACCCTTTTTCTAGATATTCACATTTCAAAGTTATAGGTAAAGACCCTTAATAATGGCATTCTTGAGATGCCAAACTTGCAAAAGACTCACAAATCTTATGTGTGTGTGTGTGTATGTATGTGTGTGTGTGTGTCATGTGTTTTACAGAGAATAGTTTTACAATACTAAATTTTCCAAGGGAATGCTATAGCAAGGGGGAGATCTTTTTCCTCTGGTCATCAGGGAAAATCATTTTTTGAAAAAATTACATGTACAAAAAACTTTATCTGGCTTTAACTCTGTGAAGATTCTTCTGAACTTGGGGAGAAAGACCAGGTACAAGGCAACCCAGAATCCTTATAAACACCTAGATGATCAGGTTTTAGTTATTAGTATAGCAGATTCAGAAAGGAAGAAAAATTGGAAATGCTAGTTTGAAGAATTATAGCATGTTATTGAAAACAACAACAACACACACACACACAAAAGATTGAAAATTCAATAACGGTTAAAAGACTGAATATACAAATGAGCAATGGCCAGATCATATATATATATGGAAATATGACCCACAATCTGCCAGAACCAGTCCAGGAAAACCATTATATATTACTTTAGATTCTTTCCCAGGAAAGAAAGTAAGTTTACTATATATAAGTCAAATTTATAGGATTTCAGACTATTATTTCTAGCAACCAGTCTAGGAAGTCTAACAATAATCTCTATAATAATCAGTCCAAATAAACAGCAAGTCTTAATTAACATTTTTCAGTTTCCCTAATTTTTGTCTTTGCTTTCAACATGCCAACCACACAGGATGACCTATTTCTAGTTACCTGCCTACAGCCTTCCCATGACAACAGTCTCTACTCAGGTCAATTCTGAAGCCCTTCTTTTGTTCCTACTACAAAGTTCTTCCATTTATTTCCCTGCCTTTGAGTTTCTATCCAATGCAAATGACAATCCTTTATTCCTTAATATAGCAAGCTCTGAATAAATAGCCTTTGCTTCTTCTCTTTGGGGCGATCTTCATTTAATTTTACAGAGTTGCCACTTTTTGCAGTTATGACAGGATACAGTCCAATCTGTAGGTTAAGTAACAAAAGTAGAGTTTCCATAGCAGAAGAGGGAGTCAATTAAATCTAGCAGAGAAGATGAAGTTTTCTAAATGCTATAATTCTCTATTAAGAAATAAAAGTTTCCTCCATGGTATCCTCTACTTTTGATAAAAGATGATCTCAAAGAAAAATTATTCCTGATCACAAAATTAAGCATTTCTTATGATTTGTCCCAGTTATTGACATAGGTACAGCAAGAATGGTGATTTTCTACATAGGTATTTTGGAGTTTGCTTTGCTGGAATTTTTCATATGAAGTCTCACAAGATTAAGGCTAGAAAACCAAGCCTAGAACTCCCAGTACCTCACTTGTGATACAGAGAGGTTAGATGAATTGCTTTCTTCTTCAGGTCCTCCAAACATACGAAGGTTCCTGGCTGGGAACTCTGGGAGTGAGGTAGTAGGTAAGTTTTTCAGAGAGGACTTTGCAAGCAGTGACTCTATAATGGATCTTAGCTCCTGGCAAAGCAAAAATTGCACTGAAGACAGAGAGGAATTTATTTAAGGCTATTGTGAAAGAGGAAAGGCTTGAACTAAAATCTGTCTTCAACTTCACTCAGACAAAAGGCTGTAGAGTTTTTAGGAGCTAGAGTGGGAGGATAACAGTCCATCTGTGCTTGCTAATTGGATTTATCCAAAGGAAAAGACAACTTTTCTTATATCTTTGTAGCAGGAGGGAGTTTTACAACTTGGAGCAAGGTGCCAGTCGTAGTTAGGCTCCTCTCCTCCTACAGAAACTGGGAGTTAGGGGTTCTCTCTTTCTTGAATACATTTCAAAGGGATTGTTCCCAGGTCCTTGAGACAAGATATTTGTGGATTATAAAACTGGCAAGAGTCTTTTGAAAAGATTTACATATATCACAAAAGGACAGAGAAGAGATTTAAAATTATAAGTTTTCTAAAGAAAATGTTCTAAGTAAAGGAAGATTGGGGCCAAAGTCAAGAATAAGTCTGTCTAAAGTTATGTCACACTAAGTGGAAAGTTAAGGCCATCTTGGGCACTCTGTAAAAGTAACTGGTTGATCTGATAAAATGAGGATCATTCTTAAATAAAACATCCTACTTAAAGCCTGGGGCACATAGCCTAAGTTTTCAAATATGCATTCATAGTAATGAGTTTTACTGACAATAAGCATAACAATAATTATCATGAAAATAAGTGTTCATATATTTTCTGGATTCTAGAAAGGTCATGAAAGAAAAAGATGTTTCATTTCTCTTTATATAAATGATCTATTAAATTGCCATGATTATGGATAGTTTTAAAAAATAGAAGAAAATGTCTAGAAAATAGAACATTAATATATTAGCAATATTGTAAACAGTACCTATGATTATTCTTTACCAATTCATTTAGCATAAGTATAGGGGTTTAAGTTACCTAAATATGTTGAAAACTACTCAAGATGATTCTCATAAATCAAAACAGAAATACTATTAAATTAAAAAACTATCAAATCATGATTCAATTTGATTATATACACATTTACAATTTTCATCATCTTAGATATCTATTATGGGTAATGACAAATTGCTCAGTTAGTAAACCTATATGAGTTAAGAAACAAACTACCCAAGTAGGATACAAATGAATGCTAAACACTGAACTAAGAATACATTGCAGTTTTTATTAAAGGAATAATATTAAATGAGATTGTTGCTACTTATTCAAATTATGTGAACTTGAATTCTTGAAATATTTTGGTTATTAGTTTCTATAATTCATAGAAATAAGTCTATAAATACATATATCATTGGGTGTATAAATGTATACACATATATATTGCACTACTAAAATTATTTCCTTAATTCCTGAGAATTTAAAGAATATTCAATTTATTTGAGTATGTATTTATCCCTAAACAAATCAGAATAGATCTCCTTTAAGGGATTTTATAATCTAATCTGATAATACCAATCAAAGGCAGCATGATATTCCACATAATCAATCTCTCTCTCTCTCTCTCTCTCTCTCTCTCTCTCTCTCTCTNCCACCAAGATAGCATTTAAGAAATGTGTAGTGTTTACAAAAAGGAGAGGGTTTAAAATAGAATTGTAGCACTGTCAGTAGAGAAATGAAACCATCCTGAAAAAGGCTACCCATGAATGTCGTCAATCATAATCACAGAAACCAATGGGTGTATTCCCCATTTTTATGACTCACAGGCTTCTTGGAAAACATGCTACAAAGTGCATGCACGCACACCCATTTTGTTTGATTTTTACACTATTAGAAAAACCACTGAGCAGGTTGTTAAAGGGACGAGCAGCGAGGTTAGAATTTATCAGGCAAATCGAATGGCAGACAGATAAAGCAGGAAATGTAGGAGAGCTGCTAGCAATGATCCAAATACAGTTTATAACTCCCTGGGAGGGAGGGGTGTCGGAGGAAGGAGCAAGGCACTCAGCAGGTAGTTATAAATTTTAGCTCACTGCATTAATTACAGAACTCGATGTCCCAGTGTCATCTGTAGGGAGAACAGGACTCTCTCCCTGGATTTCATTGTGCTTTGAAGACAAATAGTTTGTTTTGAGCAAAAGGAGATAGAAATAGTCTAGAACAGGGACAAGATAGCTGGTGACTAATTTAAGTCGGGGTTACTTCAATGGCCATCTTCAATGTTTCCTGAGCACTTCACCTGACAACCTGTATGGACAAGCGTGGGTGAAAAACAGGTCAAATTAGGGAACTGAGAACAAACAAACAAAAAAGCCAAGTAAGCAAATATGGTATACTCTAAATAAAGAAAGAAGACCAAACATTTAATGAGAGGGGACATGGGAAGAATGGAGGGAAGAATGGGCAAAGGGGAAGGAGACGAGGGGAGGGGGATTGAGGGCAAGAAAGATGGTAGAATGAGATGGACATCATTATCTTAGGTACACATATGACCGCATGTAAGGTGTGACTCTACACCCTGTGTGTACAACCAGAGAAATGAAAAGTTGTGCTCCATTTGTGTATATGAATCAAAATGCATTCTGCTGTCATAGCTAACTAATTAGAACAAATAAAAAACCCCAAACATTTAGAAAAAAGATGTATCCAGAGTAATTCCTGATTTGGGATTCCTAAACCCCAGAAAAACAACAATTAAAATATAAATCATGTTCTTCAGAAACATCACTGAACAAAAAGTATTTTGGAGATCCTTTCAAACAATTCTCCAGAAGTAATAACTATTTGAAATATTTATGAAAACTACTTTGGTTCCAGTTGCTCTAAGTGTGCACAATAGCACTGGTAAAAAGCAGTAGAGATACATATGAGCAAATTTTATTTTATAAGATTTATTTTCTCCTAACAAAATTCTTTTGAGCAAAAGCTTCTAGTGGAATTTCACAAATCTGCTAGCTTCTTAAAAATTATTCTCACCCATGTGAATTTAGGTGGCAACATGTATGTGTATGTGCTGTCGGGGGTGTCGGGTATGTGCACGACTGCCTGGGTTTCCCTAAGGGTTCAAAGGAAAAAAAAGTGTGTGTGAGCTGGGGTAGGAGAGGGGGAGGATAATTCAACTCAAAGTAGTGGTAAATCTAAGTAAATAAGAAGTTGTGTCCCATGACTATACTACCTCAAATGATAGCTGATTATTTTTCTTGAACAATTCAATTTAAGGAGAAAAATGACCAAATAAATTAATGTTAATTCATTCTAAGATCAAAGCAAATGGTGAATTAAAATGCACATTTTCCACTTTGGTATTTGTCCTTTGCCTTTTTTAGGACCGGTCCACTCCAAAGGGTACTGAAGTCAGAGGTTCAGTATGACAGGCCCCTTAGAAAAAAACCCTGGGCCACACAGAGGGAACTCAGGGAGCAGCTGAGCTAAAGTCCCTTTGTGTGGTAACTGTAGCAACCAGAACAACACCTGCCTTAGCTTTAAAAAAATGTTTTTAACCTGTTGTTTATTTACAAATAAATCAATCTGTCTCTCTCTCTCTCTCTCTCTCTCTCTCTCTCTCTCTCTCTCCCTCTCTCCCAGAAAGTCATTAATAGAAAGAGTATATCTTCAATTCTATAATTTTGACTTTCTAGTTTATATAGAGGAACAATTGTTCCTATCTCACCAGTTAAGGTTTGGATATTAAATGCTTCCCCAAAGTCCTTGTGCTCAAGGCTTGGTAGAATCCTCTGGTGCTATTGTGAGGTAGTAGAACCTTTAGGAGGTGGAAGCCCAGAAGAAGGTTATTAGATTATTAGAGTGTGTGCCTTTGAAAGAAATTTTGGGATCAACATTCTTTCTTGATGCTTTCTGGTTTTCATGAGGTGAGCATCTTTTCTCTACCAAATACTTCCCACCATGTTTTATCTCACCACAGGTCAAAAAGGAGCAGAGTCAGTTGACCTTGGATTGAAACTTCTGTACCTGTTAACCAAAATACATCCTTTCTCCTTTTAACTTACTTATCTAGAGTATTTTGTCACAACAATGGAAACCTAACACATCACCTTTATATTTTTTATATTTTTAGCACAATTATGTTTCTGGAAGATAGGAAATATTGAGATTCCCTGCTTAGAATCAATCACTGCTGAAGCATCTTACCAGTATTTGTAAAGGAGAGCTTTAAGATTTCTTGTGCACCATGTATAATGCTGTGAAAACTGGGCCATATTTAGGGCAAGGAATGGAGAGAGAGAGAGAGATTGGGAAGCTCTTTTGGAATCTATAAAGACCATCTGCATGGGGGAAAAAAAAAAAAAACAGCTAACTTGTTTCCAATTAACTTTCAGCCTCAGGTGGTAGCAGTTGGTACACCTAAATTCCTCAAATACGGATTCATAACTCTAAAGGATTTTGAGCAGAGGAAAGTAAGCTTGAAAGGAAACTCTTTTAACATTTTTGTCAGCCAAACAGTTTATTTTAGCTTTAAAGATAATTGCTAATTCCTTGGGTAAGGACCTAAAGAGGTTATGGAGTGAGTTTCGTTTTTTGATGGATATCCCTGTAGTTGTTGTGAAAAAAGTAATTTGGGGGAAGAGTTGACAGGAGAAACAATTGTCTTATAGGCCATGAGAGCAATTCAAATTCAAAGGTGTAGTATAAATTTAGGAACATAAGGAAACTAAAAAACACTAATATTCCAATTTGAAAGTAAATATTTTTTTCCAGTTTACTGGAATGGTAGAGTTAAACATAAAGCTATACAGGTTAATGAGTGGTCCTAGTGAGACCAAAGGGTATTTATATAAACTCAGGTGATAGGGTAGATCCAGTATCAGTTCCCACATACGTGTGGCTTGCTTAGTCTAAGGGACGATCTAGGGAAAACAGAGGAGAAATATGTTACCCTTGTGTATACTATGAAGAAGGAGGGGTATCCATTTATGGGGAGTATTATTCTCCTTTATCATTGAAATTATGCTTGCATGGGGGATGGTTGTTCAATGAGAAATTATGGAGATGACAGATTTTTGGACTCTTCTTCCCTTTTACAAGATCAGGTCCTATATCCCTTTTCATTACAATGTCTGCAAGTATCCTTATATAAAGGAGTTTTGTAGGGGACAGATTGTCCTCATGTATCTCCTCCTAATTGTTTAAGTTAAAGGCCTTTGTTTGTATTGTGTTAAATTGACTTCTTCTGCAATCGAGCCCTTATGGTATTGAACTAATGTCAATATTTTAGAGACAGGAACATTTCATTAATTTATGTTCTGTGTTTGAATAATATCTCTAAAATTTTCCCATAAGCTCTTTATAAAACCAACAATGGCAGAAGCAATTCAGTCATCAAATATAATGCCAGAGTAATTCTTTCAAACATATTATAATATAAATTCATGATTAGAGTTGTATTCAACAATTGTTGCATTGATTGCTTCTTTATTCAATAAATGTTTGTTCTGTCCTATGGCTTTAGTCTACATGTAAGCCTCAGAGGTATTCTGGTATCTTTGATTGTCCATTTCTCAGGCTCTCTAGCAGCTGCAAGTGGATATATAAATAAGGCAGCCTTGGAAATTACATCCTGAGGAGTAATTTTAATTAATTTCTATGTTTTACCCTATTCTTATGGGAGTCTGGAAAGTCTTTGAAAGTATTCTGTAAATCAAGTTAGACCTAGGCTTAAGAACATATTCAGCTGGGTGCCCAAGTCACTGACCTTTAATAACAGATGGAAAATGACCAGTTTTATAGATCAGAATAAGAAATTGGGAATCAGAATATTTAATAGAGGCAGGAAGAGAAAAATTAAGGGCTGAAAGGGATCAACAGAAACAGTAGAAAAAGTAGGATTTGTTGGTGAGCAAAGGGTCAGAGAGGGAATGCATGGATCATTTGGCATGAGTTTGCTGGGGGAGAAAGACTCAATTTTTCTGGGGAGCAAAATTCTGCCAAATGAAGGTAATAAACTAAATTGTTGTTGTAGGGGTAACACATAAAATTCACAAGTATTTTGAAGGGTGTTGAAGTATGAATTAGTTTTCCTTATAACAAGGTTAAGTAAAAATTGAAAACTAAAATTAAAAAAAATCACTGAAAGATATAAACAAAATCTAGTCTTTACCATGTGGCCATGGACAAATATTCATAGCATAAGAATCAGGCAATGTATGCACTGTAGGATGCCAAATTGGAGCACAAAAAGTGGGAAAGACCTGGTACCCAAATGGAGATGGGATTTCAAAAGTGGCCCTCTAGCTCCATCCAAAAAATGTCACCAAATGATAAAAAAATAAAAAACCTAATGAAAAAAACTATCTTATTCAGGAAACTGTGACAGGAATAAGAATTCCAGCTCCAAAGATCAGAGGGCCTCCAAGGGTGGTATTCCCTTGGACTTTTAAAGGACAGTAGACAGAATATAAATGGGATGGTTTTAGAATTGAGGTTGATTCCTAATCATGTTTGTCTCAATTAGTCCACCAGTAAACGTTTATATCTATGTCTAGCTAGTTTTGTGGGGGGAAAGTAGTTGAGCTAATCATTTATGTGACAGATAATGGAAGTTCGAAGGGTCTGTGCATAGACTTGTCATAAACAGACAAGGGGGTCATACACAAGTGTCATTAACTATATGGGGAAAGGCAATCCTTGGCTATAAACAGTTTTTCAGACCTCAATATGGTGAGGAATTTCTTAACTGCTACCATTTTCCATGCGCACAGGGCTGAGGTAAATGTCAACATTGTCAATGCATTTATATTTATGGTTAAGCATTTAACACACTTTTGTCAACCTTCTTTCTCATTTTACGCTAATTTTTTTCTACCTTCTTTTAAGACTTTCTCTGGAGATATGATGTTTATTTTCTTTAGCTTACATGGAAGTTATAAATGTTATTTTGAAGACTAATCATAGTTTCCTTGAAAATGTTACATACAAACACATCATTGGTATTTTGATGGGGATTGTATTGAATCTGTAGATTGCTTTTGATAACACAGCCATTTTGACACTATTAATTCACCCTATTCCAAGAACATTGGAGGTTTTCTATATTCCAAGGTCCTCTTTGATTTCTTTCTGCTGTGTTCTGCAATTTTCATTATAGAGAATTTTCACCTTATTGGTTAGATTTTTTTCTAGGTACTTTATTTTATTTATTTACTTTTTGAGACTATTGTGAATGGAATTATTTTCCTGATTTCTTTCTCAACATATTCATCATTAGAATATTGAAAAGCCATTGATTTTTTGTTTTGATTGTATATCGTACTACTTTGCTAAATTTGTTGTCAGCTCTAGAAGTCCTTTGGCAGAATTTTAGGCCTTCTAACTTTAGAATCATGTTATCAGCAAATAGAGATAATTTGATGTCTTCATTTCCTTTTTGTATCCTCTGTTTCCTGAGTACTCAGGTGAATGTTTCAAAAATTACATTGAGTAGGAGTTTCAAAAATTGTATTGAATAGATGATAGTGGACATCTTTGTCTTGTTCTTCATTTTAGAGGAAATACTTTCAGTTCTTCTCTGTTCAGTATGATGTTGGAGTTAGACTTGTTGTGTCTAACCTTTCTGATGTTGGGGTAAGTTCCTTCTTCTAACCCTAGTTTCTTCACTTTTTATATTATGAATAGGTGCTTAATTTTGAAAAAGGCTTTTAATGTATATATTGAGATGATGATGTGATTTTTGTCCTTAATTCTACGTATGTAATAAATTATATTTATTGATATGTACATGTTAAACCAACTGAGTATCCCTGGGATGGTGCTCAATCTTCTTCATGTGTTTTTTAATGTGCATTAATATTTTTGGAGGATTTCTGCATCTGTATTGGGGATATTGTTCTGTACATTTCTTTCCTCATTTTGATATTTGTCAATATCTTATAGATTTTTCAATTCATTGGAAAATTAGTTTTCTAAATAATCCCAAATGAGCCTCCCAATTTCAGAAATGTCTATGGTCATATTTCTGTTTTTGTCTCTAATTTTGTTGATTTGGTTACTCTGTCTCTTTTGGTTAGTTTTGCTAAGGGTTTATGAATATTCTTTTAGTCAATGTTATTCTTCACAAAACTGTAAACAAAGAGTCCTAAAATTCATATGGAAGATTAATGTATCCAGAATAGCAAAATCAATACTGAGAAATAAGAACAATGCTGGAGGTGTGATAATATCTGACCTCAAATTATACTACAGAATTATCCTAACAAAAATAGCATTGTATTAGCATAAAAACAGGTGGACAGACCAAGGAGATAAAATAGAAGATAGAGAGACAAATCCAAATAAATACAGTCATCTTATCCTTGACAAAACATACATTGTAGAAAAGATAGCCCTTTAAGCAAGTTTTGCTGGGAAAACTGGATATCAGTATATAGAAGAATGGAACTAGATCTCTCTCTCTCTGTCACCATGTACAAAAATCAACTCAAAGTGGTCCAAGATTTAGGAATAAGACCAGAAACCCTACAACTGCTAGAAGAAAACACAGGGTCAACACTTCAACATAATGACACAGGTATTGACTTCCTTAATAATATTCATAAAGCTCAATAAATAAAACCCAGATTCAATGTAGGATGACATTAAATTAAAAAGCCTCTGCATACCATAGGAAACAAAAATGTGGAGAAGGAGACTACAGAATGGGAAAAAAACTATTTTCCATTTCCTCTTCCAGTAGGAGACTAATGTCATA
>NW_026000243.1:544508-603768 GCF_001458135.2 Marmota marmota marmota | reverse complement strand
ATATATATATATATATATATATATATATATATATATATATATATATATATATATATATATATAACTAAAAAAACTTAACACCAACAAAACCCCCGAATAACTTAGTCAATAAGTGGGAACATGATCTATACAGACTTTTGTCAAAACAAGAAACACAAATTAAAATGTTCAACATCTTTATGTTCAGCAATCAGAGAAATTTAAGTCAAAATTACACTAAGATTTTATCTCACTCCAGCTTGAATATCAATCTCTAAAACCACAAATTAAAATAACTGCTATTGAGTATGTGGGTAGGGGGGAAGCACACTTATATATTGTTGGTGGGAATGAAAATTAGTACAATTGGTTTAGAAAGAAGTCTGGAGATTCCTCAAAAGAACAGGAATGGAAAACCATATGACCCAGCTATTGCATTCCTTGGTATTTATCCAAAAGAACAAAAATCAGTATACTACAGTGGTACATGCTTCCCAGATGCAGATCAGAATCTTATGGGAGGTCCTGCTAGCATCTGGCTCTTGGACTCCCCATTGTCCTGAATTATGAAAAATGTATCTGTATTATATATAAATTACCCAATATGATGCTTTGGTACAGCAACAGGAACAGAATAGAACACTAAACAAATTGTAAATGATTTATACATGTTAGTTGTAATTTGTAATTGCTGAATTTACTCCTATTATTCTTGGTTTCTTTCACTAAAAACTCATGATTCATAGAAACAGTTTCTACTACCTTCTCAGGCATAATTTCTATTCCTTTATTCTTAAGTTGAATGTCTTTCACCTTCCTTATTGCTACCCAAAGACTCATTATTAAAGACTTGGTCCCCAACCCATGGTTCTATTGGGAGGTTATGGAACCATTAGGAAATGGGACCTACTAGAATGAAGTAAGGCCACTGAAAGCATCACCTTGAAACAGGTACTGGAACCTTGGTGTCTTCTCTCTTTCTCCTTCCTGGCTCCCATGACATTGACAGATTCCTCTGCCACACACTCTTGCCATAATATACTGCCTTGGCACATGCCCCAAAGCAACAGGCCAACTAACCATAACCTGAAATCTCTGGAACTATGAATGAAAATAAGTATTTATTATTTTTAAATTGATTTATTTGGGGCATTTTTATGGTAAGAAAAAACTGACTACTACACTTGTAATTAATGGTATTTTCTTTCTAATATTCCTGTCCATTGTAAAGAAACTTACTAAATGTGTTATCAAAACAGTCATTTATTTTCTTCAAAATGTTATAGCCTGCAAAGATGTAATGTTTATTTTCTATTTTATTTCCCCTTCCCTCTTTTTCCTCCTTGACTCACATCATTCATTCCTTCCATCTTTCCTTCCTACTTGTCTCTTTTCCCTGCTCACCAATTCCCTTTTGCATCTCTCTTTTTAATACAATGTGTTCTTTTTTATAGCTCTCAAGCCCATATTTATAGAGAATGTTTCCAAAGAAACGAACATTCTTAAAATCATCAAGGCATTGACCCCTTTTACGTGGTTTCTATTTTTTGCTGCTGCTTCTGTTTTTATTTTCTTGTTCAGGGGATCTGTGCCATCCTGAAATATTTCACATTCAGTGCACCCACCATCCACATGTGTGCTAACAACCTGCTCCTTACAAATTTCAACAAAATGGTCAATTTGCTGTCAAAGTCCTTACTCGTAATTCAAATTATAAATTGTGTTTAAAATCTTTGATGCTGCTTTATCATCTTGAAACTAGATCTCATTTTCTTTTACCTCTTTGGATTTTTGATTGAAGAGAGTGAGGTGCAGCTTAAGATTTCATTCAGCACCTTAGCTCATGAACAGCCTGCTTGTAGCATGCTAAGCCTCATCTCAGCACTTTCACAGTGCTTCCTCTAAGATAGGTGAGCATTCTGGGGAGTGAGGAAGCAATGCATATGCCTATTTCCTGTAGCAAGGCAGGCTGGCAGAGTCTCCCTATGCAAGTGAGAAAAGAGCTGTTGATGAAGGCTGGAGACAGAACTTTTAGCTCTGGCTGTATAAAATGGTAACTTCTGTGTGCTTAAGGGAAAGATGCCCATTTTTTTTTCCCTTTTATCATTTTAGCATCTAGTTCTCACAGTTTGCCAAATTCATATAGGTTGTCATAGTCTTATTTTCTTTTTGGCAACTGTTCTGGTTTGTTAAGATTACAGTTGAATGTAGTATGTTAAGAGCATAATAATCCTTTCCTATTTTATTTTTGGATGCCGGCTTGGCTTCAGAAGATGGCAGTTACACGTGGTATGTAGTTCAAGGATGTATTTTTAAATCTATATCTATTAACAATGGCATTTGTTTAAAATAGGATTGAAAATTTACCTATGGTTTTTATTTTTCTTTAAACAAACCATTTAATTCTCTCTCCCCCCCCCCACCTTGTTTGTACAAACGTGTGTGTGTGTGTGTGTGTGTGTGTGTATAAAGGAAACTTGGTAAGAAAAGCATATCAAGCCTGCATAATCTGTTAGCCTATAAGTCCAAAAATTTGCCTCCTTTAACATTCTAAACTAAGACAATTTGATATTAAGAAATATTTGCCCTAGTACAGCAAGATTTCCTAGGGAAATTTTCATCATAGTCTTCCAGACTATAGTCAAAACAAAGATTAATATTCCCCAAGACCCAGTTCTCAAAACCTTTTTAAGTAATACAATATGCCCCTCCTTATTCTCCAAGCAAGATTTAGCTGACAGTGTGACTGTCTACCAGAATCTTCATTTTCCAGACTCCACTGAAGAATTATGAATAAACAAGGGAGAGTGTGCTGTGAGCAAAAGTACTGAAGGTATCTTCCAGCTTAGAACACACAGACACATCCAATACCCTAGGCTATGGCAGAGGTAGAAGACAGGGTGGATATTGAGTCCCTGCCTCTGTGGCCTGATTATTCATGAAATCTCAAAATGAATCTATCTCACTTAAAACTACATTTCCAGTGCACCATTGCACAATAGGATGACTACAATCTGTGACTGTATACTGTGTAAAGAAAGAATTTAGAATGCTTTTAACATTAAAAAAGATGCAAATGTTTGAGGAATAGTTACATTTAATCTGATTGTTCAATGTATACATGTCATACAAGTGTATAAAAATGTCACATGGTGTTACATTAATATGTACAATTTTTGTGCTTTTACATACCTGTTAAAATAAATTTAATTTAAAAATAATAAAATAAAAAATAAATCTCAGATTTCGTGTTGTTTTTATTGTTGCAGATTTCCCTTTCCATAAGTAATACCAAACACATTTCTACAATGTAGACCTGAATTCCTCCAAAAGGATGAAACAGGTGATAATGAACAATTTGTGGACTTCTACATACTGCTTTTTCCTCATATCTGGCTCATTAATACTGAAATTTCTTCACAATAAAGCTCTAATGATTTCCTAGAGTTTCTGTAGCTTTCATGCTTTTATAAGTGGAATAGTAAAAGTAGATGTGTCTCTGGCTTTTTTTTCCCCCCTTCTTTAACTAGAAGCCCATCTGCTCTTCTTGAGAATGGGATGGTTGATAGGAAATTACTAAAGAAAACCCATGCCCTTGCCAGAAGATCTCACAACAGCATGATATTACCTTTCAGAAAATGTATAAAGGGATTAGAAAAACAAGAATGAACTTGGAGCCCTCCTTCAATGGCACCTTCCATTCTCTCACAGAGCCACCATACCAAGGGAGGTATTTTTAAAGCTGAATTCTTAGCTCTTTGTAATAACATAAATATAACTTTTTAAGACTGGTTCAACATCCTGCAACTATTTTTCTTTTCTTCCAGTGGAGATGTGAAGTCAATGGCAGCTTCATAGTTTTTTATTGGATGTCTTTTGAGCACAGACTACATCGGTCTCCTATGGAGCTTGACAAAGGAGAAGTATTGGCAATGAGAAGAGCCTCTGGCGTGTTAGAAACAGAAAGCAACATATATGCTTCAGAAATAGCAAATAGCTCGCCTGCCAAACCAGCCCTGCAGTGCACATGCTTCTGTTACAGGCCTTCCTGCCTCTCAGCTCAAAGCAGAGAGGAAATCAGTGGAGTCCTTTCTGGTGAATCTATGCTGAAAGATAAACCCATGACCTTCATCTCACAGCAAAAACCTTATGCCTCGGTGATTCTCATTTAAATGTAGATTTCTATGTCCTTGCATATAAAAGCAATGCTATGAGGACTTTAAAGAACAAACAAGGAATTATAGTAAGAGGACAAGTATGAATGGTTATTTATTTGAAATCATGAGCATGAAGAGTATGCAGAAACACAATTGATTTTTAAGAATAATAACTGAGTCCTAAATGACAGTACTGTGCTAAGCATTTGACATCTTGTTCTAATCATAATAGCCCTACAGGATATAGAGAATTATCTCCATTTTACAAATGAGAGAACTGGAAGTTAGTCACACTGTTAAGGGGAATACACCTAGTAAGTAGCGGTTATGAACTGCTATTTCAGGCCTATCTTATTAGCAAACCATTGCTATCTCCACAATATTTTGTTTTTCAGACCTTAATTACTACACAATGCAACATGAACCATTTAGATTCTAGCTACTCATTACAGATCAGTGTCACCAAAGAGAAGTGAGAGTTTACTTTGTATTAAAGGAATAAGACCAAGAGTGCACAAGTATAGAATTTTTTTTTTCCTAGATCTTAAAAAGACTTTCCTAAATTTTGAACTGAAGTCCTCAGAAATAATGCTGGTCTAAAAAGCTTGTGACAGGTAATGAACCATTTATAAAATGTGGCAATAAGGACTATCTTCAATAATAGTGTATAATACTATTTTACACTTTATATTTGCTTCTCTCTTATAATCCTGAGAATCCAAAATGTCAAATAGTACAAAAAGAAAAAAAATCATGAAGAAATAAACTATTATGACAAGAAGTAGAAGAAAATCTAAAATAACTCAGTGCAGGAACATTTGTTTGGACTTCTCAAGAGAAGGAGTGTTTCTAAATCTAAGAGCCTAAGAGCACAATAACCTACTGAGCAACACGAAGGAGGGAGGGAGGGAGGAAGGGGATGGGTGGGAATTGGGTGGGGGTGGGGGGAATGAAGGGACAACAAAAGGATGGGACTACTTGTTTTTGTAAAAGATGTACAGACAACAGAACCTTGAAAACCTCTCTCCTGGTTTTCTTAGCAATGGCCTGAATGCAACTGCAACTTTCAAGCCAGAACTTGCGGTTTTTTTGAGTGAAAGCCCAGCTCTCAACAAATTGATTTTGGTTTCAACTAATTGTCTGGCAAGAAAACCAAGCCTTTTGTGCTCTGGATATGGGTCTAATTCTATTCATAGAAATGATCCATTTCATTCAACTTTTCAGAACATAGATATTTCCCCATTTAAAATATGTTATATTTTGCCATTTGGGGCAACCCTCTCAATGTGTTTTAAAGCCTCCTGGTGTCGCTGAACCAATATCTAGTAATGTCATTTTGTTTCATCTTCTCCTAGCCTTTTTCCTTTGCCCACTAAACAAATGGGGCAGGCTTCCTGTTGTGCTAATGACTCATAGTGACCATAGTACTGTCATTATCCTCATTCTGTCCTATGAAAATATACTTTTTTTACTGAGCTGTAAGCTATGTCTATCCTTTCTATTTAATGGTACCATTACATTAGCTTATCAAATATCACTATGGTTTCTATAGGTCAATATATGAATTTATCCATCTACCCTATCCAGCCACTCATTTATCTATACATTCAACCATTCTCTATTAATTTGTTAAAATAAGTCTTCATTGAGCTGCCAGTTACTAGAGCTATTGCAGTAGAAAGAAAGGCCCTGCCGTCCTAGCATTTGTATTTTAGTGAATAAAAAGAAACAAGAAAAGAAACAAGTAAAATTATATGATATATACTAATTAGTGCTATAAGGAAGGATAAAACTGGTGGTGAAAAAATGGAGAAATGATAGTAAAAATCTACCAAATTTCAGTTATGTAAGATGACAAATTCTGAAAATCTAGTGTACAACCTGGTTCCTATAGTTAATAATATTGTGCTGCATATTTGAGATTGGCTAAGTGAAAAGGTCTTAAGTATACTCTTAAAAGTAAAATTTTCACGGGGCATGACGGCACATGCCTGTAATTCCAGCAACTTGGGCGGCTAAAGCAGGAGGATTGCTAATTCAAAGCCAGCCTCAGCAATTTAGCTAGGTCCTAAGCAACTCAGGGAGACTGTGTCTCTAAATAAAATATAAAACAGGCTGGGGATGTGCCTCAATGGTTAAGAGACTCTCAGTTCAATCCCTGGTAATGAAAACAAACAAACAAAAAATAAATAAAAATTGAATTTTGCCAAGTGTGTTGGAACACACGTATAAGCTCAGGAGGCTGAGACAGGAAGATCACAAGTTCAAGGCTAGCCTCAGCTGCTTAGAAGGGCTCTAAGCAAATTAGCAAGACCCTGTCTAAACTTAAAAAGCAATGAATGTTTAGTTCTTTTATCCAGTTATCGATTTTTTTTTTTGGATTTAAGTTTTATAAGTTCATAACTGCCACTTACTAGGTGTATTCCCCTTAACAGGGGATTAATTGATATTTATCCCCTGGCAGATGGGAAGTTGGCAAACATTTCCTCCCATTCTGTAGGGTCCCTCTTCATGCTCTTAATCATTGTCTTGGCTGTGCAGAAGATTTTTAATTTAATGTCATCTAACTTATAGATTCTTGTTTTATTTCTTGAGCTTTAGGGGTCCTGTTGAGGTAATCACTACCTGTACCAATTTGTTGGAATGCAGTCCTGTTTTTTTTTTTTTTTAGCAGTTGCAGTGTTTCTGGTCTAATTTCTCAGACTTTGATTTGATTTCTGTGCAGAGTAAAAGATAGTTTTGTTCTTCTATATATGGATATCCAGTTTTCCAAACATTGTTAAAAAAAAAGCTATCCCTTCTCCAATACATATATTTTTTGCACCTTTGTGAAGTATCAGTTGGCTGTAAGTATGTGGGGTTTTCTCTGTGTCTTCTATCATAATCAGTTAGTCTTTTTGTCTATTTGGATGCTAATACTATGCTCCTTTGTTACTCTAGCTCTATAGTATAATTTGAGATTAGAAATTATGAAACCACCTGCATGTTTTTCTTGCTCAGGATTGCTTTGGCTTCTCTGGAACTTTAATTCTTCTAAAGAATATAAACAGTCTTTCACTAATTCTGTGAAGAACGCCATTGTTATTTGGGGATTGCACTGACTGTATATTGCTATTGATAGTGTGGCCATTCTGACAATATTGATTCTGTGTATCCAAGAATATGGGAGGTCTTTCCATATTCTAAGAAATTTTAAAGTATGTTATTCATCATTCTATAGTCTTCATTACAGAGATCTTTTCACCTCTTTGGTTAAATTCATTTCCAAGTATGTTATTTATTTTACTCTTGAGGTTATTATGAATGAGGTTATTTGGATAGTTTTGCTAAGGGTTTTCCTGATATCATTTTCAGCAGAATGACTGTTGGAGTATAGGAAAGCTATTGGTTTATGAATGTTGATCTTGTATCCTGATACTTTGCTGAATTCATTTATCAGATCAAGAAAACTTCTGGAAGAATTTTTTGAGTCTTCTATATGTAGGATTGTATCATCAGCAAACAGAGATAGTTTGACTTCTTATTTTCCTATTTCTTTCCTTTTAGTTCCCTTCTATTGACTGAATATTCTGGCCAGAGTTTCTAGAACTATGTTTTAAAAAAACATTCTAAGAGTGAACATTCTTGTCTTGTTCCTGATTTTAGCAGAAATGCTTTTAGTATTTTTCCATTCAGTATGATATTTACTTTGGGTTTTTCATATTTAGTCTTTATAATTTTGAGGTAAGTCCCTTCTCTCCCTCATTTCCCCAGCATTTTAAACATGAAAGGGTGCTGGATTTTATTAAAAACTGTCTTTGCATTTATTGGGATAATCATATGATTCTTGTCCTTAAATGAATTTTTGTGGAGGATTTCATTCATTGAATTGCATATGTGGAACCAACTTTGTATCCCTGGGATGAAACCCACTTGATCATGGTGGATTAGCTTCTTGATGTGTTTTTTAATACAGTTTGCTAATATTTTTTAAAGGATTTTTAAAAATCTGTGCTCATTAGAAATATTGGTCTGCACTCTTTTTCTTTGATGTGTATTCATCTGGTTTTGGTATCAGGTTTATACTGGCTTCATAGAATATATTTGGGAGTGTTTCTCCCTTTCAATTTCATGAAATAATTTGAGAAAGACTAATATTTTTTTCCTCTTTAATGGTCCAGTAGAACTCACTTAAGAATTCATCTGATCCTAGGCTTTTCTTTGTAGGAAGACTTTTACTTGTTTCAATTTCATTACTTAATGTTGGTTGGTTTAAATTTTCTATATCTTCCTGATTCAATTTTTGTAGGTCAGTATCTTCTAGTATAACCAGTTTATTGAAGTGGAAATTTTTTAAATAATTTTTAATGCTCTCTGTGTTTAGAAGGGTCTATGATGATATCTCCCTTTCCTCTCTAATTTGTTGATTTGGGTCTTTGCTCTCTTTTTTTGTATAGTTTTGCTAAGGGTTTATCAATCTCATTTATCTTTTCAAAAAAACAACAACAACAACAACAAAAAAAAAACCCCACACTTCTTTGTTGCATTGATTCTGTGTAATATTTTTTATTATCATTTTCATTAATTTTGGCTCTAATCTTAATTATTTCCTGTCTTCTTTAGATTTTGGAATTAGTTTGTATTTCCTTTTCTGAGGCCTTGAGGTAGGGTATAAGCTTATGTATTGGGTATTTTTCTGTTGTCTTTCGTAATGTAGTCACTCAATATTATAAATTTTCCTCTTAGAACTGCTTTCATACTGGCTCAGAAATTTTGGTATGTTGTATCTCTGTTTTTATTTGTTTCTCAGAATTTTTTTAATTTCTTCTATGATCCATTCCTAAATGAGTATTCAATCTCCGTGTGCTTTTGTATATTCTGTTATTTTTCTTACAGCTGATATCAATTTCATTCCATTATTATCTTATGGGATACACAAATTATATCTTTTTTTTCTATTTACTAAGACATATGTCACCATGTAGAATTGGGTGTATTTTGGAAAAGATTTCATGAGCTGCTAATAAGCAAGTAAATTCAGCTATTTTGGGGTAAAATATTTTGTAGATGTCTATTAGGTTCATTTGATTTATACTATTATTTTGATCAGAAGCATTTTTATTGATTTTATATTTGAATGACCTGTCTATTGGTTTTAAGGATGTGTTGGGTTCACTCAGTATTATTTTATTGTGGTCTATTGGAAGTACTTTTTATATGTAATTAGGTGCACTGACACATGAATTTACTATCTTCACATCTTATTGATGGATTATTTCCTTTACCAGTACATAGTGGCCTCCTTTGTCTCTTCTGATTAGTTGAAGTCTGCTTTGTCAGATATGAGAGTAGTTACTCATGGTATTTTTTTTTAACTCCAATTGCAAGGAATTTTTTCCCATTCTTTTATTTTCAGTCTATGGGTGTCTTTGCCTATGAAATGAGTCTCTTGCAGACAGCATATAGTTGAATCTTGTTTTGTGATCCACTCTGTTTTCCTTTTTAATTGGGAAGTCAAGACCATTTACATTCATTCTTATGTTATAGATATGTGTTTTTAGATTCGTGCCCTTTTTGCTTGTTTGTTATATTAAATTATGTCTTGATTTTTCATTTTTTTGGTAGTTCTTCTAGTGATCTTCATCTATTTGTGAGCTTTGGGATTTGTTTTTGGGTTCCTCTGTGTGAGGCATATCTTCAAGTATTCTTTGTAGTGCTGGCTTGGTGTGGTTATGGATTCTTTTAGTATATCCTTGTCACAGAAAGTTTTATTTTCTTATCCATTGTTGAAAAGCCACTTTGCTGGATAAAAGTCTTGACTGACAGTTGTTTTCTTTTAGTTTTCTTCTCTTGTTCCAGGTCCGCTTTGATTTTAAAGTTGATTTTAAGTTGTTAAGTTGTTAAGTCTTCAAGCAGTCAGAAGTGAAAGTCTTCAAGCAGTCAGAAGTGAACCTTACTGGTTTACCTCTAAATGTGAACTGATGTTTTTACTCTTGCAGGTTTTAACCCTCTTTCCTTATTTTCTATGTTAAGTATTTTTATTCTGATGTGTATTGGAGAGGTTTCATTTTGATCTTGTCTACTTGGGGTCCTGTGTGCCTCCTGTATATGGACGTCTATTTCATTTTTAATGTGGGAAATTTTTTCTGTTACTATCTCATTGAAGATGTTGTTAATGCCTTGAGTATTCATGTCCATGTTATCTTGTATCCCAATGACTGCCAGGTTTGTTCTTTCAATGCTGTCCCAGGGATCTTGTATATTCTGATTGTGGTCTTTTATTTAATTTTTTCCTTTATGCCATATAGAGAATTCAACTTCTGATACCCTTTTTTAATGCCCGAAATTCTATTTTATATGCTACTCAATTAGTTCGGATGATTTCAAGTGAATTTTTATTTGGTTTATCGTGTCCTTCATTTCCAGGCATTCTGATTAGTCAGTCTTCTTTCATCATCTCTAATTCTTTATTGAAATGATCTTTTGTCTCCTGCATTAGCTCTCTTATTTTTTTATTTGCTCTTTTATTTTATTCCTTAGATCTTTTTTCAATTAATTGAACATTTTAATGGTCAATTTTTTTAAAGTAATCTTAGATATTTTATGCATCATTAACTGTATTAATAATCACAAAAATGTGAATAAGGTAGAAATTATGTAAACTATATAAATTATATTAGATAATGAGATTGCAGTTTTTATATAAAGAGAAAATAGGGTAAGAAAGCATGAGATTTTGAAAAATTTCAAAAAAAAGAACAGAGGAGAAGCAGAATTTAGATAGTAGTAATGGCTGTAAAAAAGGAATAAAAATTAAAGTTAATAAAAAATAAAAGAGATAATGGGAAAATTTGGTAATTAGTAGGGAAATACAGTGAACAAGGGGCAAGAAAATGTCAAAAACTAAGATGTAAATAAATATAAAATCAAAACAACTCAAATTCACATATTATTATATATTACCTAAGTCAAACCAAAGCTACATAATAACTAGGTGTAGAAAAAACAAAATAAATGAATATATATATATGATACATATTTTATATATATATATACATATACACACACACACACACTTTATATGTGTGTGTGTGTGTATTCGGCAAGATTGTGTGTGTGTATGTATGTGTGTGTTTTCACTATGCATGCACACACACACACACAAACTTGCAGAATGGAAAAAAAGCAAAAAAAAATAGTAAAATGTAATGTATTTGAAAAATTAAAAAATAAAAATTCAGAAATATTTAACAAAAATAAAATTTTAAAATGAGTAACAAATTTGGAGATAAGAGAAAAATATTGATGAGAAGAAATAAAGCACTTTTTCCTCCCTGAAGTGGTCAAACTATTTGTAGAGATTGAGATTTATTCTTTATATTATTTTCAGCTCTGTAATCCTTGAGTCAAGTACTGTGAGTAGTTAAGTCCAATGTCTTTGTGTTCCTCACCTAATGCCAGCTGTTGTGGCTAGGAGCCAAGCTGGTTGTAATAGTTTTCACTTTCACGTCTCCCAGTACAGGGTGGGATGTATGGGTGTATGCTGTATTCCTATAGTGAGGGTGGCGCAGAGTTCTAAATTAAACTTCTTATAGCTGGGGTTTGGTTTGGGCTGACCTTTGGGACACTGTGAATGGGTATTTGGGATTTGATCCATGCTCTCTGTTGTTAAGAAGGTGTTGATCTCTGCTAGACACCTGTATCTCAGGAATCTCTTGGAAAAGCCACTTTTAAGGTATATAGACTAAACCTCCACAGGTTTCACATTCACTGTAATGAATATGAATTATTGGGTATTGGCACTGGGGTTCGTTCTTTCTTGTGTGGTTATTACAGGTAGCTCTTATTGAACACTAGCAACAAAGGGAGCTCTCTTTCCTTGGTATCAGGAGGCACTATGCTCCAGGCACAATTTTCTTTGCCACCTATTTCAGTCACTCTGGTTTAGGCACACTCTGGGGATCATAACAGGCAAGTACTGGATTCACTGGCAATTTTCTTTAGGAGATTCTCATCTTCTGTCTCTGATCACTACTCTGCAGCACTTAGCACTTGTTCCTTTTCCAGCCTGGTTTCTACAGAACTATCCACCTGCAAACCCACTGACTTTAGTTACTTTTAACTGAAACTCTTGCCCTACTGACTCTGGGTCTAAAATATCAGCTTCCCTCTCTGTTCCACAAGTTTCCAAAGCATGTGTGTGTGTGTGTGTGTGTGTGTGTGTGTATACACACACATATATTCGTCTATATATAATTTATATATAATATAATTCAATATATATATATATATATAAATTCTGGGTTTTTATATTATTTCTTATGTTCAAAGTTCCTGACTTTCTGTGTCTCTATGGTTTCTTTTTTTTTAAAGGGTTTTTTTTTTTAATCTTATTTTTTGTTTTGGTGGGGTTCTTTTTTTTTTTTTTTTTTTTTTTTGGAACTGGGGGGGGAACCCAGGGNGGGTTTTCAATCAAGAATTATTGGGCATCCTAAATTTGAAGTGCCTACTAGAAATCAAAGTGGAGATAAGTTTTGGAATTCAAGAGTTGGGTTCAACATGGGGATAGGAATTTGAGAAGATCTGGATCTAGATAATACATGCATATATATTTTTTAATTTTAACCATGAGTCTTGAGGAATGCATTTTTGGAGTAAATATTCATAAAGAAGAGGCTACCTGATAGAAACTTAGGTCACTCAGTGTTTAAAAAGCCTGGGGAAATGAAGAAAAGGGTGCAGATAACACTTATTTTCACTGAACTCTAGTGACCT
Organism: Marmota marmota marmota; assembly: GCF_001458135.2. Lineage (NCBI taxonomy): Eukaryota > Metazoa > Chordata > Mammalia > Rodentia > Sciuridae > Marmota > Marmota marmota. The sequence goes on along the minus strand of NW_026000243.1, from coordinate 590,878 downwards.
CTTAGCATTCCTATTGACAATATAATTGATGTCCCCATCCTAAGACCTCCTTATCCAATCCATTTGCCTCTGAAGTGAAAATGACCTTCAATTGCATCTATAGTCGGTCGTGTTACACCCCTGCTTAAAACTGTCACTTGAGCTAAAGCTTAAAATGCTTAGCCTTTATGATCTATACTCCTCTGAAGGATGGCACAGTGTCCTCTGCAAATACTCTTCTCCTTACTGCCTGCACTGGATTACACCCAGATTGCTGCCTACAGTCTCAATCTATTTAGCCAGTTCATCCCTCTGCCTTGAATTTCACTCCACTTTATCCCTTCCTAGATTTAACTTCTACTCATATGTGAGTTCCCCCTTAATGGCATGATCAGATTCTGAGACTTGATCAGAATCTTTTGATTTAACCCTCAGAACTCACTATCCATCACTTCAGATAAAATTCTAATTATATCATTCTATATTTGACTAATAAATATCTATTGTGCTCATTAAACTTCAGTAAAGTAAGCCTCATGTTTCTCTGGCTGATAATTTTTGTTCAGAGTTTAGTACAGTCTCTGACACATAGAAATGTATTTGTTAGGTAAATAAGCTTTCATGTACAATTTCTCAATGACCGAAATGGGTATTGAGAGGTGATGATTAGATATCTTGAGGATGTAAAGACATACTTTATAAAGAATTACAATCTATGAACAGCAATAACATGAACTTGGTGTCAAGTATGTTTATAAAGAACATAATTCCTATGCTTTGAGGCATTTGAAATTTTAAAATGAGAAGAAATAAACATACATTGTATTATAATTTAGCTCAGTTAATTATTTCTTAACTCACAATGTTACCTCCATATATGGAGCTTTCTTATGTCTTAGCACGAAATTTAAAAGAAATTTCATGGAAAATTCTTTTCCCATGCCACTTCTCCAGCTGCTAACTAATCCACTTACTCATAAAGCTGGGTTTGGTGAGTGGACAGTGTTCGCAGGTCAGGGTTCCTGGGTGCAGGGGTCCCTTCTCCATTTGCATGGTTCTATAGCTTCCTTTGGCATGCAGAGTTTATGCTTTTTATCAGAAGTCCAACCCATTTTATTTTACAGTACATCACACTGAATTCTTTCCAGTTGTTACTATTTATATTCTTCAAATCCCTGTGCCTTTCCCTTGTTCCTCATCTGAATGAGTTGCAAGATTTTGCAAATATCTATAGCAAATGAAGTCTTTTTTTAAAAAAAAAACCATTTCCAAAAGTGGCAATATTTCCTTCTTGAGCTGGTAAGCCTTTTATCCTTGCAGTTTGCGACAGAGGTAACTCACGGCAGTCTCTGGGTATTGGAAACATGATGGATGTCTTGTTTGTCTTGAATGTACCTGGCCTCTATTTCAGGTCTGCATGGAAGAGTTCCCCTTATTGATGACCGCAATGGAGTTGCTCACATTTATCAGCAACAGCTGAGCTGCAGACTAGTTGCCAGTTCTGTGTCCCTGCCATTTCTTCATCACTTAATTCCTAAATGCCTATTTGTTTTAATTTTATTGATTTTTTTGTTCATATCTTAATTATTTTCTAAAGACACTTTATATCAGTTTAAATTCAGAATATGTTCTCTTTCTTCCAGGGATGCTCTGCTTACTTGTCCTCATTCATTTGTTTATGAAAACACTTACTGAATGAACATATTTTATTTTTTTTCAGTACTGAGAATTGAAATCAGGGCCTACACATGCTAGCTAAGTGTTCTATCAGTGAGCTACAGCCAAACCCCTGGACCATAATTATGTACTTCATGTACTATTCTGTGTTTTTATCCACTTTTTTTAATGCCCTAAAGATTCTCAAGAACATTAGAATCAGGTGATAATGATATGTAAGGTGATACATATGGTTTAATAAACATGTATAGTGATATTCAACATTTAGTTTGATAAAGCTAAATCAGAATAGGGACATTAGAAGCATCTTTGGGGGATTAAAATACATAGCCAAGATGGAGGCACAAAATATACTTAAATGGTATGTAAGTAACACCTCTAATATATTTAAAGAATCAGGTCTATGAAATATTGTTGTTATACCACAGTTTCTCATAAGCAAACATTATTATAAATTTTAGAGATAATCAGTGGTTTTAAATCAAGTTGGTCACTTTACCATTCTTACAGTGAGGTAAAGAGGGTAAAGGTAGAATTTGCAATCATGTATAATCTAAAACATATCAATTTTAAGCTATAAATTAAACAGTATTGATATATTATTTTGGAAATTTGCTCTCTGAAATTATAAGAATCAAAGTTTTTTCTGATTTATTGAGACTTTCTGGGTAGTTATCTTCAAGTAAGAATTTCATAATGGTTAGTTTTAATGGTAGAGTAATAAGATATTTAGAGTAGAAAGCAGTATCTTGGAAAAGGAAATAATTCTGTCATAATAATTTGTGACTGTGGTATTGTGACCAGGACAAAGCTGGTTTTGTGACAGCAAGGACCATATATTTTTGTAGATATATACTTACTTGCAAAGAAATAATGATAGAGTTTATTTTATTTCTTTTGATTGAGTTTTTCTACTTTTTTATACACAATATAATTAACAAGTGAGAATCTGCCCACATTACACCAGCAGAGAACAGAATAACAGGATTTAAAAGTATTCCAACACCTGACTTTTCAGTTAATAAAGCCATCCAAATGATCAAATTCTGCACTCTTCATGTTTCAGCCAATTATTTACATAAGTTAAATTAACAAGTCTTAAAAAAAGCATCTTTCCCCCCAACATACACTCTGCTGGTGGGTGTCAATTGCACAACTGAGAAGAGCAACAGTTTTGGGTCACGAATTCCAAATGTGATAATTCAGTACAAGAAACCATGTCCCTAATAACCAGCTCTCAGTAAGTTTAAATATAGTTGTATGTTTGGGTTTTATTTTATTATACCATATACTTCCCCAGTCAGTGATTCCTGAAACTAATGGGTATTCATACATTGTCTGTGATCAAAAAACATACATAATACAGGTACATTCATATATTTATTCTTGTTACACAGTAATATTTAAAGTTGCTTTTTCAGAATTCTGTAGCAGTGGCAAATGAAATAATTACATAAGAAACAGAATGCTATTTCTGCTATTTTTGTTAGATACTTGTATAGGTAAGTGATTCCCAAGTGACTGGTAAGTTTGCACCACAGTCAGTCAATTTTTATTTGTAATATAGTCTAGCAGATAGAAATTTGTCTACTGCCTTGGAGAAATTATTATGCTATCTTCAGATGCAGGGAAAAGTTAACTTTAGTGTCTTACTGATTGGAAGCCATCAGCAGGTGCTGACTTCTCTTTCAATCAACATTCCTTTCTGTTCCCATTGGCTGGCTCAGAGTCATACTGATTATAAAATAAAGTCCCTTGTAGGATTAACAATAATCCCAGCAGTTATAAAGTTGTTTATATTTTAACTTTAAAGACAACTCATTTTTTAAATTAAAAGTAGGCAATAACATGAACTTGAGGTTCAGTATGTTTATAAAGTTCATAATTCTTATGCTTTAAGGCATTTGAAATTTCAAAACGAGAAGAAATAAGCATAGATTGTTGACCCCTCATTGGTAATTGATTTTGCTCTTTCTCTTTTCATAAACTGTAAAATAGAAAGTTGGATATTGTTGTTGACTGGGATAACTATCATTCCTCTGCTTAGAGTCCTTTTATTCCTTATACTCAAGGGAAAGTTATAATTTCTTAGCAGCACTTGCAAGGCCACAATTTCTTTTTCACCTCGTGGCTTATCATCATCCTGATTTCTCACCAAACTTCTCACAATTGTCTCCTTCTTAGTCACCCTGATGTGTTGTTTTCCAGCTGTTTGATAACTTTTTCTCTCATGGGACTTGCCTGCCTATACCAACTCCTTCTTTATTCCCATATCCACCTCCATTTCTTTAGGATGATGCCTATTTATCTTTCTGGAAGCAGCACTTGCTGTGAGAAGCCTAGTCCATCCTGGTCTTGCAGGTAGAAGGTGGCTCTGCTCTCATGGATTCTCAGAGAACATGGCATTCTCTATGTCCCCTCCATGACTCAGATCCAGCAGCAAGAGCCTCCACTCACTCCTTCACACTTCCTGTGTATAATCCAGGTTTTCATGTTCATGCTATTTCCTCCTCCTCCTCCTCCTCCTCCTCCTCCTCCTCCTCCTNCTCCTTCCTTCTCTTCTTCTCCTCCTCCTCCTTCTTCTTCTTCTTTCTTCTTCTTCTTCTTCTTCTTCTTCTTCTTCTTCTTCTTCTTCTTCTTCTTCTTCTGGTACTGGGGAGTGAATCCATGGGTGCTTATTTTTATTTGGAGACAGGGACTCATTGAGTTCTTAGGGTCTTGCTAGGTTGCTGAGGCTAGTTTTGAACTTATGATCCTCCTATCTCAGCCTCCTGAGCTACAGGGATCACAGGTGTGCACCACCATGCCCAGCTTTCATGATATTTCTAATATCTGCCTGGATGTAAATTATTTTAAGTATTGTCTGATTAACTGAAGACTTCAATTGTAAACATTCTAGAATTCATAATGCATCATTTGCACTCTTCTCCAGATATAATCCCCTATCAGACTTCTTCTAATTCTTCATCCATTTTTTCCCTGTTTCTCACACATTTTTACTTCTATTTTATTTTATTTGCTATTTAATTTTATTATAGTTATTAATAACATTAAAGTTTCTTTGCTTTTACTATATTTATATTTACATTTATTATATTTACATTTATTATAGTAGGTTGCACACTGGTCGTTTATTCTCTTTAAAAATACTACTTCCCTGAAATTTCATAATATGCAACTTCACTCAATCCTTTTTCTCCAGATTCCCATGAGAAATGATAGAAATCCTCCAAGTTTTCCTCTGGGAATATTCTCCTTAGTTTTACATTAGAGACTTACTGAGGTCCACAGCCTTGACTCTCACATCTGTGACCTGTTCTCTTACATTAAGCTTTCAACTTAACTCTTTCCTGGAAAGTCTATCTGATTTCCTGGATTTGCAGAAATTCCTCAATATTTCCACTTTAATATTCTACTATTTGAGGTTCTACAGGTTATTAAAATATTCTCCAACTCCCCTATCCGATACACAGTCTATCTTCTTAATATCCCAATTCTCAAAACTGCCTGTACTTGAGGACTTTCACTCATTAATGGGTAATTCTGTGTTCCGAGTTCCTGAGTTCTAATGACTCTATTTCCTTAGGATTTCTCCCATGCATATTCTCTTTCCTTCCAGCTAGTGTCACTATTGTTACCATATTAGGTATATCTTGTTCACATTAAAAATAAAGGAAGACAAAAATGAAGATGACATTACCATATTCATTTTTTTAATGGTTACTACAATAAATCTTTAATCCTTAGAATTTTGAAGTGACTTCAAATTTTGAGAACAGCATCACTTTAAAGCACTTAAACCTGACATTCTATAGTCCAAACAATATTGTCTCAAGGGAGCTATTGCAGTATACCTCCAATCATTGACCATCTCAAAGTCAGGAAGCCAGCCTAATTCATTTATTCAACTACTATTTTAGTAAACCCCGATTTTTCTGCCTTTGAGATATATTTTTTACCATTCACTCAAGCTGAATGTGTGTTCACCACACTCTCTGCCAGTCTATTCTCTTAAGACTGACTTTAGTAACTGTCCTTTATGAAACTTTGTGAGCTTATTTTCAGATTACAGCCCACACTTACATATTACCCTTTGTAGCAGAATTCATAATTTTTTTCCCTTCCATTTTATTCTCTTGGAAACCTAGTATGCCTTATATATGAACGCTTAGTAAGACATGTTTATTTTGCTTTGTTACTTGTGAAAGACAGTATCTAATCTGATTAACGTTGTTTTTCTTATTAACATTTTTAACTGGAAAAGTATGCATGCTGGGAAATTTGAAATTTTATTAAGTGAGATAAGAAGTTAAATAATAATTATTACCACATAGGAAATAAGATAAAAATATTCAGATTAAATGCTTTTGTAAAAATAATATTTAAAGATGTATCCAAATTAGTTAACTATTTCTAAAATGTTCCTTGTTTGTTTATTTGGCATTTAATGAAATATAGAGTGAATTCCATAGTTTTCCTTAATATTTTCTTATTGTCTTAGTGGTTTTGGTCAATTTTTTAAAAAGGGAAAATTACTTTGTCTTTGCAATGAACTAATTAGTTACAAACTCCTGAAAATTTAAATCTCTATGAAGTTAATTACTTTCTTTGTACCTATTCATTTACTAGTTTATTCATATTACTTTTATTATTCCTTTTTATGAAGTATAGTGTCATATTTCAATATAAATATTATGTAATAATCTAGCAAGGATAATTAACATGTCTATCTCCTTGCTATCTCTTTATGTTGGTAGTCTTCTAACTCCTCTCTTCTACTTCTTCATCAAATGTATAATAGAGCATTGTGAACTATAGTCACCCTACTGCTCTGCAGAACAGCAGAACTTATTTCTCTTATCTAAATCATTTTAGACCTATTATCTACTCTCACTCTATAACCCTACTCACTGTCCTTCTTACCTTATGATAATTACTATCCTACTATTTTCTACTTTGAGATCAATTTTTTTTTCTACTCTGAGATCAAACTTTTTTTTTTTTGAGCTTCTACATATGAGAAAAAAAATATGGTATTTGTCTTTCTGTATTTGACTTATTTCATTTAACATGATATATCCTCCAGTTTCATCAATTTTGCCACAATGACAGGTTTCATTCTTTCTTAGAAAAGAATAATATTCCAGTATGTATATATGAACCAGGCTTTCTTCATCCACTCATTCATTGATGGACACTTTGGTTTATTCCATACTTTAGCTGCAATAAATATAGGAGTTCAGCTATTTTTTTTTTTGAATACTGTCTTGGTTTCCTTCAGATGTGCATCCACAAGTGAAAAAGTTGGGTCCTATGGTAGTTCTCTATTTTGTTCTTTGAAGAAACTTCATATAGTTTTCCTCAGTGACTCTACTAATTACATTCCCCCTAGAAGTGTATAAGGTATTTTTTCCCTCCAAATCCTTGCCAACATTTGTTATTTTTTGCTTTTAAAAAATTAATATCCAGGCATGTTGGCATACACATGTAATCCCAGACAGAAAATAAAGCAAAAATTTAAAAAATAGGGCTGGAAATGCAGCTCACTTGTAAAGTAATCCTGGATTCAATCCTGGATACCAAAACGAATTAATTTTTTTTTAAATAGACTGAATAAACTGAAATATTGCTCAATTGTGGTTTTGATTTGCATTTTACCTATAGCTAATGACAATGAGCATTTGTTTCATCTAATAATTTTCCATTATAGTTGTCCATTAATATTTTGTTTTCAAGAAATGTCTATTCAGAACCCTTGCCCATTTTAATCAGATTTTTATTTTATTTTATAGCTATTGAGTTGCTGGAATTCCTTATGTATTATGGATATTAATCCTCTGTTGAATGATGAATTGTTTACAAATATTTCCTCCCTTTCTCTAGGTGGTTTTCATCCTGCTGATAGCTTCATTTGCTGTGCAGGAGCCTCTGAGTTTAATAGAATGCCACTTGTCCATCATTTTGTTTTGGTTTCCATGCTTTTAGCGTCTTATTCTCCAAAAATAATTGCTTATAACAATATCTTGAAGCCTTTCCTCTATGTTTTCATGTTTCCTCTATGTTTTATTTATGTCCTTCATCCATTTTGAGTTGATTTTTACAATTGGTAAGAGATAGGGGTCAGATTTCATTCTTCTGCATATGAATATATATATTTCTCCCAGCATCATCTACTGAATAACTTGTTCTCTCTCCAGTGTACATTTTTGGCACCTTTGTAGAACATCAGTTGGTTATAGATGTATGGATTTATTTCTGTTGTCTCCATCCTATTCCAGTGGTCTATGATTTGGCTTTGTTGTCCAAATCATTCTGTTTGAGATTCAGTAGCCCTGTTGTATATATTGAAATAAGGTATCATGACACTTCCAGATTTTTTTCAAGATTTCTTTGACTAATCAGTGTCTTCCATATACATTAGAGGATGTTTCTTTATTTGTTTTCATCCAAAGTACTTCCTAACTACAATGTCTTGCTTGAAATATATTTCCTTCACTGATATATAATATGATCAGTTAAAGTTTCCTTATTTTTAATTATTTTATTTTTTGTAGTCTCTATTATTGTATTGTAATCAGAATTGGGATTGAATGTAAAAACAATCCATATCTGTTTAAACAGTGGGTAATATTAAAAAAGACAAAATCTATTTTATTTAAAATAGGCAAAGTTTTCCCATTGATTATCTGTATCCTCTTATCAACATTTTGAAGTAAAGATTACTATTTTTGGCCCATGTTAAGGAAATAAACTGTATTTGGAGACATGCTGTGTTTTTTCTAAGATAAGAAAGTCATTAAATGACAGACACATTTATATAAATATCCATGAATTGAGCATCAAATTGCCCATGTCTCTGTGACCTGGTTCATGAGGATGCTCATACCGATTCTTGTTGACACACTTTCAACTTCTACAATTGTCACCTCTCAAGCCCTGTTCTCACCAACCCAATTACAAATAATATCATTAAGTAGAAAGCAAATTCATCATGTAGTTGGTAACACATTTATTTGAGAATAATTATTTGTTAAAAAGCAGCAGCTACAACAGAAACTATTATCTGCAAAAACCATTCAAAACAGAAATTATATTCTTCATTCTCTTTACCCATCACCAAAAAAAAAAAAATCTAACAAATGTGATTAATTACAGCCTTCTAAATTGAATTATAGCTTTATATAAAAGTCTACCTTGGCCTGCATCTACTGTAGACTCACAATTATTCTTTTAAAAATACATATTATGTGGATAATAAAAATACATTTTGAGGGAAAATGCATGAAAAGAGTATAAAGCTACACCTATCTTTATTTTTCTCATAATTTTTAGCTTAATATTAATTCCATAGCTCTTAAAATCAACATTTTTTGGTCCATAATTTTAAAAAGATCTTTAAAGTACAATGATAAAAAAGAATGAGAACCCACACATATATAGAAATAACAACAAGATAATGTGTTCTCAAAAATACTCTGCAAAACTAGTTTTCTATAAATTCTATAACTCTGAGAGTCTGATTCATACTATATTTTTCATAAAATGTGGCTCCTGAACTCTCATCCTTTATTTCTTTGCATTGAAAATTTTGCTTAGTTCTCTCTTTCTTGGTAATGTACATAATAAAGTGAAACCAAGTGACATAATATGACAGGCAGAATTGGCTTGAATATCATAAGCTACTTGTCCTTTTTAAGAATATAAAGGTACATTACAGAATGTTGCACATTTTTTTTTGTTGTTGTTGTATAAATAATATAAGCCTTTTCCCAAGAATTTAGGCAAGAGTCTGCAACAGTGGTGCAAAACTGTATTCCCAGCGGCTTGGCTGAGACAGGAGAATCACAAGTTCAAAGTCAGCCTCAGCAATTTAGGGAAGCCCTAAGCAATTTGAGGGGAACCTGTCTCAAAGGAAAAAAAGAGAGAGAGAGCTGGGGATGTGGCTCAATATGTAACCACCCCTGGAACAATCCCTGGTATAATAAAATAATAATAAATATGATAATAATAATTGTGGGTAAGCAATTTCTTTATAAAATTTAACAATGGCATTTGAGAAGTTGTCTTTGGAGAGACACACATAGTGTGTGTGTGTGTTTGTGTGTGTGTGTGTAATCTACTCACAACTAATCCAGGTTGACAATTTTTGTATTAAGAATTTGATCTTCATTCAAAATAGTCTGGGAATCCATGGCAGGATTTGGAGTGGGGAGTGACATCATCTATATTTGAATGGGATCATTTTGGCTATAGGTCTAGAATAACCCCAATAGGGCAAACACAAGGAGCAGCTAAGAAATGCTGATAGTTCAGGAAAAGATGGCTGCAGTGTTAAGAGTGAGAAATGGTGAGATTCTAGATACGTTTAGAAAGAAAAGACAATAGGATTTTCTGATAAATAATACAGGGGTTGTAGGAAAGGAGAGGAGGCCAGAATGTGATTCCTCCCTCACCAGAACACTGAGAATGCTTAACATGCAGCCTGCATGCTGTGAGCCTGAAATATTTGACACTGTGTGTGTCCCTTGGTACAGATGAGCAAACTGAACTGCAAAGTTGTTAAACCACTCACCAAACATGATCTGCAGAGTTATTTCATGCTATTTCAAGTTATTGGTGGTGATGCAAATCTATTTTTATATACACTTTCCTAAAGGTCCAAGGCTGAGCCTAACTCCTTGCATTTTTTTTCTCCTTCTACAATTTTTTTTTTATTTAATGAGAGACAAAATGCAGTGGGAAAGTCAGTAGCATCAGAAACCGCTTGTGTTTTTTTCCCTGAACATTTAAGTCAATTGCAACATCCAAATGTAATTCTGTATTAACTGCAGGGAGCCTAATAATCAGGTTCTTAAGCATGCATTTTTATCCAATTATCTCTCTTAAGTAGATATTTTCCCATTAATGTTGCACATAGATGAAATTCTTAGCTGCACTTAAAGTCACATTCATAAAGAATAAAAGAGTAGAAGCTTGGAATTTTCTTTCATGGACTTTATATAATGCTCCTTTAGAAAACACTTGTCTTTAGAAATGGTTACAGAAGTCTTCCAGATCCATTTGACAACTGAGGATATTCATGGGAGCAAGGGAAAAATGAAAAATTGCAATGACAAAATATCTCTATGTGTTTTAGTTTAACTATAATTTTCTCTGACCTCCTTTCCTGCTTTTCTTTATCACTGTACTATGGGTTTTTCTTTTCTCAGATAAAATAATATCCATGTAAGTGTTGTTGTGATGACTGATATACCTCATACTATTTTCATCTTTGTCTAGCTTATTTGGAGAAGAAACTTGCTGAAAAATATAATAGAATTTTTATTTACCATCTCAGGCTTTAAGTATATTTTTCTTAATTTTATGTTTTGGCAAACTTTTTCTTTTCATGAACCTGTGTACTAATCGAATATATAGCATTATCCTTTGCATACTCAATTCTTTAGAGGTTTATGAGATACAAAGTCCACATTACATATAGGTGCAACTTGTTCCCAAATAATTCCCTACATGTAAATTTAGCTATTCACAGAATCCAAGAGCAATGATTAATCTTGGATTTACTAAACACTAGCATTATAATCTTGTACAGTGATACATACATATGTACATACATATGGATACAAATATGTGCATATATATTTAATTTCTTTGTTATTACATAGTCATTTTGACTGGATTTTTCTTTATGTATATATTTCTTTAATTTTAACATATGCCTAAATTTGTGTGGCCACCATAATATACAAAATATTTTAGCATACAAAAGAGTCTTATCTTTCCAAAACATTCTTTCATGCTTTCTCTATATGGTCGCATCTTTCCCTAGCAGCTAACTATTGGCAGTCAGTAATCTGCTCTCCATCTCTGTAGTTTTTCTTTTGGGTAATGCATATAACTGGTATCATTGAGATACTCTTTTTGTGCTCACTTTTTTTCATTCATCATAATACCATAAGATTTATGCAATTTTTATGTATCAATAGTTCACTCCTTTTTATTGCTGAGTAGTATTCCATTGTATCTATGTATCACCATCTGGGCTAAGGACATTTTAGGCAGACAATTGGATTATATCTAATTTGGAGAAAAGACAAATAAAAAAGTTATAAGCATTTGCATTCAGGCACTTGTCTAAAATATAATTTTTTGTTTGTTTTTTCAAATACCTAGAAATGGGATTGCTCAGCCCTATATTAAGTGTTAGCTTGACTTTTCTACAGAATTATATGCTATTTTGTATTACCCTCAGCAATAATTGGCAGTCCCATTGCTATACACCTTTGCAGTATATTTCATTGCCTGTGTGTTTCTGTGAGTCTGTCAGAGTGTGTGTGGGGGTGTGTGTATAATTTAATTTTAGCATTTCTAATCTGTGCATATTAACGGATGGAGATGTGGAACATCTTTATTTGAACAATAATGTAACCTGTCTGAATTTGCTTCCTATCTATAAAGTGAAACCTAGTGTAGCATCTGTGCACAAAAAATTATGTTAAAACAAAATTATTTCAAAACAAAAGATAAAATGTAGAGAAATTTTAGCTGTTATTCATAATGTATATTTATATACAATTGATAACTTGAGTTATTTTTGCTGACAAAAGCCCAAGAAAGCAATATATTTCAGGCCAAATGAGTAAATGTAATTTAAATTTGTTTGTTTTTTTAGCAACAGTATTGAATATAGTTATAGCTTTTATAATGTAAAAGGCAATTCTTACAGACCAAAGGTGATCAAGTGTGATAAAACTTAAAAAGATGTAGGAGTAGGAAAGACAGACTATGTCTTCAAACTGTTGCATTTAATTAGGAAACTAGGTATACTGTTCATACATAAAATCAATAGGGAATGATCAAAAGACATATGAGATAGAGTAGGGTACATTGTTATGCACATTGTTTCATAGATTAAGCACTGTTTTTTTGATTATTATAAAAATCAAACTATTAACTTTTAACTTTAATATAATAATTATAATTTTGAAGCACTCACTTAAGAAGTTTCTGCTTTTGCTTTGGATCAATTAAATTATTCAATTGTCTACTTAAAAGCCAAAGGTATGATTTTATGAACTTGAAGCTATAGAAAAAATGTCAGGCAATAACAATGACTATCAAAACAAAGTTGAATTTCCAGATTCCTGATAATTAACTATTTAGTCCAAATTCTACTAACAGATAAAATTTTGATTTGATAAAAATTTCATGTAACCTCTCAAAACTGTATTTAAACTTTCTTCTAAAACTTATTATTTTAGCAATTAATAGGTTTAAATATAATGTAATATTAACATAAACATCACTGGTTTATATGCTTTAGTTAGATTTCAATCAATACTGGAAAACTACAAAACAACACTAAAAGCAAACATCAATATAAATGTACTTATATAACTACTAGTTATTACAGTCCTTCAAGAGCAACCTATTTTTTCATAGTTGTATAAGTTGTTCATTTATGCATTTATCTTATACACATGTAAATTTTCAGTGTGTTTTGAAATGCAGATAGCACAATGGCAGTCTAATGTTTCCAAGGGACTTCACTCTTTTCATGAGAATATTGTTATGTTGGCAAGCAACTGAAATTTATTATGCACTTATACTACTGTATTAAACATTTATCCATAAATGTTTGGAACAGGGTCTGTGCATTAAATTTGGAAACACAACAGGAAAAGGACAAAAAAACTGCATTAGTTACACAAATTGATTTGGTTTGACCTTTAAAACATATTTTTTTAAAAGTTGAGGTAAATGAGTATCTCATAAATTAAAAGATCAAATATATTTTTAATGTCTAACATGTGACAACTAAAACTCTCTATGAAGTGTTTCATTATTAGTACTTCTTTAGTCAATAACATAAGTCCATTAAATTGCAAATTCTTTCGGAACATCAATCTTGTCACATTTATTTTTTTTTTGTCACAACCAACAGCACCCACAGGAAAGAACATTGTGTGCTTTCTGGAAAGAAAATCTCCCCTCATTGTTTAGTCATTCTGTAACAAAATATAAGCTCACAAATATAAAAATAAAGTGTTAGTGAATCTAATAACTTTCTTTTTCATAGTCAAGGTACCTAGATATCTCTGTGATGACCCTGTGTTTCAGGACTCTCTATCTTTATATCCTTCAGATTTTAACTCAAGTGTAACTCTCTCAGGCAAGATTTTCTGACATCCTAAAATCATTATCCTCTTAGATTTTTTTCTATCCCCCCGCCCTGGTTGCTTTTCTCATTTGCATTTATCATCATTATTAAACGTATCATTTACACCCATGTGCCACATAACAATATTTCCATCAATGACGGACTGGTCCCACAGAATTAGATAGCCTGTTGACACTATGATCACTTTAGTTTGTCCAAGTACCCTCTATGATATTTGTATAATGATGAAATCACCTCAAGATGTGTGTCTCAGAACATATCCCTGTCATTAAGTAATACATGGCTAAGTTTTATTTATTGACTTTTTTTTATTGATTATGTGCTCCCCCAGAGTGTAAAACTCATGAGGGCAGGAAATAGGTCTTGTTTTTCTTTACTGCTATTACTTCAGGGTCTAGACTATTGGCTAGCAACTATTAAGAACACAGAAATAAATGTTGAATGAGTGAATGGATAGCATTACAATGCCTGTCATTTTTTTCCCAAGTGAAGAACATATTTTCTTTTCCTAGCAGTTGCATTTATTTTTCTATTTCTTTCTTCAAGGTTGCACTGAGCAACAGTACTGCTTCCAGGATTTTCAGGAAAGGAATAAATGAGAAGTCTACCAAATTTAAAGAAAACTAACAAAACAGGGCTTCTTTTAGTGAACAAGTTTTCTATAGAATCTACTTGCTATTTTGTAGAGGTAAATTATTTCAGTGGGCTCCACTTCCTTTATAACAAATTATTTTTTTGTATTGCAAATAAATCTTTCATTTAAAATGATAATTCGTATGGCTATTTAGTATATGCAAAATAGTTTAAATATGTAATCTCATTTAATTTTCACAACATATTTGTTGATTAGACATATACAAACACACACACACACACACACACACCAGCATTTTACAAAGTATCTGTTTCATTGTATGAGCAACTAAGCAGAACATCAGCCATTATTCAATATTTGCTCTCTTCTAACCCACATTTGTCACTTCCACATGAAATATAGAACAGTATAGAAATATTCATATGCTTATGACCTGGTTTCATTGCCATAAAGTAGAACTTGTGTCACAAAACAACTCATACTAAAATCTAGAGCCACAAACAAGAGTTCCCAGACATTATTATAAGATAAAGTTATTTGGGCAGATACATTTCAAATATTTATACTTTTCATTTTCAAATAATCAATCCTTTCAAGAGACTAAAATTTATATAAAGAGATCATTTGTACTTTTAATTCAGCTTCCCACAATAATAAGCATCTTTCATTACAACAACATATTATAAAAACTGGGAAATTTACATTGGTATACTGATACTGACATAGCTGCAGACTTTGTGTGAATCGTGGTTAGGGAGGATATATAATTATATGATATTTTGTCACGTGTATCAATTTATGTACCCTCACAATTAGGATACTTAACAGAAAATAACTCCCTTGAGTTACTTCTCTATAGTAACTTTCTTCTCCTTACTCCTGGGCAGTTACTAATTTGTTATCTATCACTATTAATTCTGCCACCTGAGGGACATTAAAGAAATGGAATCATGGAGTATTTAAGCTTTGAAGATTGAATGGTTTTCCAATCAACACAGTGTGTTTGAGATCTATCCACATTTTTACATGTAACCATAATTTGTTCTTTTTTTATTACAATATTCATCACTTTGATTTCTATGGTTTCAGTTACCTGTCATCAACCACAATCCAAACCACTAAATGAGAAATTCCAGAAATAAACAATTCATCCATTTTAAATTGCATGCCATTCTGAGAAGTGTAATAATATCTTTTTCTGTCCTCCTCCATCTCTCTCAGATGTGAATCATCCCAGTGTCCAGTGTATCCATGCTGTATATCCTACTTACTCACTAATTACTAAGTTGTTATCTTGATTATAAGATTAACTGTGATAATATTATAGTTCTTGTGTTCAAAGAACTCTCGTTTTAGTAGTAGTGTCAAAGTGCAAAAATAGTGGTACAAAGGAAGCAATAGGGTATAAAACATGGTAAAACAGATTAACTCTAATATGATGTGGCAGTGCTACAGTGTAGGCAGGGGAACAACATAATTTGTCAGGGTCTTGGTACCATCTGTGGTTTCAGGCATCCATTGGCGGCAATGGAACACATCACTTGCAGATAGAGAGACTACTGTTTTGAGTATTCTAATGTATGGACATACCATTGATTATCTGTTACTTGTAGATGGCTATTTAGGTCATTTTCACCATTTGGCTATTACAAATAAAACTTCTAAGGACATTTATGTATGGATTTTTCTGTGGACATAAGTTTTTATTTCCCTATGCTAAATGCTCAGAAGTGTAATTACTGGATGTTATGCCAAATGTTATATGTATCCTTATAAGATGTTTCCAAATTATTTTCTAGAATGACTTTGTATTTGAATATTTAACTGTATGAGGCTAAATATTTCTTACGTAGTCATTTTGTAAGGGCTAGATACCATTAGATGTTTTCTTGATTACTTCAGGTCATTTGGCCATATGTGCTTTAAATATTTTCCAGGCTAACTATATTCTAGTTGTGTCCTAAGGAAAACCTTTATTAGAAATTCAATTTTATATAATGAAAAAAGCAAAAATTATGCACTGGTTTTGCTCTAAATTTTTGTTTTCCTAGTACTCCCACATAAACTTGTTTTAATTCAGGGATTTTCTTTGTTGGGATCCTACATTTTTTACAAGAGTAATGTACACAACCTCACACTTAGTACTTAATGGTAACATAACATTAGACCAGAATTAACAGTAGGTTTTTTTTAACATCCACAATAACATTCAAAGATTTGCATACAAGGAGTTCAATATTCTAGAGGTTATTCCAAGATGACACATAGAAAGGACCAGGGTGAAATGCCATACAAAACACTGAACTTGGCGATTCAATTTTTGTATGTGAATAAATCTTTCCAGAATACATTTTGCATTAATTTTATTTTTCATCCTGAATGTTTCATTTATTTTAGTTGTGTTTCATCTATCTATACATCCATCCATCATAAAATTCACAAAAACTAAGTACATACAAACTTTCCAGGCCATAAAATTCAAGGTGTAGGTAAGATTTGTTTATATTTTTTAGTACTTGGGATATTAATCAATACATAATAATTATTCTTCAAGTCAGGTAGGAGATAATGACACATTTTGGCTTTATCAGAGTTGAGATGTCAGTAACCTTTTTTTTTCTTTATTTTTTTAATGGTGCTAGAGTTCAAAGTCAGGACTTTATACATTCTAGGCAGATGCTCTTATACTGAGCTATATTCCCAGTGCTAGCCCTAAAGTCAGTAATTTTAAGGTTTGGATGCTAAAAGCAACTTCTATGGAATGATTATTATTATAACTATTAACTACATATTTAACTTTCTCCTCACTCTTTTCAAATTGGTAGAGAACACACAAAACTATCTCTAAAAAATCTTAAAAAACATGCATGTTTTTAAAAACAAACATCTAGCTGAGTGTCAACTATCTTTACTGCATGTATTGGTTTAGTCATTTTGGCTAAGTCACAGACATTGTCAGCAGAAAACAGAACAATCAATACAAAACTGCTGATGGGTCATGCTTCTATACATAAACAGACATCAACAAAAAGCAATCCTTGAAAATGTCTGTGCTGCAAAATTTTACATTTTTTTCATTTTCCTCTGGAAATATACTTTAATGCAGAAAACTGGCAAACAAAAATTATCCGTTTCCACATCAAATTCTCAATTTCCCATGTGTGAAAATTTCAGGCCTGGATTTTTTTTTTGATTGACAGGTACACTTGTATATATTTATAGTGTAAAATATAAAGTTTCAGTTTATATATATCAAATCATCTTAACTGGCATACCTATCACTTTAAACTTTTACATTTCTTCATGTTGAGTACATTCAGGATTTTTTCTTCTGGCCATTTTGAGATATACAATGCATTTGTGTTAACTGTTTTCATCCTACTGTATCATAAGAAAATGGAATTATTCTTCCTAAGCAACTGTACATTGTGCCCATTGACTGTTTGCCTTTCATCACCCTTCTCTACTTCTTCACTCTCCCCCACACTATGAGAACAATTTTGATTCCAAATATGAGTGGGATTTTGACTGAGAATCACATAGCTGTACTCATTCTGTTGAGTCAATACACAATAGTTATGAGATAACCGTCATAGTCCTGGCATTTTTAGTGCAAGGAATATGGACTGCTCAAGTTTGCTCAAGAAAAGTTTAATGTAGGCATACAGAATGAACTTCCTGTTACAAACCCATGGTCTATATGAATCTAAGAACAATAGCCACTAAATGATTGAGGCATCAAAAATAATCAGAGACTGAGAATCTTCCCTCTCAATAGTGATACCAATGGAAGATTAGATGTTGGTTTGCTTCATCAAAGTGACTACAAAGTATCCCTGAAATCAACCATCTAAAACTGTGCTTGAATCTGTAAGCTTACTTCAACAGAAAATATGGAAATATTAGTAATATTTATGTCTTCCAAATGTTTAGAGGCACAGGTTTTCTATTTTAGAATGTATCAACTTACTTAGTCCTTACAACTTTATGAAGTAGGTCCTTGTATCACTATTACCTTGCAGTTGAAGGAACTGAGGAGAAAGAAGTTAAAAGCTCTCTTAAAGTCACATAGTACATAGGCAGCAGAGCCGAGAAAACCCAGAGGACCATAATTTCAATAGTCTTCATCATTAGAATGATTTTTACCTAAGCAAGAAACAACAGATTTTTTACCAGGAAGTATTCCAGTTTTTAGGAAGTCTTATGACAATTTCTGTCATTAGGATTAAGCTTCCTGTTATATATCTCAGCATTTCATTAGCTGTTTCTTCTCTGATTCTTTCCCTATTTCTGATTTCTAACTTCCTTTCAGGAATAGAAGCAAAATATACTTCAAAAATCGAATCCTAAATATAATGTAGAAAAACTTAGCTTTCTCCATTTCCTGTTATCAAGTAAAAAAGGTTTATAAAGTGATATTCTGGTGGGGGATTCTTATAATAGGGAAAGCTCTGCATGGGGGAAGGGTAGGGGATACAGGATATTTATCTTTTAACTATATTGCAATTTTACTTTGAATCTAAAACTGATCCAAAAAATAGTCTTATGATAAAAGACCCTGTTTGAATATTCAATGATGAGGTTGAAGCTTAAAATTAATCCTCATAAGAATATCATCTTCTTATTTAAGTCTTTACCAAGGCTTTTGAAAGCTGTGTACATAAAACAGTTCATCTCTATAATCCATTTGCTTGTAGACTGATTTTTCCCTTGTCGCTCCATATTTTGGGCTTTGAGTTTCTTAGTTATATTTTCTTTGACTCATTGGTCACTAATGGAATCCCAGCACTTTTGTGGCTTTGAAAGCCACAGGGTGTTCTATCTCCTCCTGAAAGAAATTTTAGCAAGACAAAAGCAAGAAATTATTCCTGCCTTTGCATAAAGCTATTTTGCTGAAGTTATTTCTAACAAGACCCTTGTGACAAGACCAAAATATGGCGATTATTTCTTTGTTTTATGGGTAATTTTTGAGTACTAACAAAAATCCTATAATTTGCATTGGTTATATTCATAATTTGTTGCCCCAGGAAAAATTAAATTGAAATCTCATTGTCTGAAAAGTTTAAACAGTTGTGTATTTTTTTAAAAAACAGAAGTAAAATATTATCATATTGTTTTCATCTCATAAGTCAAGAATAATATGAAATATGTTTTTATTTGAGCTGATTGTTTAATCAGATATAAATATATATGTATATATGTGTATATATATATATATATATATATATATATATATATATATTCCCTAGCTATATTGGAAAATTATTCATATTTGTAAGTAACCATTTAATTTAATTATTATTGATAATGTAATTGTGTTTATTCATCTGTAGATGAATTTTTTTTCTTTCAGGACAAATACAAATTCCTATGATATCCACATACATATATGTATAGCTAAGCAAATTTTCTCCTAATGAGATAATATTGTAGCCATGGGGTTTCTTTGCTTTGACAGTGGTTTAGGTTACATGAGTTCCTGCAAGGCAATGCACTTCTTCTCTGTCAGCAACATCTCCCATTTCAATTATCTCTTTAGCAGTAACCTAAAGCATTAGCCCTGCAAGTCTAGAGGAGGGACTGAAAAGTTACTCCACATTTATTTATTTAACCTAGTAATTTCTGTCCCACTTTCTTTATTGTCGACTTCCTGCATCAGACCTGAGTTATTCCAGTCACTGCTATGGATACAAGTGGATTTATTCTCAGATCCTTGGTAAACTAAGGCTGCTAATAAATCAGCTCAATTGGTTTTATGGTCTATATGATTCCATGAATTTTAGGAAGATATTCCCATGCCTGTGGTTTTGTCATGATAATATTCACAGTTCTTTAATAACACAGTACATATTTAAATTTCTTCTATAATTTTGATTTGAGGAGAAAGAGAGCTCTCTGTTTATAGTCAGATTATCATAAATTGAAAATATTTTTAAAGCTGGAAAGTTGTAGTAAGTGTGTTTATGAATGGGAAGGAATATCACTGTATCATATTTTTTATGGAAAATCACTAATGTAACAACATTAAGGTATAGGCAATTTAATCTAAGTGATGTAATTGGAATTGCAAATATAAATGGACACTACTTGCTTAAAGGTAGTATAGCAGCTTTAAAAAGGTAATATTAATGGTGGCCAATTTCGTCCTAAATTGTTTTTATAAGATTTCATTTTAGGATGATATGTTTATGGTTTCTGTACTTTGCAAACTCAATAAACATCTCTCTAGATTATGATTTGATGTAACAATTTACTGAATAAATGTACTACATGTTCCATTTTCCTAGTGCTTTCTCCCTAAGGAGTCTAAATCATATTTACAGAAGTATAACTAATTTTGAAAGTGCTCTTTTGAGAAAGGAAAGACTACAGAGGCAAAAACTATAGAAATGGGCTAAAAGAAAAATAACATTTAAAGACAAGGTGCCATATTCTGCACTTAATACAATATGGAAGAAGGTATTTCATTTTATTTTTACCCAAATTTAGTAATATTTATTAATAATTATTGATAGTCTGGATATATAGATATAGTACAAGGATGATGAAAAAATATGCTTCTTGAGGGATCTACTAGGACTTATTTATGGAAGCCCCATTCACAGAATTTCATGCCCTCTGTGAAATGTTGTATAGGTACTTGTAATAGCTTTAACCCTTGGGTATATATAGTGAAATTGCAATCATTTCTATAATGTAAAATTTTTTCATGGGAACTGTATTTTGGGTTCAGAATTGTACTTATTGATAGGTTAATTATCACATGAACTAGAATACTTGAAACTCTCTGTAAAGGGAGAAACCTTAGATTAAAAAAAAAAAAAGAGCACAGTAGAACTGTGAAGAGTAGCCTCATCTTGAGCATTTGTGGAGCATCCATGTGTAAATAACCAAGTATCCACAGGGTCATCAAGGAATCTAGCTGGGAATTAATGGAATTATTTTTGTAAAAGGAATAATTTTGGTGACAAGAGTAATTCTCTGATTACTTCTCTGCATTTTGTTGGATAATAATAAAAAGTAAAACCAAAAAAAAAATTGCTTAAGTGAATTTTTAATGCCTAAAATAAATAAAGAGATAAAAAATCTTTTTTTGTTGAATGTACACTCAACTTTATTCCTACTTCTTTTCACTTATCAAAATTCCCTTTTAAAAGGAATTACACGTGTAATCCCAGTGGCTTGGGAAGCTGAGGCAGGAGGATCCTGTGTTCAAAAGCCAGCCTGAGCAACTGGCAAGGCCCCTGTCAACTCAGTGAGACCCTGCCTCTAAATAAAATATTAAAAAGGGCTGGGGATGTGGCTCAGTGGTTCAATCCCCAGTACCAAATAAATAAATAAATAAATGATTTTTTTAAAAAAATTCCCATTTGTAATTAAAAACTGTCCTTTCATCACATCTGTAAAACATTCCCTGAATCCAAGAATTGTCTATTTTTCTTCCTTTAGAACATTTAGAACTCTCTTTGAAAAACTCCATCATCATAATTTTAAAAAGATATTAGATTAGCTGCTTCCTTGGGAACATAATTCATTATTTTCTCAACTTTGTATCTCATGAGTGATCCACTGACTCTCAATACATGTCAATAGTTTTCTTGTTATTGATATTCCTATATTGGTTTTATTTCCCCTGCACAGATATTTTTTCAATAAAATATGTGTTTTTCAGGACTTTATGAAAGTAAAGATGAACTTAATTTGTAATCGGTAATTATAATTTTATCTTCCAGAATACTTCTTGATTGCTATGATTCTTTACTCTCATTCCCTTCCCATTTCTTGATTCAATTATATGTAGTTGTTTTGAACTAATCATATGAAGGTGGTAAAGTCACAAACTTTGTCCCCTTTCCCCTAGCTTTTCTCTTTTTTTCTTTTTTTCCAATTTAAAGGAATTATAGTCACTAATCTCTTGGTTCCCTTTACTCTGTGACTGCTGACCAAGAGTTCACAGTTGCCTATTTCTTCCACATGGCCTTGTATTAAATTTTCAATAAGCTTCTCTCCCTGCCAAAGACCCCTGAATTCTGCTTTGTTCCCAATCTACGACTAGCGGATATACTCCCCTTCCTAGCTACTGGAGTCCTCTGTCATGATCTCTGTTCACACACACTCACCTGATTTCCTCTCAAAGTTTCTGCCCTTACTGGGTACCCCTCTCTATAAAAGAATAGCCATTTTCTGTTTGATTTTGAGATGTGGGTAGATGTCTCAGATTGGAACATTCTCATGTTTCAATTGTCTTTTTTGAATAAGTCTCTCCTTATCCCAACAGTGCTGTGACTCTGGCTAAGTGCTAAATCCTCCTCAAGCCACATCATCTATACCCAGGATTTCATGACCACTTCCCTAACTCCATGTATCCTTCCTGGCTGAAAAACTTAGAACTCAGTGAGGAGTTAAAATTCCTAATACGATGCTCCAGACATTTGTGTGTTGTTGCATGATAAGTGGTTAGCTTAATTTAAAAAAAAAAAAAGAAACAAGAATCATGTCTGTTCTTGTCTGTTTAAGCTAAGCCTTTGGAACATGCAAGTCTTCTTAGTCCCCTCTGAGTATGGAATTAATACATGATTTCTAAGGCATACTGTCTTACCAGCATTTGTGTGGTAAGAAGGAATTGTTCTTGTTCTTTCATGAGGCCTCTATGGTTTTCTGAAAACTAGCCTAAAACCCATGTCCAACTCTCACTCCCCTGGCATTTATCTCCTCTTCCCCTACTGATGCTATACTCTGCTGCTGTGACATCCACTCAGCTCAGCACTTCCCCAAATGCTGAAATTTTAAAATGGCAAAAATCTCATGAAGCATTATGTGAAACTACAAACACCTCCCTGTGTTTCTGTGTTTCTCCAGATCTCCTGAAATTGGCTTATCTCAAGGGAACCCTTGATTCCAGAGATTTAAACCCCTCTAAACAACGGAATACACTGTCGAGGTTATACATCTTACATGACTATCTCATTTCCAAATCCCTTTCTGCATCTTTTGGAAATTCTGATGACCAACATGACATTTTATTAAGTTATACAACCCAATTAATCTATTAGAGAGGTACTTTCTCATTGAAATTTTAATGTTTCATCTTCACCTTAAGAAATAATTCTGCCTGGCCATTGGCACATGTCTGTCATCCCAGCAGCTTGGGAGATGGAGGCAGGAGGATTGCGACTTCAAAGCCAGACTCAACAGAAGCAAAGTGCTAAGTAACTCAGTGAGACCCTGTTTCTAAATAAAATACAAAAGAGTGTTGAGGATGTGGCTCCATGGTTGAGTGCCTGAGTTCAATCCTGGTACCCCACCCCCTAAAAAGGAACAAATCCTGAAATCCAGGACTCTGACTTGTTTTCAACCCAGAACAGCTTTGAAAACTCACTTCCACCTTCTTATCCTTTTCATAGCTGCTCAATCCCTTGGAAATCCTCCATTCAAAATCTTTTACCATGGACATCTAAGATAGCGGGGTATAGAGGTTTCGTTCCTCACTCCATGACCAGGGATCCGAGCAGTGGGTACCCTAGTTTTCTGCAGACACCTCCCTGGGTTTCTGGGTTTCTCAAGATCATCTGAAATTGGTGTATCTCAAGGGAGCCCTTGATTTCAGGGATTTAAAACTCCTCTAAACAGCGGAATGCACTGTTGAGGTTACATATCTTACATGATTTTCCCATTTTCAATTCCCTTTTTTCATTTGTGTCCGCTGTGTCCGCATAGGTCCCCTGGCCTCAAAATCTGCACAGGACCTCTGGCTGCTCATTCACATAGGACTCCCAGCTCCTGGTCCTGTATGAAACCCCATCTACCAGCATGAGGCTCCCCCAGTCACCTCCATCTTGGGACACTGCAACCACTGCCATAGTCCCCTTAACAAGGTAGCCTACACCTGGAGACACCAAACAGGTCTGGAGACTGCCTCTAGCCACAACACTGCATGCCACTGAGTGCATCTCTGAACACGACACCCAGCACCACCACCTGGATCGCCCCCACACCCCATCTCTGAAAGCAGCCAACTCTATCTTGGAACACTTTTGTTGCCAATTTGAGTTATCCTTTCTAACACCATCACCATCTTTAGTTGGGGCAACTCCCTTCCAGCCTGGGCACACCGGCTGGGGCCTAGAAGCAATATCAAGGTACCTATAGTCCCCCAACCTCCCCCTCTCCCCTGCAGCCACTAACCTGGCATAGCTATGTAGCTCACAAAGCCTGGTCCTGATCTGCTCAATATAAAACAGTTCTTTACAACAGGTGCCAGGCCCAAGAGCACAGCCCACATGTCCTCTGGAGAGAGAGGTCCCAGATTGGGAAGTAGAAAGGGAGGGGTTAAGTGAGATACTGTTTAGAGACTAAATTAGATACCAGGAATTGTGAACTCTACAGGTAATATAAGGAAATAAGACCAGACACCCACATCACAGGAGCAGGCCCCATAGGAGATCTTTGGGGTAGAGTCTTTCATCAGGGAACTACAACTCAACTTCCAAGAGCTCTGTCCCCAAACCAACCCTCCCACCCTAATATCCTTCACCACCCTGAGGGTGGAGATACCAGCAAACAACAGACAACCCCACCTACTGGAGGAGAAGAGAAACAGAAAAGATACTGAACTCCTATAGAAACAATCCTTTAATTTTCCTTCAAGATTTCTTTTCTTTTCTTTTCTTTTTTTCTTTTCTCTCTCTTTTTCAACCCTCACATCCTCAACATTTATGAAACCTAGTACTTTTCATGCATTAGGCTACTGAGGACTGGGATGTCTGAATAGTATATTACAGTTGTTTTATATATCCTTTCATCTTCTACTTTAACATTTTTAATTTTTCTTAATTTTTATGTTTGTTTGTTTGTTGCATTCTCTCTATTATTTTCCCATTACTTGTCTCCCTCAAATCTCTTACTCTCTTTTCTCTGGCCACTAGCCAATTTCTTTTTATTCCTCTTTCACACTTTCTAAGATTTAATAATTCTATATCCTCACCTCCTACCTTCTTTACATATCCTTCACTCCACCCCGAATTTTCTCTTTGTCCACCATCAGAAATAGTAGACCCTTTTGCAAACCTACTGTTTATATTGTAGATAATAATTGAACTCACCATTTCTTTATAATGTGACAAAACTGCAAACATCTTAATAGGAGCTATTTGATTTATAGTTATATATTGATTTTATTGTTTCTATTGATATCCATCTCCCCCTTAAAGGAGAGTTATTGGAACTCTGCAAAGACTATAGTCTTATAGGGTAAAAACTGTAACACCTCAGATCCAAAGTGCTAGAATAGAAAATGCATGAACACCATGGGAAAAAAAGCAAGAAATTACCCAAATGAACCAAGGTACTATATTATTAGAATCCATGGCCAACAAAGCAGAAGAAATGTCAGAGAAGGAGTTCAGGATTTACATAGTTCAAATGTTCTGTGATTTAAAGGATGATATCAGAGAGCAAACACAGGCAGCAAAAGATCATTTCAATAACGAGCTACATAAACAAATATAGGAAGCAAATGATTACTTCAATAAGGAGATAGAGATTCTGAAAAACAAACAAACAAACAAACAAACAGAAATCTGTGAAGTGAAGGAAACAATAAACTAAATTAAAAACTCAATAGAAAGCATCACCAAGAGATTAGATCACACTTGGAAGACAGAATTTCAGACAATGAAGACTAAATATATAATCTTGAAAATAAAGTTGACCACACAATGAAGACGGTAAGAAACCATGAGCACAATATTCAAAAATTATGGGCTAACATGAAAAGATCAAATTTAAGAATTATTGGGATAGAGGAAGGCATACAGTTATGAACCAAAGGACTGAACAATAAAAAATAATATAAGAAAGTTTTTCATACATGAAAAATAAATTGGAAAATCAAATACAAGAGGCTTACAGGACACCAAATGCATGAAATCACAACAGATCTACACCAAGGCACATTATAATGAAAATGCCTAACATAGAAAATAAGAGGAGAATTTTAAAAGCCACCATAGAAAGAAATCAGATTACATATAGGGAAAAGCAATTAGGATCTCTGCAGTTTTCTCAACCCAGTCCTTCAAAGCTAGAAAAGCCTGGAATAGCATATAGCAATCTCTGAAAGAAAATGGATGCTAACCAATAATCTTATATTCAGCAAAATTAAGTTTTAGATTTGTTAATTAAATAAAAACCTTCCATGATAAAAGTTGGCTCAGTGGTTCAATAAAATAATTAACAACTAAAAAAGCATGCACTAGAGAATATCCTCAGCAAAATATTCCATGAGGAGGAGATGAAAAACAACAATGAAAATCAGCAAAGGGATGTATTACACTAAAGGAAAAACAAGAAGAAACCAAGTCAAGTTAAAAATCAAAAATAAATAAAAATGACTGGGAATACAAATCATGTCTCAATAATAACCCTGAATGTTAATGGCCTAAACTCATAAATCAAAAGACATATAGGATAAAAACAACAACAACAACAACATACCCAAAATATTCTGCCTCCCAGAGACTCCTTTCATAGGAAAAGACATACCACTCACATGAACTGCAGAAACAAGCACAGGTGTCCATCCTCATATTAAATAAAGTATACTTCAAGCAAAAATTAACCAAAAGAGATATTTCATACTGCTTAAGGCAACCATACATTAACAAGACATAACAATTACAAATACATATGCCACAAATAATAGAGCGTCTATGTTCATCAAACTCTTCTCAATTTCAAGAGTCAAATAGACCACAACACAATAATATTGCATGACTTTAAAACATATCTTTCACTACTGAATAGATTTTCCAAATGAAAACTAAACAAAAAAACTACAGAACTCAATAATACAATCAATAATTTAGACTTAACATACATATATAGAATATTTCATCCATCAGCATGTAGATATACTTTCTTTTCAGCAGCATGTGGATTCTTCTCAAAAATAGACCATATATTATGCCACAAAGCAACTATTAGCAAATACAAAAAAGTAGAGGTACTACCTTGCATTCTATCATATCATAATTAAATTAAGGTAGAAAACAATGATAAAATATAAAATAGAAACTACTTCAACATCTGGAGACTAAATAATATGCTATTGAATGAACAATGGATTTCAGAAGACATCAAAGAGAATATTAAAAAATTCTTAGAGGTTAATGAGAACACAGATACAACATATCAAAATCTCTGGAACTCTATGAAGACAGTACTAAGAGGAAAGTTCATTGCATAGAGTTAATTCCTAAAAAGAAAAAAAAGTCAACAAATAAATGATCTAACATTAACTCAAAGCCCTAGAAAGAGAAGAACAAATCAGCACCAAACAGAGCAGAAGACAGGAAATAATTAAAGTGAGAGCTGAAATCACTGAAGTTGAAACAAAAGAAACAATTTAAAAAATTGACAAAATGAATAGATGGTTCTTTGAAAAAATACATAAAATTGATAAACCCTTAGCCACAGTAACAAAGAGAAGGAGAGAGAAAACTCAAATTACTAAAATCCATCATGAAAAAGGAAATATTATGAAAAAGGAAATATAGAGACACTACAGAAATACAGAAGATAATTAGAAACTATTTTGAAAATTTTGTACTCCAATAAAATAGAAAATATGGAAGACATTGACAAATTTCTGTAGTCATATAACTCATCCAAACTGAATCAGCATGATATACACAAGTTAAACACAGCAATTTCAAGTAATGAAAGAAGACACCATCAAAAGCCTATCAACCAACAAAAGCCAACAAACAGATGGATTCACAACTGAGTTCTACAAGACCTTCAAAGAAGAACTAACGCCAATACTTATCAAAATATTCCATGAAATAGAAAATGAGGGAACACTTCCAAACTCATTCTATGAGGCCAATATCACCCATATCCCAAACCAGACAACAGTATATCAAGGAAAGAAAACTTCAGACCAATATCTCTAGTGAACATTGATGCAGAAATTCTCAATAAGTTCTGGCAAATCACATATAAAACATATTAAAAAGATAGTACACCACAATCAAGTGGGGCTCATCCCAGGGATGCAAGTTTGTTTCAACATACAGAAATCAATAAATGTAATTCATAACATCAATAGACTTAAAGAATCATATGATCATCTCAGTAAATGGAGAAAAAGTATGTGACAAAATACAGCACTCCTTCATGTTCAAAACACCAGAAAAACTAGGGATTAAAATTAGGAACATAGCTCAACATTATAAAAGCTATTATGCTGAGCCCAAGGCCAACATCATTCTAAATGGAGAAATATTGATCTACACCAACAAGACAGGGATCATGTCTTTCACCACTTCTATTTAACATAGTTCTTGAAACTGTAGCCAGAGCAATTCGACAAAAGAAATTAAAGGGATATAGATAGGAAAAGAAGAATTATAACTATCACTATTTGCTGGCAACATGATTCTATACTTAGAGGAACTGAAAAATTCCACCAGAAAACTTTTAGAACTACTAAATGAATTCAACAAAATAGCAGGATATAAAATCAACACCAATAACCCCAATGCATTTCTGTACATCAGTGACAGATTCTCTGAAATAAACTAGGAAAACTACCCTATTTACAATAGCCTCAAAAAATAAAATAAAATACTTGGGAATCAACATAAGGAAAGAGGTGAAAGAACTCCACAGTGAAAATTACAGAACACTAAACAAAGAAATTAAAGAAGACCTTAGAAGATGGAAATATCTTCCTTGTTCTTGAATAGGCAGAATTAATATTGTCAAAATGATTATGCTACCAAAAGCACTATACAAATTTAACACAATTCTAATCAAAATTCCAATGACATTCCTCATATAAATAGAAAAAGCAATCATGAAATTCATCTGGAAAAAAATAAGAGATGCAGAATAGGCAAAGCAATCCTCATCAAGAAGAGTGAAGTGGGTAGCATCACAATACCAGACTTTAAACTATACTACAGAGAACTAGTAACAAAAACTACATGGTATTGGCACCAAAATAGACTTGTAGACCAATGGTACAGAATAGAGGACACAGAGACAAACCCACATAAATACAGTTATCTCATACTAGACAAAGACACCAAAAACATATGTTGGAGAAAAGATAGCCTCTTCAACAAATGTTGATTAAAAAAGCCTTAAAATCCATGTGCAGCAAAATAAAATTAAATCTCTATCACCATGCACAAAATTCAACTCAAAGTGGATCTAGAACCTAGGAATTAGATCAGGGATCCAGTACCTAATAAAATAAATTATAGGCCCAAATTTTCATCATATCTGCTTAGGAACTGGCTTCCTTAACATGACTTTAAAGCACAAGAAATAAAATCA
This sequence comes from Marmota marmota marmota, assembly GCF_001458135.2. NCBI lineage: Eukaryota > Metazoa > Chordata > Mammalia > Rodentia > Sciuridae > Marmota > Marmota marmota. Next base: position 561,101 of record NW_026000243.1, on the reverse strand, counting down.
AAGATCAATAGATGGGATGGATTCAAACTAAAAAGCTTCTTCTCAGCAAAAGAAACAATCAATAATGTGAAAAGGGAGCCTATAAAATGGGAAAAAAATCTTTCCCACATGCACAACAGATACAGCACTAATCTCCAGGATATATAAAGAACTCAAAAAAACTTAACACCAAAAAATTAAATGGCCCAATTAATAAATGGGTCAAGGAATTGAACAGACACTTCTCAAAAAAAGAAACACAATTGATTAACAAATATAATAAAAAATGGTCAACATTTCTAGCAATTAGAAGAATGCAAATCAAAACTACTCTAAGATTTCATCTCACCCCAGTCAGAATGGCATTTATTAAGAATACAAGCAACAATAAGTTTTAGTGAGGATGTGGGGGGAAAGGAACACTCACACATTGCTGGTGGGAATGCAAATTTGGGCAACCACTCTGGAATACATTATGGAGATTTCTTAGAAAACTTGGAATGGAACCACCATTTGACCCAGCTATTCCACTCTTCAGTTTATACCCAAAGGACTTAAAAACAGCATACTACAGTGACACAGTCATATCAATGTTTATAGTAGCATAATTTCTAATAGCTAAACTGTGGAACCAACTTAGATGCCCTTCAATAGATGAATGGATAAAGAAATGGTGATATATATATATATATACCCAATGGAATATTATTCAGCATTAAAAGAGAATAAAATCATGGCATTTTCAGGTAAATTGATGGAGTTGGAGAATATCATGCTAAGTGAAGTTAGCCAATCTCAAAAACAAATGGCCTGATGTTTTCCCTGATAAGTGGAGGCTGATTCATATGGGGGGTTGGGGGAAGCATGGGAGGAATGGAGGAATTTTGGATAGGGAAAAAGGGAGGGAGAGGAAGGCAGGGATCATGGGGGGTAGAAAAGATGGTGGAATGAGATGGACATCATTACCCTAGGTACATGTATGAAGACATGAATGGTGTGACGCTACCTTGTATACAACCAGAGAAATGAAAAATTTTGCTCCATATATGTACTATGAATTGAAATGAATTCTGCTGTCATGTGGAACAAATTAGAATAAATAAATAATTAATTTAAAAAATCTTTCATCACATTCCTTGCTCACTTTGGGCTACGGGACAGACAGATGTAAGACCTAATATGAAATAGAGTACCCTTGATATGAAGACAAACTCCAGTTTGCCCTCTTAATTGTTTCTAAAGCTTGAAGCAATGGAAGGCCTCAAACCTATTATTAAAGGACTCCTTGTCAAAGGACTCATTAATTTTATCTCTCATCCCCACCCCTAAACAACCCAATTTTCCTACAAAAGAGCAAACAAAAAGTCCACAAAGAGTTACTAATTAATCCAGAATGTGGGAGGCCATCCTCACACGTGATGATTTGAGTTACCTCCCTGGCTGGGTAAGAGGCGCTTAGACATAGCTGTGTCAGAGATTTCCCCAGCCTTCTCCAGGTTGAGGGCTTGTCCGTGCAGAGGCGTGCCTGGCCACTGCCCCAAAGACCCAATTGTAGCCCCTAATCTTGGGATGCTGCCCCCTTAATCTTCATTGGATGGGATTTTCCCCAGAATTTTTTTGTTCCCCAATAAAAGTCCACTCCCTGGCGTGTTCTCTCTCTCTCTCTCTCTCTCTCTCTCTCTCTCTCTCTCTCTCCCCTCTTCAGTAAACCTCACTGCCACATTCGGTGGCTTGAGGCTGGAGCTGTATTTTTTGGGAGACTTTAAGATTACTCCCACTGGGCTTCTGTCTCCCCCCAAAATACTGTCTGAATCCCGTGAGAACTCAAGGGGAACTCAGGCAGCAGGATACGCCGTATTCCCAGCAGGAATAATCTTAAACCTGGAACGCCCTAAACCCGATTATCCTAAACCGGGAACACCCTAAACTCGGATCCGCCTTGGTCCTTGAGCAAGGTCACCTACATGCAATGTCACTGCAAAATGTCCTATTTCCACGAGTCCTTCCACTAAGCAACATGGGGTACGCTGGCAAGGAAATTGTCATACCTACTTGGCTAATGGCTCCCAGCACCCATTATTTTGGTTGAACATGGCATGGAATTACATTGGTCATGTAATCATGTATACACATAGGAAAGTAAGGTCCAATTCATTCTACTATCTTTCCTATTCAAATTCCCTCTCCCTTCCCTTCATTCCCCTTTGTGTAATCTAAAGCACTTCTATTCCTCCCCAAACCACCCCACATTTATTGTGAGTTAGCATCTGCATATCAGAGAAAATATTTGGCCTTTGGCTTTTTTGGTTTCCCTTACTTCACTTAGTATAAAATTCTCCAGTTCCATCCATTTACTAACAAATGTCATAATTTCATTTCTCCTTATGGCTGAGTAGTATTTTATTATTTATGATTACTACATTTTCTGGGTCCATTCATTTGTTGAAGGGCATCAAGCCTGGTTCCATAGTTTAGCTATTGTGAATTGAGCTGCTATAAACACTGATATGGCTGCATCACTATAAGCACGATGATTTTGAATCCTTTGGGTATAAACCCAGGAGTGGGATAACTGGGTCAATGGTGGCTCCATTTCACATTTTCTGAGGATTCTCCATACTGCTTTCCAGAGTTAACTGCACCAATTTGCAGTCCCACAGCAATGTATGAGTATAGCTTTTCCCCTACATCCTTGCCAACATTTATTGTTGCTTGTATTCTTTATAATCACCATTCTGACTGGGGTCAGATGAAATCTCAGTATAGTTTTAATTTGCATTTCTCTAATTGCTTAGAGATGTTGAACAGGTTTTCATATACTTTTTGACTAATTGTATTTCTTCTTATGTAAAGGCTTGTTCAGTTCCTTTGCTCATTGTTAATTGGATTGTGGATATAAAATTAACATCCATAAATCAACTGTGATCCTATACATCAATGATGAATCAAATAGTACTACAGGAAAGCAATCCCATTCACAGTAACCTCAAAAGAAAAATAAAATACTTGGGAATCAACTTTACCAAAGAGGTAAAAGAACTCCAAAATGAAAACTACAGAATGCTAAAGAACTTGAAGAAGACCTTAGAAGATAGAAAGATCTCCCATTTTCTTGGATAGGAAGAATTACCATTGTCAAAATGGCCATACTACCAAAAACACTATACATATTTAATGCAGTTCCTATTAAAAACTCCAAAGACATTCTTCATAGAAATAGAAAAAGGAGTCATGAAATCCATTTGGAAAAATAAGAGACCCAGAATAGTCAAATAAATCCATAGCAAAAAGAGTGAAGCAGGAGGCATCACAGTACCAGACTTTAAACTACACTACAGAGCAATGGTAGCAAAAATGGCATCGTACAGGCACCAAAATAGACATGTACAACAATGGTACAGAACAGAAAACACAGAGACAAACCGCATAAATACAGTTATACTAGACAAAGTTACCAAAAACATATACTGGAGAAAAGAGAGCCTCTTCAACAAATTGTACTGTGAAAACTGGAAATCCATATGTTGCAAAATGAAATTAAATGACTATCTCTCACCCTGCATAAGTTAACACAAAGTGGATCAATGACTTAGGCATTAGACCAGAGACCCTGTGCCTAATAGAAGAAAATATAGGCCAAAATCTCTATCATGTAGGCCTAGGAACTGACTTCCTCAACAAGACTCCTAAAGTAAAAGAAGTAAAATCAAGAATCAACAAATAGAATGAAATCAATCTATAAAACTTCTTCATTGCAAAGAAAATAATCATGAACGTGAACAGAGAGCCTACACAATGGAAGAAAATCTTGGCCACCTGCACCTCAGCTAGAGCATTTTTCTCCAGGATATATAAAGAACTAGTCCCATATCTTATTATTTTTTTTTCTGCACTCTCCTCCTACCTTCACAAAGTGCTGCCAGAATCACAATCCTGCACTGTCCTTCCTATTCCAACTGAAGGACAACCTCATGATTGCATTACAGCACTCAAGCTTCAATCCTCTCTGACCTCACTCACTCTCTTTATTGATGGTTCCTATTGCTGCATCTCAGAAAAAAATTCCAGGCAGGATATGCCATTACAATTTTCAAAACTTTGTAGAATATAAACCTTTACCTTTTACAAAGTCAGCTCAGATCGCAAAAGTTTGGGCTCTCACAAAGGCCTGCTCTTGGCTAAATATAAAGAGTCAAACATCCACACAGAGAGTAGATGTGTCTGGGGCAAAATTTGTGGTTTTAGATTGAAGGAAATTGGGGGCCACCATCACCAATTAAAAATTTCCAGTTTTTATTTCCACTTTTAATTTCTAATCTCTTAGAAGCTTTGCTATTGTCAAGGGGGTTAAACATATTTAACGAGGAAGCACATGTGGACGACAAAACCTCCCAGGCAAATGAAGTCAACTGTAGGACATGTCTAAATTTTGGGGTTGGTTCCTAAATCTGTAACAGCATAACCAGAATCAGAAAAGATGGTAAATCTACTCCAACTTACCAAGAATTCCACTAATTGAAGAGCTTAAAGTCTCACGATTTAAAGCCCCTGAACATGAAGAGCCGATTGGAAGCAAGTAGGATGTTCTATATTTCCACATGTATTTTGGAGACATCTAGATGGCCTATTATCTTCCTCATCCAAAATATAGTGTCTGACCTTTAAGATCACTCAACATGACAACTCATCATGAAGCAGAAACTAAGTCCACTCCCAGGCCAATGCTGATGGAAAAATTTCATTCTCATATGAAACAAGAGGTTTCTTCTTATACTAGAACCATCATAAAACTGTAACTGTGAGACATAAAAGGGAATCATATCCAACAAAACTTTTACTTCACTAGGAATTAGGTTTTATTCAGCTCTCAAAAATCTCAGACATTCTTTCTGTCTTATACTGATATATACATATGTGTGTGTGTGTGTGTGTATCATATGGTTGCCACCAATTTTCTTCAATACTAAAATTACACGCCAACTCATACATACACAAAGAAAGAGAGTTGGGGGGGGGTTCTGGCAAAAAAAAAAATATATATATATACATATTATAATTTTTCCCCCAGAAATTCCTACCTATAATTATTTGACTTTGGACATGTCTTTAATTTCTTAAGGGGGTACTATTCAATGGTCAGAGGGGACTATTGTCTATGTATTCTCTTAAAACTCTCTAAAACTTATGCTGTCATCAAAACTATTCCAACCATATACCGGAACCTCACTCCACCTTTTAAGGATATTTCCAATGTCCTGGAATTATTTTTAACTGGCTCCATTTAAACCTCAAATCTTAGCTTAACTTCTTTACTTAATATGTCATGGTTATTCTTGTTATTACATTCCTAAGAAGTTCTGTGTTTAAGAACAGATGCCATCTGTCTTAAATGACAGAGAGGATCCTGGCCAAATGTTCTCAGTAGCCCATTTCTTAGCCTTTGACTTGTCTTGCCCATGTTTCAGTCAGGCTTCTCTCTGTCCATAGTTTTCTGAATTGAAGGTTGCCCCCAACCCTAAGCAAGCACTAAAATGCACAATATGCTCTTCTTAACAGCTTACCCTGAGAATTAGCTGACTACCAGGCATTAGCTGACTACCAGGTCTGCTCATTTCTGCTTGGTTGCCCAATTTTTCCTTAAAAGTATCTGGTAGCACTGGTTATTATTTTTATTTTTTTAAAAAGCCCTTTTTTATTTGATTTCATTTTGAGACTCAAGCAGATTTTTGAGATCAGAGGGTTTCCCCTATTATAATAGTCTCTTTGAGTAAAATATACTTTTATCTAAGTCTGGATTTGTTTTATGTGTCACTCTTTTAATCTATTCAGACGTTTTAACCAGAAATGTGACACCCATTGGCTTAATATTATACTTGTCATATGTTGATTTTATTTATTTATTTATGTATATTATTTTTGAATACCTGGCTAATTTCAAATTAGCCTTTGTTTCAAAAAGTTTGCTCAAATTTATTTTCCATTGTTTGGTTTTGAATTGTGTGCAACTTTTCTAACATTATGAGACCTTAATTTTTTGATTCAATGTCCTTTTATTTGTGCTTTTAAGCCTATCATTTCTTTAACTGGTCTTCTTAAAATAGCTTACCCAAACCAGCCAATAGGAACCCATACACAACTGCTCTTATTTGTTTTTCCAACTTGTTCATCTGAAGCTTCATTCTCATTACTATCTGACCTGCCTTCTGAGTTACTATAGGCAACTCAATTTTACCAAAAATTGGCTATGAAATAAGACTTATGAAATAAGTCTCCGTCCAGTAACCTCTAACAGTAAGCAATACCCACTGCCTGTTGCTTAAGCAATGCCAGATATTTTTACTTTTTTTCTTGCAGTTACAAAAAATTCTGATGTAGTCATGTTATGAGAGATTATGATGCAATAACAAAGAACTTTGAGATCTCAAATACTTCTAAATTTCAATTGCAATTGGGACATTGGAGCAGGTATACAGATAGTAGAAATGGACATGGCTTTTTCCTTGACTCTTACTGTTTCAATCCATAGGCCACACACATATTCATAACCTACATAGCACTTTGTTTACATTTCACTTGACAAAGTTAAATTGTGTTGCCTAACTTTAAGGGGACAAGTAAATACTACAACTACTGAGATCCAGGAAGGAGGAGAATCTGAATATTGGTGGATTGCTGTAATTGTTAATATGATTATCATATAACAGATATTTCTAAACTCTTGGTTTTTGCTTTTCTCTAACTATAAAGGATTCAATGTCAGATGCTAACATCTCAGTTCCCTGAAATGTGAAGAAGCCACATGCCTCTGTTCTATCTATATACACATCAGGAGAATTCAACTACAGGTTCTGGAAACAATTTTGTTGCTCCATTGAAGGCACATGGAGAGAACTTCTTGTTTTTCTGGCCTGTATTTCCTTTCTTAAGGTGAGATTGTAGGAGGATATGAGGTGGAGTGAACTGCAAACACACAATACTGAGTACTGGTACAAAGGGCCAACGTGATGAGGATTGCAGAATCACAGAAGCTATTCATTCTCATGTCAATAACTTCTACACAAATCCTAAAACTATCTACATATAAGTATCTCATTAATTGAAACAACTTAAACTGTTTTTAGTTATGTGCTTATTATTGCTTGATCTGAAACCCCAAACATCCAACATAAATAGTTAACTAGATATAACTTATTCAACAAAAATAATAGCAAAATGCAGAAGTAAGTATTATTTGTTAACTTCTTTACACTCAGATATCATAGTTAAAATTTTTCTGGTTATATATGCATGAATTTTACTTTTTTGCTCCTTAGAATATGAGCTTTATGAGAGCAGAAACAGCCTATCTTCTATATTGTTGTGTAATCAGTGATTATTAACAGTGGTACAGAAAGTCAATATTATTTTATTAAAAGATGCATCTTCATAAGTTTCTATTAAGATGGAAGATCTGCAGAGCTGGGAAGTCCATGATAGCCTGCTCACAATTCTAGAATTATGTACTAGGTATTACCTAAGGTGCCTTGAGATTATTCTGTGCAAGACAATGCTTGCACACTTCTCCAATTATGATTTCTTTCTATTTGATCTGTTAGATAGGTTTATTCTTAATATATGCACTTTGTACTACAAAGATCATAGTTATTTTCATCTTCTGTATATTTTCTGACTGACCTTGCTATTCACAGATGATATTTTCCTCCAGGTAGTTAGGATGGGCAACATCATTATAGGCTTCTTACCTGAAAATAGATCCACCCTGGACTCATCCACTTTGATTTATTCACATTATATTTTAGCCATACTCTCCTACTTGTCCTCATCAGAACTATGATGATCATGGGTCATTTACAACTTCCTAAGTTTGACAAAATCCATTTCTCTTTTTTACACCTACTAGCACAGGTGCACACAGGTGCATGCGCATGCACACACACACACACATAAAATTGAGTCAATGAGGAAAAACAAAAAGTTTGGGGTCATGTTCCATAACATTCTTTTTATTTAATTTTAGGCAAGTTACATCAACTCATAAAGATCTGATATCCTTATCTTTTTTAAATAGTAATATTGAAATATACTTATTTTTTGGATTATGTGAGACAAGTATATGAAAAAGTTAAGCTTTATAAACTATAAAGGGTAAAAAATTATAAAATTAACATTTTTATATATAAATTATATTGTGTAGAGACACAGGTATATTTTCAAAATGATTTTCCTTATTAACAATAAACCATTCTATAACTTGACCACTTCTTTTATGTCAAAGGTTATGTAGAAATGTAATGCAATTATTTTGTTTCTTCATTTACATCTAACTTTGCTACAGCTGATTAAAGAATTGTTAGTTGTAGAAGATAATTGGTGTATTCTAAATTATTATGACACATGTAGGTGTAGCTGGTATTTTTGTTTTTTTTTTCTTTCATTCTCCTTTGATAAAAATAAGACAATTCTTAAAATTGTCTCCAAAACAGATTTGATGATATATCTTCAGTGAAAACTCTATCTAAATTCTCTCATGTGTTCTTAGGGAAATTTTTTATTAGAATAATAGTAACATTTTTTAGCTTTGCTCTTAATCTCATTGGGGAGTGAGTGGAGTGTATGAATTTTGAGAAATGTAAATCAGTTTTCCAGCTGTTGACCACATATTACAATAGGGTGGAGGTAACATATATGAAGCAGTAATATACATGTTTTTCCACTCTTCCGATCTTTTATGATTTCTTTCACTTTCTCTTTCTTCTTTTTCTTCTCCTTCTATGGTCCTCATAGTTTGAAGCAAGAAACTTCAGTAAGTTGTTTCTTAATTAATTAATTTGTTTATATATCCTAATTAAGAATATATGAGAGCAGAACATATTTTGAGTCATTGTATACAATTGCAGCACAACTTTTCATTTCTCTGATTGTACAAAATGTACCATTACACCATATGTGCAGTCATACATGTACCTAAGGTAATGATGTCCATCTCATATTCCAGGATCTTTCTTGCTGCTATGCCCCGTCTCTACCACTTCCTCCCCTTTTCCCAATCACAGTTTCTCTATTTTTCCCATGCCCCCCCCCGCATTATGGATCAGCATCCACTTATCAGAGAGAACATTTGGCCTTTGGTGTTTTGGGATTGGCTTACTTTGCTTAACACGATATCCTCCAAATCCATCCAATTGCCTGCAAATACTATGATTTCATTACCTTCTAATGATGAGTAATATCCCATTGTCTATATATACCACAGTTTCTTTATCTCTTCATCTAATGAAGGGCATCTAGGTTGGTTTCATAGTTTAGCTTTTATGAATTGAGCTGCTATAAACACTAATGTGGCTGCATTACTATACTATGCTGTTTTTAAGTCCTTTGGGTATAAACTGAGGAGTGGGATAGCTGGGACAAATGGTGGTTCCATTCTAAGTTTTCTAAAGAATCTCCATACTGATTTCCAGAGTGGTTACACCAATTTGGAGTGTGACTTTTCCCCCACATCCTCACCAATATTTATTGTTGCTTGTATTCTTTATAACTGCCATTCTGACTGGAGTGAGATGAAATCTTAGTTTTGATTTGCATTGTTCCAAGTACTAGAGATTTTGAATATTTTTTCATACATTTATTGATCTGTTGTGTATCTTCTTAGAAGTGTCTGTTCAGCTCCTTAGCCCACTTATTGATTGGGTTGTTTGGTTTTTTTGGTGATTTTTTTTTTGAAGTCTTTATATATCCTGGAGATTAGTGCTCTATCTGACATGCATGTGACAAAAATTTGCTCCCAAAATGTACACTCTTCTTTCACCTCATTGGTTGTTTGTTTTGCTGAGAAGCTTTTTAGTAAGTTTTATTACTATGAACAGAAAACTTTCCCTGAAGGAAAGCTCTTTCTGATTCACTGGTTGTCCCCAGTCATTCACAGCCTCTATTCCACAACTTTCCATTTAAAAAACTCATATAAGTATCAAATTTTCAGATTCTTAATTAGTTTTAGAATCAGTGTGTATGTGAGAGTTCCTGGTAGACATGGCTGAAAACGTAAAAACTAGACTGTGTATTAGTCCAGTTGCTGATGGCCAAAGATATTAAACCAGAAGAAGAGAAAAAATCTTCCCTCACAGCAATAGTTTTATGGATTTAGAAAGGTTATGGGTTGTAAAGCATTAAATAATTTTATCATGAACACTGGATTTTTCTTCCCTCTTCTTATTTATAAGCATTACTATTTATCAGTTTGCATGCCCCAATTTTCTCGTCTTCAAATGGATGACTCACAGTCTCCTTTTTTGGTGAACATCACTTCTGTTAGTGTTCTTTATTTTGTCACATCAAGTGACACTTATCTAGTTCACAGAAAACTTTTTTTATACCAAGTTTATTTAGAAGAGATGAGAAAGTGAGAAATCTCAATTCTGAATTCATACAACAGGGTCTTCAAATTTTATTTTTAAAGTGTCACATAAATTAATGCTTTTTCATTCTGAAAAGTAAAAATGATCATCCAGCCTGTTATAGCACTTTCAAAGTCCTAGCAAAAAACTACATGGACATTAGCTTATTTAATTGTAAAAACAATCTCATAATTTTTAAGGCCCAGAGCAGTCTAATGACTTGTTAAAGATGACACAAAACAAAGAAGAACAAAGCCAAGCCAAAGCTTTGCATGGACTCTAAAACATGAATGTAATTTTAAATGATTGCTGTTATAACAGGAAAGAAACTCTTTTAGCAGATATACATGAAAATAGATACACATTTAATAAAACAAAAATTTCAAAATAAAAGATAAATTACAAAAATAATTTTCAATAAAGAATTTGAGTTGAAATAAATTTCTTGAAGTCACAAAATTTAGATCCATTGGTATGGTACAGTTGATAGAGATAGAATAATTAATGAAATAAATCCCTGTCCTCAGAACATTCATGTATTAGGGTAGAGAGAGAAAAAATGGGATAATTTCTTGCAATATAATCATAAATATTTTAAAGAAAAGAAAACAATGAAATGGAAAGAGAATTGCATTTTTTAAGGATTTGTAGAGACTACAGTCAAACCAATCAGGAAGATTCTCAAGTGTACATCTAAAGTAATATCTGTACAAAAGGACCAAATGAGGGAATGATCATTAACAAAAGTGTTTCTGAGGAAAAGTGTAAGTACCAGCTTCCTGGGAAACTAAGGAGCACAAAGGTAGTATACATCAAACACTGGGGACTGGGGTGGGAATAATTAGAGATGAGCTAGAAGTAGCTAGTAGCCAGATCTCCCAGGATTGTGCAGAATCTTGTGGTATTTGACTTTACCCTAATTTGAGTGAGAAATCATAGAATAACAAACAATAGAGTGATATGATTTTGTTTGTGCTATAAAATATCTCTGGCTAATTGGAGAAACCATACTCTAATGAACAAGGGAAGAAATAAGGAGAAAATTTTGAAATGTATTTTTAGAGATCAAACAAGGATGTCTGTCTGGGTAAACCGTAAGGATTTATAAATTTGGGGATGTTTATTTTTCTTTTGTGTCACTAGGGCTTTCAAAGCATTTGAAGCAGGTAGGAAAAAAGACCTGAGGCAATGATAACTCTAGTTTTCTGTTGGGCAAAATGATGGAATGGTTGGTCTATTAAATATTGAAAAATGAGGGGCCCATGTATTTGGTGGTTTTCTGTGTGTGTGTGTGTGTGTGTTTTGTCCTGAAAATGATGGAATAAAGAAATGTCTTATTCATTTGAGTGTGAAATACATATTAGTCACAGAAGAGAAAGAAGTTGAACAGGCATACAGACCAGGAAAAGGTCAGAATAAAGGTCACTGAAAGAGAAGCTATTTAGGGATAAGATTACTTGGAGAAAAGAGAAAAAAATGAAACTAAATAAACCCTAATGACAGAGTCCTGAGGGATTCTAACATTTGCAATTCTGCAGAGGAGGAGGCTTCAAAGGGAATTCCTGTTTTTTTTTTTTTCTTTCAGAAATGCAGTGTAACTCATTTTCAATTTTGATGTTGTATTAAGTATCTGTATTTTTTATCTAAAATATATTGCACTATTATTGTAGGTTGAATTTTGTTTTTTTCCCAAAATATTATTCTAAATTCTTAATCCCAGTACCTCAGAATGTAAACTTATTTGGAAATAATGTTGCAGATATAATTAGTTGTGATAAAGTCATACTGGACAATTGTGGGTTGCCAATCCAATATGACTCCTGTCCTTAAAAGAAGAAGGCCATTTATATATGAGAACATAAAGACAGAGGCAAGCATTGTAATTATATTCTATAAGCTAAGGAACATCAAAGATCAGTGGCTTTCTCTAGAAGATAGAAAAAGACTAGGGAGGATTCTTTCCTACAGGTTTCAGAAGTAGCATGGCCCTACCAATACTCTGATTTTGATTTCTACTATCTAGGACTGTGAAAAAATAGATTTCTAATATTTAAAGGCACTTAGTTTGTGTAATTTTGTTTTGACAACCCTGGGTCATGTACCCAACTACATATACTCTACTATAAAGAATATGCATATTCTCTACTATAGAGGCATAAGTGGGGAGATAGAGAAGAAAATAAATCAATATGGTGTTGTAAAGTGACAGTCCACTGTGGTTACAAGCTTGGAATTATCAATGAGATTAGAATATCTTAAAATGAATTATTGACTTCTATCCAAATTTAGGATTTTCTTCAAATATATTTTTCAGTAGTATTGAAAGATGTACATTTTACAATTCTAAGATGTTTTTCAAAGCTCCTCTCAGGGTGACAGACATTAGAGGATGCATTACTAAGTTTCAGCTGGCAAGCAATTATGCAGGGCAAACAAACAAAACCTTTGTCTTCTCTCTATTAGCTGTCTCGGAAATACACGGGGAAAAATGACTGTGAAATTATAAAACAAATCTGGGAAGCTATTAACTAAAAAACAAGGAGCACATGCCTATTTAAATTTAATTTTCTGTTTACAATAAAAGCTTATGGCATAATATTATTCAACAGAGAGCTTCCTTGCATAGATATCTAAACTTTGACACATTACAAAATAAATTATTCAGGTCTTAGTAATGCTATATGGATAAAATGTATGACTGATCAAAATAATCATTACCAAGGTGACTCAAAATATCTAAGTAAAAACATGCATTATTACATCGATTATTTCATTTTAGTTTTTGAAAAATGCAAATATGGTAGTTGGAATATCTTTTGACACTGTAAAGATATAAAATGAAGTACACTTAGAACAGAATCTATAGTAATCTAAGTCTTAAATTTTCATTTTAATGGACTTCCATTACCCTGAGTAAAATAATAACCAGATGTAGGTAATATGCCACTTTTGTTTATCACAAAGGTTTGCCAATCAATATTGTATTCATAAATTGCCCTTCTACCTGAGCTTTGGAGAAAAAATGTCCAGTAAAAAAATACTTTTAAGGAACATGTTATATAAATATATATATTTTATTAAGTGAATATGTCCATGTACCACAATCCATAGCAAGAAGAGAACATTACTTTATTACCTTTAGTTCAATATGAAATATTTTTCAAGGTTTTATAAAATGATACTTTAACATTTTATTTCCTTTTTCCTGACTTAGAATGACTTAGAATTTAATATTGTGTCCAGAAACTTTGGTGAAATTACTTATTAATTCTTGAATTTCCTATGTATACATTGGAATTGTACATTAAAAAAAACTCTTTTGGGAATTATTTCTTGAGAATAATATAAAATTTATAATTTATTAGTTCATTCATTGGATTTAGGGAAATTGAATGATCAATTAGACTAGGATTGGATTTTTTTAAAAGAAAAAAATTGATAACATCTAGAGAAAAGACTGATAATGAAGAGAGAAGTAAAAATATACTTTTAAAAGCACTTTCAGAAAATAATATTTATACTTTATCAAAAATTTTCAGTTCAAATGAACAAGTACTCAGAGATCATGGACATATTAATGAAAACTTATTTTTAAAGTTACAGCATGTTTGATATATCTGTAAGCTTGTTCACAGTCTATATTAGGATTCATGTGGGTCTCATGGCCACATTCATGTGATCATAAATGATTTTTTACATAAACATAATTAAACTGGCAGCTTATTCAAAAGAAACATTTGTAGCATTTATGAATAAAAATGGTGAAATCTTTAAAAATAAATATTGCTTGCAATTTGTCAATAAGAAAAGACAAATAAATGAAAATTTATTATCAAACTCCAAAAATTTCAGTGAAGAAAAATGTTAAAATTCAAAAATAATCAACTTTGAAAATTAAAGCAATTATAAAATTTTATTTATATTATCTTTCTACATGTTTAATCTGTATTCAAATATCATGAAACCAGTAATTCTAGGACAGAGGAAAGTTTCCTCTTAAGTACGTACACTGCTTTTAACTTACTTTGTGTCAATATTAAAATAAGTGATAAAAATATTCATATTTTAACTTAAGGCATTTATTCTATGAGTGATGAGTGAAATATGATAAATTCTATAAAAGTAAAATTTTGGAAATAGACATTTCATATATTTTAATAGATGCCTTAAACTATAATATATTCATTAGAAATAATAATGCATAGCTAAGTAGGCTATGTTATAAAAGAAATTTTGATTATATGAGGAACCAGTCTTCAAATAAAAATAGAGAAAGAGAGAAAAGATTTACAATTTAATGAGACTAGAGTAAAAACTGGAGACCTACAAATCTAAACGCAAAGTATCTTGGAATATTGTGGATAAATTTAATTCCCTATGCTTTTCATGATTTTCTAAAATGAATGCATACAATTTTTTACACCCACAAGTTATCATTTTAAAAAATGAGATATTGTTATAGAGATTTCTCTTGTTGAATTTCATTTTTTTTGGGGTTCTGAATGACTTTGCAATTAAGGTTTTATTTTATCCACCATTCTGCAGGAAATATTTTGTGAAAAAATATAATCACAAGTCTATATAACCAGAATCATCAAGTTAGAGTATCTTCATTCTAGAAAATGTGTGTTTAGAAAAGAAAGCTTAAATAACCATAAAATACAATGACTAGAAAATTTTTGACTGGGAAAAGAGTGTGGGTTTCACTAGTGCTTTATTTAAATCTTTTTTTTTAATAAATTCAGATTATTTTATTTCTTTTAAAATTTTATTTCAATCACATAAACAAATATTTCCCATCAAATAATGTCTTTCTTGTCAGTTGTCACTAATCAAATTAGTAAATGATCCTTATGATACACTGAGGGAGCTTCCTTCTTGGTTCATTGTTTGAATAGAATTGGGGATTTTGTAAGGCATTTGAATCATCTATTTGCTACCTTGGCTTTAATAATTAGCTATTTTGCATAAAGGATATTTACTAGGGAGTTTCAAATGGCACCCTACAAACTAATTTCAAAAACAAACAAACAAAAAAACATTTTTAAACATTCCCAGCATAGAGCAGGAATCAGAATCTGGATGAATAAAGAAAGCTGGATGTCTTAAAAAAAAAAAAACATTTTAAAAAGATGCCTATTTTTTCATTTACATTTCTGACTTTTCCTAAGAAGAAAACCACTTGTGATCAGGGATACTGACATGGGAAAGTGGAAGATAGCTAGCTCACAGAGGAGGTGACTGGAGCTTAATCCCCTGGAAAACTTTGAAAATGGAATAAACTCCTATTAGAAAATCAACCTTGGTGAGAGATTAAAAATAAGGGGGGGGGGGTACTTAAAGAAAAATCCTTAAAATCAGTGATTGGGTATTGCTTCTAGGGTTGTAAATTCCCAGTCAACTCAGGTCTAACACTTGAGCAGACTTGCCTTCTCCTTTTGTTTTTTGGAAAACAAGGATATAACCAAACCAAAACAGAGAACATAAAACAAAACAAACAAACAAACAAAAATGAACCAAACAAACAAAACAAAACAGAAAAACCCCTCAAGCTCAGATTTACAGGTATTTAAGAATTTGGAGCACACAGAAATGGTAGAATCCCATCTGTTCCAAGGAGGTGGCATCTGACATATATAAGAGTGTGGGGTAGGAGAATGTATTGCCATTTCTATGGAACCCCAAATAATCAGATATTATAATGAATATAATTATAAACAGTATAAGTGGTCTATATTTAAATTGTTTATATGGGGGAAAAGTGCCTTTGAAGTACAATGAAAGCACAGCCTTTCAAACTGAAAAGGCTGACAATTTTGTTTTTGTTGTTCTAATTAGTTATACATGAAAGCAGAATGCACTTCAACTCATTTTATACAAAGGGAGCGCAATATTTCACTTCTTGGTTGTACACAAAGAACAGTTACACCATTTGTGCAATGATACATGTACATGTAATGATGTCTGTTTTCCCTTGCACTATCCCCCCTCCCCTCCCCTTGTCCAATCCAAAGTTCCTCCATTCATCCCATGCCACCCACTCCCCATTATGGCTCAGCATCCACTTATCAGAGAGAATATTTGGCCTTTGGTTTTTTGGAATTGGCTTATTTTGTTTAGCATGATATTCTCCAATCCCATCCATTTACCAGAAAATTTCATATTTTATTCTCTTTTAATGTTGAAAAATATTCCATTGTGTGTGTGTGTGTGTGTGTGT
>NW_026000243.1:529705-544485 GCF_001458135.2 Marmota marmota marmota | reverse complement strand
TGTATATATATATATATATATGACTGTTTCTTTATCCATTCATCTGTTGAAAGGCATCTAGGTTGGTTCCACAGTTTAGCTATTGTGAATTGTGCTGCTATAAACATTGACATGGCTGTGTCACTGTAGTATGCTTTTTAATAGTCCTTTGGGGATAGACCAAGGAATGGAGGCACTGGGTCAAATGGTTTTTCCATTCCAAGTTTTTCAAGGAATCTCCATAATGCTTTTCAGAGTGGGTGAACCAATTTGCAATGTATGAGTGTGCCTTTCCCCCAACATCCTCACCAATACTTTTGTTGTTTGTATTCTTGATAACTGCCATTCTGATTGGAGTGAGATGAAATCTTAGTTTTCATTTACATTTCTCCAATTACTAGAGATGTTGAACATTTTTTTATACATTTGTAAATTGATTGTATATCTTCTTCTAAGAAGTGTCTGTTCAATTCAATTCCTTAGCTCATTTATTGATTGGGTCATTTGGGATTTTTGGTATTAAGTTTTTTGAGCTTTTTATATATTCTGGAGATTAGTGCTCTATATGACGTGTATGTGGCAAAAATTTGCTCCCATTCTGTAGGCTCTCTTTTCACCTCAATGATTGTTTCTTTTTCTGAGAAAAAGCTTAGTAGTTTGAATTCATTTCATTTATTGACTCTTGATTTTATTTCTTGCACTTTCAAAGTATTTTTAAGGAGGTTGGGGCCTAATCCAACATGATGAATACTTTGGCCTACTTTTGCTTCTATTAGGCATAAGGTCTCTGGTCTGATTCCTAGGTCCTTGATCTGCTTTGAGTTAAGTTTTGTGCATAGTGAGAAGTAGAGTTTTAATTTCACTTTGCTGCATATGTATTTCCAGTTTTCCTATCAATATTTGTTGAAGAGGCTATCTTTCCTCCAATTTATATTTTTGGTGCCTTTGTTTAGTATGTGATAACTGTATTTTAGGGGTTGTCTCTGTGTCTTATCTTCTGTACCATCAGTCTACAAGTCTATTTTGGTGCCAATACCATGCCATTTTTGTTACTATAGCTTTGTAGTACAGTTTAAGGTGTGGTATTGTGATGCCTTCTGCATCACTCTTCTTGCTAAGGATTGTTTTGGCTATCCTGAATCTCTTATTTTTCCAAATGTATTTCACGATCCCTTTTTCTATTTCTATAAGGAATGATGTTGGAATTTTAATTGGAATTGCATTGAATCTGTATAGCACTTTTTGACAATATTAATTTTGCCTATCCAAGAGCATGGGAGATCTTTTCATCTTCTAAGGTCTTCTTCAATTTCTTTCTTTAGTGTTCTATAGTTTTCATTGTAGAGGATTGATTCCCAAGTATTTTATTTATTTATTTATTTATTTATTTATTTGAAGCTATTGTGAATGGAGTAGTTTTTCTAATTTCTCTTTCAGAGGATTCATCACTGATATATGGAAATGCATTTGATGTATGGGTATTGATTTTATTCTAGAAGTTTTCTGGTGGAAATTTTTGGATCCTCTAAATATAGAATCATGTTGTGGGAAAATAGTAATAGTTTGAGTTCTTCTTTTCCTATTCATACACCTTTAATTTCTTTCATCTGTCTAATTTCTCTGGCTAGAATTTCAAGGACTATGTTGAACAGAAGTTGTGAAAGAGGGTATCCCTTTCTCATCCCAAGTTTTCAAATGCTTTCAATTTTTCTCTAGCTAAAAATATTTTGGCTTTGGGTCTAGCATAGATTGCTTTTACAATGTTGAGGTATGTTCTTACTACCCCTAGTTTTTCTAGTGTTTTGAACATGAAAGGCGCCATATTTTGTCAAATGTTTTCTCTGTATCTATTGATATAATCATCAGATTCTTATCTTTAAGTCTATTGATGTGATGAATTATGTTCATTGATTTCCATATGTTGAGCCAGCCTTGCATCCCTGGGATGAAACCCACTTCATCATGGTGCATTATTGGAAATGCTGTCCTTTTTAATAATTAAATCAATTCAGAGATATGAAGGAACATGTCCCAAGAAAACAAAATAAGAAAATAAGCTGTATATATTTTAGTAAACCTAAGAGGGGTATACATAAAGAACAGAGTTTAAAAAGTAGAAAGACAAATTATTCTCAATGAATGACAATTAGCCTGAAAACCTTTCAACAAGGCAATTAGACTCTAAAACAGAATTTAATGATGGTTTCCCTAAAAGGAGAAGAAAACCACCCTTTTACTCTCAACACACACACACATACACACAGACACACACACACACACACACATACACACCAAAATAAATCTAGAACTGTATTCAGTGAAATGATTTTTCTGTAACAAAGTAGGAACAAGAAAAAATTCTGAAAATTCGATATGAGTTTAGTACCAAAAGATCCTCATTAAGTAACAGAACTGTGAAGAGCCTCATTTCACAAAGAATCAAGTAGAAAACAAATACACAGTCACAAGAGAGGAAACACAAAGGAACAAAAAAAAATACTTGAGGAACCATAAATAATAGTAAAATTCACAAGGAAAATTAGAAAATACATCTGACTGATAGTAAAAAATATCTCACAATTTTTTAGATTACATTAAGCTGAGAATTATAGGGAAATTAACTACTTTAAAACCTCATATTAGGAAAAAAATCAGAGTTTAAAATCAACAATTTATGTTTCCATGATAAGAAACTTAGAAAAGAATAAATAAGCACAACAAAAATTTAATTGACCCACAAAGAAAAAATATGACGATTTGAGTGAAAATCAATAAAAAAGAAAACAAATAAACAATGGAAAATTGTAGAATAAATATTCTTCAAAAAATAATTTGAAAACCCCTTACTAGAATATTAAAGAATTGATGTTCTTGCAGTTTTCATGTATTAAAAGCAAAATAATAAAGTAACCGATTAACAATACCTTTATGCCTTTATGTTTGTTCAACAAACTTGTTGAAATGGATTTTTTTTTGAAAACACAATTTATTAAATGTAAAAAGAGAAATAAATGAATTGCTTTGTATCTATTAGATGTGATATGATTGGTTACATTCCAATAAAAAAAGCTCCAGGATTAGTTGGCTTCACTGGTGATACTCATCAAATTTAGTAAGATAGAGTAATACTAGCATTACCAAGTAACCTTCATAAAATATAGAAGGGAGGGTCTGTTTTCCCAGTTCATTGTTTAATGGTAACAAAATAACCATCAGAAAGCTTGAAAGTATATGACAAAAGAGAAAATTACAGTTCAGTATCTATTATGACTCTAGATGCAAAAATCTAATAGTTAGCAAATTCAATACAGAGATTGGGGTTTATTCCAGGATTCTACAAAGTTGACCCATATAATACAATAACAGAAAACAGGATAAACTAATATGATCAGCACAGATATAAAGATTTAACACTCTTCATGATTAAAAAATTGCTAGAAATCATAGCAAGCTAGGAAAGAGAAAGGAGCTTTCCCAATCTGATAAAAGGTATCTATAGACAAATACAGTTGGTATTGTACTAATAGTGAAATATTGAACAATATGCTATAAGATTGGAAAATAGGAAGAAGTATTCATTTTCATCACATTTATTTAATATTTCTATGAAAATTCTAGGCAGGAAAATAGTGTAAGGGAAATAAATATAATCATAATTATTGGAAATAATTAAAAAGAGATGGTTATTTAAAAAAAATTCCTGACACTTCTACAAAATGACATTATATTAGGAAATAAATTTAACAAGGTTGCAAGATACATAAACAAAACAAAATTAATTGGGTTTCTATCCACTGGCCAAACAATTTTGAAAGTAATATTAAAATGTTTCTATAATAAAACTTTCAAATTTTGTTAAGAAACATTAAAGATGGATTAGTGGATATATTTTGACAATTTGAAGATTTAAAATCTACAGGATATTAATGCTCTCCAAATTGACCTCCCTACTCTACTCTACTACTAAACAATTTTAAGTCAGTTCTGGTTTGGGCACATAGCTCCAGAGGTATCTGTACTGCTTGAGAGTGCAATCAGATTGCTATGAGATGACGGGTCCTGCTTGGAGGAGGACTCTCATCATGGATGATCTGCTTGAAGGGATATGGCTATTCCTGGAACATGAAGGGCAGTGACTGGAGACTTCTAGGAGACAGTCCAGGAGTCTAGAACAGGACCTTGTGAAACCTGACAGCACAGCATTCTTGCAAACTTTGAAAACACCTTAGTTACCTTGGTGTTCTCAGTCTTGAAGGGAGATGAGATGGGTTAGTTAAATTTAGGGCTAATAAAGCTTGCATTACCAAATTTTTGTGAAATATTTCTTAAATGATTAATATGTTTCCATGCAGAAGGCCTCAACAATGCATCTGCTCTTTGTTCCTGTGGTGGTACCTGACTCTGATATCCTTTGCCCCTCCAACCTTTCTCTCTCCTACTTTTCTTCAGTACTTGGGGTCCATGTTATTGCCCAGGATTGCTGGGTCTATGCTATACACTGAGTTACATTCCAGCCCTAAATTTTTAGTCTTAAGTGTAAAAGTTAATACTATAAACATTTAGAAACAAACAGGAGAAAATCACTTAAACATGGACAAGACAAACAAACAAACAAACAACAACAACAACAACAAAACACATTACAAAAGAAGATTAATCAAAAATCAATCATTTCAGCCCTTTGATAGAAATCACTTAGAAATGTAAGGTGAGTCATACACTTAGAGTGAATGTTTGCAATACATATATAACAAAAAGACTTATATCCAAAATATTAGCTCTTATAATCAACAAAAAGAAGAGAAACAATCCAATTAAAGCAGGCAAAAAAACTGCAAAGGGATGTTTCAGAAAAGAAGATATAAGTAGTAAGGAATTACATGAAAAATTGCTTACTACAATTAGTCATTAGGCAGAGACCTTATTAAAATGACAATGGAAGTCCATGGTGTTCCCACTGTAACTGCTATAAGGAAGACATCTGACAATACCAAATGCTTGCGAAGATACAGAGAATTTCATTTATTGCTTATGAGATTTTAAAATGATCCTTTTAAAAATGATGGGGCAGTTTCTTCTAAGATGAAATATTTGTTTACCCCACCTAAATGAAAATATGTGTCAACAAAAGGCCTTGTAAAAAATGTTCATTGCAGCTTATGCCTAATAGCCTCCAAATGGAAACAAGTTAAATACTCTTCAAAGGATAAATGGATAAGTAAAATGTTGTATATTCATGTAATCAGCAAGAAAAATGAACACCTTATTAATACCAAACCACAGATGAAGTGGAAAAGCAAATATGTTACAAAGCTACACACACACATATATTTACTGTATGACTCTATTCAAATGAAATTCTTAGAGCAAGAAATATTTCAGCTATCATTGTGATGGAAATCAAAATAGTTGTTTTGAGCCTAGAGGATTGACTAGGATGTTTATGAAGGCACTTTCTGAGAATCATAGAAATACAGTACATATGGACTAGTTGCTAATTTTATAAATTTATACAACTTTCAAATCTCATAAATTTGAGCCAAAATCTTCCAATCAAAATAAAGCTATATAAGTCGTATGCTTTAAATAAATGTTCCCTAAAAGCCCATGGGTCAAAAGGTTACTTGTCAGCCTGGGGCAGTACTGGGAGGTAGCAGAACCATTCAGAAGGGAGCCCAGCGGGAGAAATTAGGGCAATGGGGACATGCCCTTGAAGGGGATGTTTGGACCCCACCCCTTTTCTCTCCTTTTTTTTCCATCCTGGACATGAGATGAACGGTATTCTTTGCCTATTTCTACTACCATGATGTGGTACCTTGCCACAGACCCGAAACCAAAGATGCCAACCAACTATGGACGGAAACCTTCAAAACTGAAACCCAAAATAAAATTTTCCTCTTTACTGGTTGATTATCCCAGGTATTTTGTCACAGCTATGGGAAATTAACACAGTGAATTACCTCAGGAAAGTTTTTACAATCATTATAATGTATCCAGTAAATCTATAGTTAATGAAAAACATAAAGCCCTTTATATAACAACATTTTTAAAAATTAGACTAAACACACAAGTTGAAAGCATTTATGGAGAATTTTTTAGGTAAATAAAAACAAAATAATCCTAGAAAAATTGGTTTAGTCATTAATAAATAACAAAAATAGGCTCTCAGCCAAAAAGCATTAGTAGGAATTTGAAATCACTACATATTGTTTAAAATGTCAAATACCCAGGAAAACCTAAAATTCTAAACATTCTAAGCAATCCAGCACATAAGTAGAAAATTGAAGGGACCATATCATAATCTGCCAAAACTACAGGTTTTTAATATAACTCGTGTATTTATAAATAATAATACAGACTACAACAATAACAAAATAATTACAAGACTCAAGTGATTAGACTGAGCAAATCCAGAGACTCCAGGAAAATTTCCCCCTCTCTGGATCCTTAACCTTACTTAATCACATCTGCAAATTTCATTTGATTTTTATTCAATTGTTCATTTATTGTTTACTTATATCAGTAGGGACTCAGTGAAATTTAAAATATAATAATAATAATTGTTTATTATTATTATTATTATTACTATTTTGCAGTACTGAGGATCAAACCCAGGGGAGCTTTATTACTGAGCCTCATTTATTGAACTTGTTCCTCCTGCCTCAATCTCCCAAGTTGCTAGGGTTAGAGGTGCCACTGTGCCTGACAAAGGAAATGCATTTTTACTTTTGGTTGCATTGCAATATGGCTTTATTAATTTTATTGCCTAAATTATCACAACTTGGACTACTGGAAATTCTTTTGGTTGGCTTCTATGTCATTCTGAAATGCTGACATTGTGTGGCATTATTATTATTTTTTTTTTTTACCAGTTGCTCAAGACAATACAATGATCTTGACATATCATACATTTGATTCAAATGAGGTATGAATTCTTGTTTTTCCACGTGTACAGATTGCAGGATCACATTGGTTATACAGCCACATTTATACATACAGCAATATGATTCTTTTTTATTAATTTTTTTCTGAAATTGAGGAAAGAGCAAAATAAAATCCTCTAGTTTTGCATACTTTTAGTTACTTGCTTTTCATGTACTTTTAAAAAATCATTCATTTAGGAACTCTTATAGCTGGGCAAGGTATTATTGGCAGCTCACTGGCTTTGCTGTGGATAGCTCCTCTGGCATATTCCATATGATGACAACAGTCACCTACATTACTTTTCAGGCACATGCAGGCTGTTTTGTCAAAAGCACTGATCCTTCATTTGGCCTGTGTAGGTGTAAATCAGAGTAAAACCTTAGTGTCTTTGTCCTTGTATTGTCTCTTCTCTTTTGTCACCTTCCTCTTTGAGTCAGACTGTTTTGTTGCTGCACTTGTTTTTTGTTTTGTTTTCTGGACATTGAACCCATGGGTGCTTTCCCACTGAGCTACATCCTCAGCCCCTTTTATCTTTTATTTTGAGCAGGGTCTCACTAAGTTGCTTAGTACCTCACTAAGCTGCTCAGGCTGGTCTTGATCTTGTGATTCTCCTGCCTTAGCCTCTGGAGTTGCTGGGAGTACAAGCATGTGCCACCATACCTGGAGAATCAGACTGT
Organism: Marmota marmota marmota; assembly: GCF_001458135.2. Taxonomy (NCBI): domain Eukaryota; kingdom Metazoa; phylum Chordata; class Mammalia; order Rodentia; family Sciuridae; genus Marmota; species Marmota marmota. The sequence goes on along the minus strand of NW_026000243.1, from coordinate 536,905 downwards.
TTCTGCTTAACTCTTCCTGAAAACATGTTAGTCATTTAAGAAATGTTCCTCCATAATTAGAAGTACAAGTTTGATTTATCCAAAATTTCCCTACTCTCTTCTCATCTTTATACTCATGTGTTCAATATTCACAGGGGTATCATGATCAGATTACTAACCACCATGTTTTGCAAAATCCCATTCCACATCACCTTAGGGAAGCTTAGAATCATTCACTTCCAAACCTAAATCTAAACCTTCCTTGTGTAATGATAAAAGGAGCGTACTTTTCCTGAAAGATGGTCTTTCAGGATGTTAGTCCTCCATCATCTCAGTTTTCCTGGTTTACTGAATAGATCTTTGTCCTTGCTCAAATAGCTGTCTTTGATTCATCAGACTCTTTTCTAATAGTTAAATGGACCTGGGTTCTGTAATATCACCTTTGTATCATTACAAGACACCCTTATCTAATCTTAACAAATTGCCTACCCAGCTATAAGGAACTGGTTCTCCAAAGAGAACTATTTCCTTCTTTTAAATAATAATATTAGAAATATGTTTGTTTTCTATCACAGCTACAATGAATTAGTGGCTAAAAATTCAAATTTATTATCTTTCAGTTCTGTAGGTCAAAAGCCTCACATGGATCTTACTGGGTTAAAATCAATGTGTTGACTTTTCTGGGATCTAAGAACAGAATACATTCCTTATTGCTCTATGCCAAAATCAAAACAAAACAAAACTGTCAATTTTAAGATATAGGAAATTCAAAAGTATGTATTAAGAAGCAATGTTCCAGAATAAAACATGATAGTAGGATTTTAATTCAATAAAATTTAAACACTGCTTGAACTCCTAGCTGCATGTTTATATTCTGCATTCATGAATATTGGTTTTCTTCTGCAAGCTACACAATGACAAAAAAGAAAAATCTCTCTAGGGAGAAAAGTAAACAAAACACAGTACCAAAATCAAGGCAAAATGAAGAAATAAAATATTTCTGGGAACATGGCTGCTGCAACTCCTTTAAGAAAATCATGTGGTTAAGAATCTATCTACTCAGAAAGCGGGGCTGGAGCATAGTTTTTAAGTATTTCTTATACAGATTAGCTCAGTGGTTCTTAAACTGTGGACAGAAGAACAAGTGCCCAGCATCACCTGGTAACTTCTTCAAAATACAGATTCCTATGTCCCACTCCATATATAGTTAATTAGAAACTCTGAGGGTGCAGCTAATTTCTCTGCATTTCAGAAGATTTGATTGACACTAAAGTTTCAGAAACTGTGATGTCAGGAAAAGATTATACACCACGTAATTTTGCCAGTGACTTTTACCTTCTTGTGAAAATGATTTTTTCCTAGCAGTTCAAGGAAAATTCACACACTAATGTATAAGTAAATGATCCTGCATTGATATTCATTAATGAATTGGGGAAAGCTATAAATTCATTCCTGCATTTCTGCTTCCAACACTGTATTCAAAGTAACTTCGTGAGGCGTACATAACCTCCAAAAGATAGAGCCTTAATAATTTCTATGCTTTGCCTGCAGTGTTTATTAACTCAAATGCCTTCTAATAAGTCCTTCAATTATTTTGGCAAAAATCTATTGTGACACACTGAAGCACTGTCCATGTTATCTTATTTGTCATCCCATTTCCTTTTGCACAGGGACTCCTATTTCTTCCTCTTCTTGTTTTTCCTAGTTAGCTTTTCATAAAATTTTTTTACCAAAAGAAACTTTTAAGTTAACATTAAACAGCCAAAGAGGAAACTTATGAAGCATAATTAGATGATATTTCTGGGTGAAAGTTAATTTTTTTGTAAAAGAATATGCACCCAACATTCAAAATGTAATTCCATTTTGTTTATAATTAATTAAGAACAAAGTTTAAAAATAAATTACAAAACTGTCAAACTCTCTTCTAAATTGCCTGTGCTATCTGGTCTTCTCACCAGTAATATGAGAGGTTCATTTACCCCTCCTCTTTGTCAGCAATTGCCATTAATAGTTTTATTTTATTGTTAGCCATTTTTAATAATTTTGTAGTGATACCTCATTTTGACTTCAATGTACATTTCCCTGATGATGATGAATGATGCAAAGGATCATTCCCTGTGCTTTCTGTCACCCATAAAGTATAACTTCTTTGTCAAAATTTCTCTTTGTCCTTTTAATTGTTTTTATTCTCCTATTATTTATTTTATGCTTTTTCATATATTCTGAATTCTTAATCATAAATGTGATTTACATATATTGTATTCCAGACATTAGCTTGTCTTTTCATATTCTTAACAGTGTTATAATGAGAAAGATTTTAATTTTAATAGGGCTCAAATTATCATTTTTTTAATGTGTCCAGCTTTTGGTGACATATTTAAACATTGCCAAATTTCAAGTCACAAACATTGTCTTTTATGTGTCCTTCTGAAAGGTTTCCTACTTTTTGGATCAAGGTTAAAATTTTGCAATTGTGAGTTCCATTGTTTCAGGATTTTTTTTTTTTTTTTTAAAAGAGTATCCTTTCTCCATTGAATTGAGCTGACTTTTTATTCTGTTAAAAATAAGGTAACTATGTTTATGTGACCATATTTCTGGAGTATCTATTCTGGTCCATTTATATAAAATTCTGTCCATTCATTAAGAGGGAAAGTGCTTCAAATTTGGTAAAATGAAGACAGTTACATCATATACCTTGAATATTGCAAGGAATGAAGGAATTAATACATGTCAAAAGTTTTGAGCAGGTCCTGGCACACAGAGAGTGCACATTACCTGTCAGCTGCCCTTATTGTTTTTTTCTATACAAACCCTGGGCCTCTAAAGCAGCAGGTTGGCGCACCATTCCAATTTTATATCTGGAATTTCCAGAGGTTGGCTTATCAGACAACTAAAGGAAAAGTGAATATATATATATATATACACACACACATATACATATATATGTGTATATAACCTATATATGTGTATATAATGTATATATGTGTGTATATATGTGTTATATAAACACATATATATGTATATGTGTGTATATATGTATATGTGTATATATATATATATATATATATATATATATATATATCGTATATGTGTTGAAAACAAATTCTTAGAAGAAATATGTTATTAACATTTGAAAAAAATGTGTGATAATTTTTGGCTAGAGGTTCCTTGTAATGTTGCTCAGAAAACAAGAGTATCTCAGATCACAGTTTGGGAAATGCTGCTGTAGCAGTTATGGTACATAAAATGATTAGCTTCCAAAAGTTTTGCCATACAGCATAAAAAGAAAAATAAAGATATAGGCCTATTCCTTTGTCTGTCTATAGAAAATGCTCCTTTCAGGACACACAGGGCTTGTCATTCAGTCGCATCTGGAGAGAGCCCAATTCTAAACATAATTTGAATTTTCCTTTGAATATAAAAGGGCTGTTTGATTTACATTTTGTCGTGTTTCTGTTTCTCAGCACATCAGGTTCCTATTCATCAAAGTAGGATAATTTTTCATATTGACCGTAGCAGAGAACAAGTGTTGCTGTATCTGTCATTTCCATTACCTGACTCTAATCTCTCTTCAACACAACCCGTAAGCATTATCAGCTATAAAGGAGAGAAATTGAAAAATCAAAGGATGATTTTTAAATCTGTGAACAGCTGCTCTGAAAACCCAGTTGTAAAAAGGGGCCTCCACATACTTTCTTCTGTCTGTGGTAAGGTTTGGCGGTAAAAGAATGCTTATGAGGGACAAAGGGATTCCAGCTTCCAGGGAACAGGGCTCTCTTCAGAACACAGTCCTCCGGATGAATAACTGCAGTTTTCCCCTCCCCTAGGATTCCTCAGCATCCAACACACAGAGGCAAGTTCTTCTGTCTCTCCAAGGCTGTCTTGGGACTTTGCATAGTCTAGCAGTCTCTTTGCATGGACCTTTAGGATGTATCAGTTTTGTCTCAAATACTAATAGAACTGGTAAAAAATGAAATTGCTAATAGTATTTATTTTCCATTCATTATTCTATAAAATTACCTTATGAAAGATAACAAAAAAGAGACTTTTTTGGATTTCTACCTAATACCTAATTCATTGTTTCTTATTAATAATATCCATGCATTAGAATGCCAGAAAAATGTTTACAAATAAGACATCCGTGAGTCAGGTTTTGTTTTAAATAATAATTCCCATTACAACAAATTTCAGTGAGAGTAATCCCTAGAATATGGTATAAATGACTTAGGTAATATTTGAAACATATATAAATGTTTATGTAATCATTTACAATCACTTATTGTGATGTAATAGAAAATATCTTAAATTGCACCTAAAATAAGTTGGACATAGTTCATTTAAAAACAGAAAATGTGTGAATGTGGCATGTGAGATGGCAGCATTCTTGGGAAAATTAATGCAGAAGACTAAACAATGTAATGTTTTTTTTTTCTTTTTAGAAAAAAGAACAAAAAAAGGTTTATTGCTTTGCCATCAAAGGAGAAACATAGGGGACTCCTGTCCCAAAGGCTGTGATTCTGCCCATCAGCAGAAACAGGGAACTTTTAAAGAGGTGATTCAAAGGCTATATTTTATGTGTTCTCTGTTGGAGTTGTAATTTACTTGTTAATATGGGAGATAGTCATTTCTGAGATCTTTTGGTGCCATCCCCAAAGTCTGGATGACTTTGTTCCTCTGATAGGTGTACTCAAGGACACATAAATCTGCCTAAATTGGGGGAAGGTTTCCCCTAATATTAGGGAAGGGGAGAGATTAGGGAGGAGTAGGATGAGAGGAAGAGAAAGAAATATGTCCATTTAAAAATTTAGTTTTAGTGGCAGAACATCAAGGGTTATATTCAAAGCATAAAGTGGACTGGAGTTACATTACCCATTGTCAATTTCTAGATTACATTTCTATGGAAAAATAGGTGGCCATATCTCCAAGCTGCTTTCTCCTGAAAGAGGGTGAAGTTAGGGGAAGTAACCCAAAGTCTTTGTTCTCTCTCAGGTGGGGCATGGACAGTTAAGGATACTCAGTATCAGAGTAGTCCAGAGGTCCATAGTGGCAGAGGGAAGGTGACTTAAAAAGGCAAACAGAGGGCAGGGATCATGTTAAGACAACAATAAACAAGGCAAACCTTTACTTTTTTTTGTGAACAATTATCACAAAAGCAATTAGTATTTCAGCTAGTCTCTGAAAAGCATGAAGAGAGTAACTCATAATCATATCAGTGAAAAACAGATTGAGTTTATCAATGCAGTAGATTAGGAAGATTTGAAGGTCTAGGGGATCAGGCTCAAATTAACTCAGGACAAACTTGCAACTCTAGAGTCCTGTGTGTTCATTCTTGTTTGGCACTCCCACACAACAACCCTTCCTTTATAGTCTCCAGCTTTACTTACTTTTGATAGGGCTGACACAAGTGTATATTTTAAGTTATATCAAAAAAACAAAATAAAACATTATTCCTTTTAAATATCCATGTAGGATTGTGCTTTGGCTACATTCTCCTGCCAGATTTTTAAGACCAAGTTGGTCAAAACTGATCTTATTCTTATCTACTCTTAAAAATCAATTGAGATTCCCCATGGACCACTTTAGGGATGTGTGTGAAGCCTCTTGGCTCCTTTAGCTGTCCTCTACCAATGGTGCCATCTGCCAGGATGGATCAGAGTCTTGCTGACCACAGGTGACTTCTCTTGGAAGCATCAGGGACATTTCCATCTCCAGTGATCCCCTCTTTGCAGAATGTACACTTCTTGACTTCCTGTTCTCTAGCTTCCTCTCAATCTCTTGATGGGCATATCAGGTGCCTCACCAGAGTTGCAGGGTCCAGAAAGGGGTTCCCATCATTCTCTTGCTGACCTTAAGAGGTAAGGGTAAAAGTGTTGGCTGCTTTTTCCTTGGCCCTTGTACTTCCTTGAGTTTGATCTCCAAATTTTGGTTTCAAATATCAAGCAAGCCAGTTTCACCAGTCTTAAGCAGGGACTAACAGATTATAACTTCAATATCTATAATTTTACAGTTATCCCTTTCATTTAATTGGGGTTAGTATTAATATCAAAAGTCAGCATTATATAATATCTATCTTATAGGTGATGGCTTTTTGTCTCAAATTAACTCAAGTTGTTTTACTAGAAGCTGCCTCTGCAAAACACCAACAGGCAACAATTATAAAATTTACAAGGAAAATGCAAAATGAAATTAACAGCAAAAACATATTCAATTTGTACTAGCTGTGAACAAATAATAAATGATTTTAATAATCTTAAAACTCTACTTATATATTCTATCCCCTATTTATTTTGAGATCACAGTAATCTTTACAACAAAATTTGATCTTTAAACACAACTCTAAATGAGCTCAAGTATAGTGTATTTTTAGAGTGATTTAAACATAGAGTAAGGTGGGAGGTTTAATCTTATCTCAGGTAAGTTGGGGCTCTTGGCACATAACACAACACAACATTATATTTTAAACATTAATAAAACAAAGGCTAAGAGAGCTTTTAACTTTTATTTAAGTGACAAAATGCTTCCATGTTTTACAAAGTTACTTTAGAAAGATCAGGCTATCCTTATTACCTTCCAAAGATACATTTAAATTCCAATTCCAGTATGAAGAGTAACACAAAATTGTATTTATAACTTATTAGCAACAGGTTATTTTTTCCAGTTATAAAACATCAAATGACATGAATAATTACCAACCAAATTTTTTATTTCTATACAAAGCTGAGTTCATTACTAAAGGTAATTTTAGTTTGAAGAACACCAACATGGCAAAGTGCTTTACTAAGCTTTACATTTAACTAAGATTAACTTTTAAAGTAAAATTTAGAATTCATCGTGGACAGTAACAATAATCACAGGTCTGCATGAGTTAGAAAAAAAATCAAAGGATAACCTTAAATTTTTATACATCTAGGAAACAGTGTTAATGATGAGAAATTAATTTGGTCAAAGCAAACAGGTATGACAGGTCTTCAAATGGCAATGTGTCCCTTCTATCTCAGATACAATGTATAAAAGAGAGCACTTATTGGTTATCTTGCCAGTAATATTACATAAATTTTTTCTTATGAACTTTTACATATCACTTAGACAAGGCTTAGATAGATATAATTCTCAAATATATATATATATATATATATATATATATATATATATATATATATATCTGAGAATTCTCTCTCTCTCTCTCTATCTCTCTCTCTCTCTCTCTCTCTTAAACACACG
>NW_026000243.1:520904-527150 GCF_001458135.2 Marmota marmota marmota | reverse complement strand
AGAGACATCTTACTTCTATAAATTTATTACTTCTATAAATTTATTATTTTGAGTCAAAATCTTTCTCTCTTCACTTTTCACTCATTGATCCTAGATCTGAGTTCTGGAGTCATAATAAGTTTAGTCCCTTTTTAAGAAGTCAGTTCTTCAGATAGTTAAAGTCAACTCGTATAGATATCTTCCTACTCCAGGTCTTTTCTCCAATAGTTCAAATTTTTTTTTTTTTTTTTTTTTTTTTTTCAGTTTAGGGCTGGTATCCTTGATCACTGTGAGATGATCTGTGGCTATCTGTGGCTAGGCTGAGAAACAGTGCTGGGAGTGCCAGTACTGGGTAAAATGATTGAAATCTTTTTAACCCTTTCTTCTGATGGGCTACTGTCCTCGAACACCAGAGACAGTGCCTTTTGCACCTTTGAATTAGTTCCTAACGGTTCAGATTATTTATCATGCAACAGCATAAATGCCGGTATATACAGAAACTCTTACATATACTTTCCCCCCGACAGACCAACTTCAAAGTCAAGATTGTATAATAATCCAGCAAAACCAATCCAAGGCCAGACTGTGTTGCAGCCAACTGTTTTTCTCTTAGGCAAATGCCTATAGCTGGCCCATTCACCCAAGATCTCTCTTCTCAAGAAACTTCCGGTAAGAGCAACACAGCATGGTCCCAGTCTTAAAAGGGCTAGTAGTAACAGATACAAAAGACAGAGGAGAGAGAATCACCAAAACCAGGGTTGACAGACAGAAACCTTTAAAACAGACAGACAGACCTGTACATCTAAATTTCTTCCACTTACTTTAACTTTGATAGACCGACTCCAACTGCAAGATTGTATAATAATCCAGAAATATATTTAAAAGCCAGATCATTACAGTAAAGCATTATCTAAGACAGACTTAAACCTATAGGTGGCCCTTTCTTCAACTTACTTTACCTCTAACAGACCAAATCCTATTGAAAGATTGTACAAAAAGAAACACAGAGGTGACCAGAGAAGAACCCCAAAACCACGACTGATAGATTGAAACCTTTACATTGATAAACCAAGATCTTTCCCAAGATACTACCTATGGGTCAATCCAGTATTGGCCATGTCTTAAAAGGGGCAGTAACAGATATAAACAAAACAAAAAAATAGACAACCAGAGAGAATTCCCAAACCCAAGGCCAATAAACAGATGAGAACCCAGAACACAACAGAAGGGAGTATTACTAGTTTCTTGAGTTCTGCTTAATTATGACTCCTACACCAGTGGCACTAGAGTGGTCCCCATAAGAAGCACCACATGTTCACATGAAGAGGAACTAGATGTGTAGAATCAAGAGTCTCATCATGCACACTGGGGGACTTACTAGACAGTCAAGGATGTTTTAACTTTACTGAGTTCAATTTTCTTTTTCTGAAAATGGACCATAATGGAGTAACCTGTACCATTTATGGGCAAAAGGCAGGAATTACCCAAACCTAAATGAGATTTAGAAACTTCTGGGATGTTCTCTGAGTTCGTCCCCTTACTCAAAGGAATAGCTCCTAGGTTCAGTCCAAGGCAAACTCACCCCATTTCCTAACTCTCTAACAATTGGCTCTCAACAAGTTTTCCAGCCATTTGCATCCTCAGCATGGAGGTGTAGTTCCTTGGAAAGCCAGGCCTACCCATGAAAGCTGGAGCAGGGGCTGCTCTTAGGTCCCACCTGGGTCACCCAATTTATTGCTGGAAGCTAGGTCCTTGTACCTGAAACCTCAGTCCTTGTCCCCAGTGCCAATCCAATAATAAGGACATAGTTTTAAGAAAAAGGAAAAAAAAAAAAAGGTTTATTGCTTTTTTAGTAAAGGAGAAACACAGGGGCTTCTGTGATTCTAATGCAAGGGTTTTGAGAAAGAATTTGAAAGAAAAATACCATATATAGAAATGAGTGACCCTAAACATAAACAACTTAGGTAATTATAACTCACTCTTTTCCTGCATTTGATCATGTATACACACAATATACAGCTATTACCTGAGTCTATGACTGCATAAACTGTATTAAGAATTGTAATTAACAGTAAACCAAGAGACAAAAGTAAAGATAAATTATTTCAAGTTGCAAACTTATCATAAATAATACTACCTATGATATTTCATCTTTCCTCAAATTATGTAAACAGACACCTTAATGGGTTAATGTTTCAGTAATCCCCATGATTAATTATATAGTGAAGAATTTTTTTTAAGTTTTAAGGGTAATGCTAGCATAAGTCAGAAGTAACATTTGCTGTTGGAAAAAAAAAAACCCAATTTATAAATTATATACATTTATTGTATGTTGAATATGCTGAAGCCTGAACATTTGATACCTCTGAATGTGACTTTACTTGGAAATAAAGTATTTAAGATGTAATCCAGTTAAGACAAAGTCATACTGGGTTAGGGTGGGCCTTAAATGAATCACTGGTATTCTTACAAAAGGAGACACAGAGCCAAAGACTCACAGGGAAAAAGTCCTGTGGAGATAGATGCAGAGATTAGAGTGATATGTTTAAATTTCAAGGAATAATAAGCATTGCCCATAACTACTAGACCCTGGGAGAGAGGCATGAGATAGAAAGTTTCTCCAAGCCCTCTCCCGGAAATTGGACTTCTGAACACCAGAACTGTGAGGGAATAGAGTTCTCTTGTGCTAAGCTACAATTTTGCTACTTTGATATGGAAACCCTTGGAAACAAATGTATTAGTTAAATAGGAACTGCTAAACATTTAAGAATAAAATTTTATCTGAAATTACAAAATTCAAAGCTAACACTCCAAACAGTAATTTGTTAAAAATTTTTATTTGGTTTTTATATATTTTGGGGGTCTTAAGAGGACTTATATGTTTACCATACATGTGGTAGTCAAATTATTAATAATTCCCTATATGGTTTATTACTTTTATACATTAAAACACTTCCCCATTATAAGAATGTAATTTACTTAAGTGATTTTACTACTTTAGTTTGATATTAAAAAACTACATCTCTCTCCTCTTTCTTTCTTTTCCCTCCCCCTCCTTTTCTCTATTTCTATGTGCAAGAACCAAAGCAGAACTTTATGAGTTTAACAGTCAACAGAATGTTCATAGGTAATAGCAAACTTATCATAAATGATAGTACCTATGATATTTCATCTTTCCTCAAATTATGTAAACAGACACCTTCATTGTACACTAAATTTTATGTCATTGACTTATTCTTGTGCCTTGTATTCTGTTTCGTTGATCTTCCTTTTCTCTACTGAATGACCATAATATATATTTTTAAAAAATATGCAGTGTCTAAGGTGACTGACACATAGTTGGGGTACGGAGAGGGAGTTGAGGAACTCTAGATAGGGGAGAAGGGTGGGAGGGGAAGGGAGGAGGGAGGGGGTTAGTAATGATTGTGGAATGTGATGGACATCATTATCCAAAGTACATGTATTAATACATGAATTCGTGTGAACATATTTTATATACAACCATAGGTATGAAAAATTGTTCTATATGTGTAATAAGAATTGTGATGCATTCTGCTATCCTGTATTTAAAAAATAAAACCAATAAAAAATAAAATAAATAAATAAATAAATACCTTTCTTATAAAAAAATATAAACTGTCTATATATTTAGAAGCTTTAATTTACTAATTATAAGCTCTTTTTTAGTTCAGATTTTTTCAATTCCTTTCAAGTGTATATTACTCCAAGTAAAATTTCAAATTATTTTTCAAAAATCTTATTATTTAACTTTTATAACATTGTTTATATAATTAGATCAATGAAAAGCTAATTATGAGATACTTTAGCATATATGTTTTAGACTTTGCATAATTTCTTTGAAAATATCAAAATTTGAATAAAGGGAACATTCTTGTTTTAGCAAGAAAAAATTGCACATGGCAACAGTTAATTATTACTACGATCACATGTAAATTAATTAATTCTAATTTTACCCTTTAGTTAAATAATCATATCATAGATACTACTTTTATATATGGCTACCTCCTTTGTTCTCATCTTAACACATTAGTATAGTCTCATATCCTTGTATTCAGGACATGGTGCTAAGTCATGTGCTTATCAAATTTTTTTTCTCAAAATTTTCTTCATGAGAGGGGAAGATGGCAGTGAAGGGAGTGCATCACCCCCGTCTACCGCGTCACTGTGCGGGAGAATGATGAGTTAGAACTGCTAAAAGCTATCTTGTTAGGAATTTCCAGCAAAATTGGGGTGCTCCAAAACCTAGAGGAAGGATTTCCATCGCACAAGGATCAGCTATGGGGGCTCAAACATGAGAGATTTGTCCGCACAGAGGGTCACGCTGCTTATTCAGCAAATCGCCCCATGGCTAGAGTCTGTGGCGCGCACTGGGAAATGACGAGATAGCAACGCAAAGATACAGCGCTGCAGATTCTGTGGGCTTCTGCCAGCTGTGCAATCACCGTACTCAGTGCTGAATTCTGGGTTTGAGACAGGGGAAGAAAGTGGTCCAATTCGGTTCTCCACACCGGTCAGACCACAGAGGAAGCCAGCGGCCACCATCTTGGAGAGCTGACGTCACCATCCCTGTTTTCGACTGATCGCAGCTCATTCAGCCATAGAACAGGTAATTTCAGGCTGCCATTCGCCTGCATCTCGCAGACAAATTACTCAGGCTCAGTGCTAAAGAACCCGTGGAAACTGCTTCTTGGAGCCTGCTCCTATCAGAACATACACCGAGCCCGGAGCGACCAAATTCCGGCTCCCGGAACTGCTCTGGCCCAGGGCTAAAGAACCCGCGGAAACTGCTTCTCGGTCCGGGTCCTGCTGAATACTGTGGAGGTAAATACCAACCGAGCCTTCATAGGCAGTGGCAATAGGATTGAGATGGGGCTTGTGAGGGCCCGTCAGGACCCACCCGTTGCTTTGGTCACCCGGCAAAGGGAACGAAATGCTGCCATTCGCATGGGATACCAACATGGCAGAGATCTGATGTCATCAGAAAGCTGTGGAGGAGAGAACTTCATAGATACCAGCGGCGACAGAAACAGTTGGTCTCCTGGTTAGCTCTAACACTATCCATTACCCTAATGATAACCATAAACCTAATGCTAACCCTAGGCCTAACCCTTACCCTATCCATTACCCTAAATCCAACCTGAGCCCTAAACCTAATCTGAAGCCTAAACCTAACTTTATCCATTAACCTAACCCTAACTCAAACCTAATGCTAATTTGAGCCATAACCCTATACCTCAACCTAACCCCAAACCAAAACCTGACTCTGACTATTATAATACCCCTAGTTCTCAAATTGAACCTCACCATAAACTTAACTCTGACACTAGACCTAGCCATAAATCTTACCCTAAAAATATCCCTAACCATTACCCTAGACCTGATATTAGCCCTAGCCCTAATTCTTGCCATAACCCTAATACAAACACTCGCCTTCATCCTAGCCCCAAACCTAGCTTTGAATCTAACCCGAACCCTAACTCTAGCCCTATCCTTAATTTTATCCCTCGCCCTAGTTCTGAACCTTGCTATAACCCCTTCCCCCAAATCTAACTCTAACTCTAACTCTAGACTTAACTCTTACACTAATCCTAGACATGATCCTAGCCCTAATTTAGCCCTAACCCTACCACGAGCACTAAACTAACACTAACTCACACTGTGGCCCTATTCCTAGATCTAAACCTATCCCTTACCATAACCCTAACACTTGCCCTAACCTTAGTCCTAACACTAGCCCTAGCCCTAACCCTGGAACTGACCATAACTCTAAATCCAACACTAACCCTAATCCTAAACCTCACACTAACTCTAGCCCTAACACTAACACTAATCCTAAAACTAGCCCTAATCTAGTTCAAGCCCTAAAAGAAGACCAAACCATAGCCCTAACCCTAAACCTTAACCTAAACAAAAACCTAACCCTAAACCTAGCCCTAACCTTAGCCCTGATTCCAGTCCTAACCAAACCCTAAAACTGACCTTGAGCCTGACTCTGACCTTACACTAACCCTAGTTCTAACATCATTCTAAAAGTATACCTAAATCTAAAACTAGAACTAGCCCTAATTGTAACCCTAAAAGTAGCCCTAATCATAACTCTAGTTCTTACATTACCCGTAGCCCTAATCCTAGCCCTAACCTAACCCATAACCTAGCCATAAACTGAGCCCTACACCTCATTTTAACCCTAAACCTAACCCTAGGCCTAAGCATTACCCTAAACCTAACCCTAACCCTAAAACTGGC
>NW_026000243.1:489078-514984 GCF_001458135.2 Marmota marmota marmota | reverse complement strand
ATAATATATATATATATATGAAAAAAGAATTTATTGTGATTACATTAAATGCCTTTATTACTTTTAGCAGATAATTTTATTATCCTGCCAATGTCCTGGCTTTATAAATTTACATTTGTTTAGATGTTATTCTACATGTGCTAACATATAGATTTTAGTGTATAAATATGGATAGATGACATTCTTTATTTTTAATATTTTATTAGTTTTATTAGCTTCACCTCAAGATACTAATCTGTTCCATCCCTATTTTATATCTTCTAATTTGCATTCATATTTTTCTATTTTTGTGTAGCACAATGGCATACAATTTTACTAAGGAAAGGATACAGCTATTAAGCATTTTTTCCCCTCATTTGCTATTAACAATTATCAGATTTTCATACAGCTGTGATGTGTACTGTTATTGAATGGCATTTTCTTAGCATTCAACTTTGTATGGTATTACCAATTTTACCTATTTTCTTCCCTTTTAGGTTTTTTTTTGATGTATTTTTTTTCTTACCATTGTCTTATTTCCCAACTTTGTATTTTACTGTTTCATTGTGATATTTTAAATATAATCAACACAGAACTGAGTTCTGTTTTGTTAACCAACTCAAATATATTTGAGGTATTTGTTTGGTTGTTGTGTCCATAAACAGAATTATTGAAGCATAACAAAGGTTTGGCTTATAGTATTTTACAATCTGTCTTTAGAATCCACGATATTTGTTTTTCATATGTTGTCAACAGAAGCTATTTTCTGTTTTGGTAATTTGAATATTCTGCTTTGGCTGCTTCTGGAATTTTTCCTTGGCACTCAAATTTCAATACCTTAATTAAGATGTTTTGGCATTGGTTAATTTCTGTTACTTTATTTTAGTCATCTTTTTTAAAAGTCCTCTATTGAATTATTCAATGGTATTTTCTTATTTATGAACATTAAATATATAAAGGTTTGATCTCCACAATTTTTCTTCTGTATCATCATTGACAAGCTAAATGTGAGCTCATGTATCTTTGCTACTAAATTTTTCAATGTTTGCAAAGGAAATACTCAGTTTGGTAATTTCTTTCTTTTTGTCCACTCTGCTTGCTTGCTTTCTTCCCTTTTGGGCACTGGGGATTGTTCACAGAGGTGCTCTACCTCTGAAACCTTTTTTAAAATTTTTGAGACAGGGTCTCACTAGATTGTCCAGATTGGCCTCAAGCTTGTAATCTTCCTGATTTAGCCTAATGGGTAGCTGGAATTACAGACATGTGCCATAGCACTCAGCTTACTCTGCTTTCTTTCTATGGCATTCATTTAATTTAGGGAACAGAGTAGAGCTTTTACAAACTTTTCCTACATTAAATTTAAAGTATCACCGAGAATGTAATATCTCATAAAGCTATTCTAGATTCTTAATGAGGAAAGAAACCTAAATTACATTTTAAATGTTAAGTCTTCACCTCATACATATTTTCCATCTATATAAATTTAATCCAATAAAATATAATTTCTTACTATATCAGACATTTTATATTCACTACATAAAATTAAAGTGTATGGAAATGAGAAATTAATTAAATATGTATAATAACCACTTTACTCTTTCTGAATCTTTTTATAGCACTGAATTAGATATGATAACTATTTACAGGGATTAGTTCATGGAATACATTTTATTACATTTAATTTAGATTTATCTCTCAAAAACATTTGGAGTTTTATTAAGTGAGAAACTCGAGGATAATTTAGATATTAGGAACACACGAAGATAAATGAAAGCAGTTGAGAAAATGTGAAACAAAAATTTCATAGAATTCCATAGCTTCTATTGTGATTGCTGAACAACTTATCATTTAAAATAATTTTTATGTTAACCTTGAATAAGGGACTCAGTTGTTGTTATGCATTGAGTCAAAAGGTGTTTCCTTTTGCATGATTGCCACCATATTCACAGTGTATGTTTAGATTGTGTATTGAAAATTTCAAGTAGTTTTATTCTCTGGACCTCTATCTCACTACGTGAAAAAAAAACTGAAATGAATTAAGGACTTAAATATACAACAGGACATTATGACATTATGAAACTACCAGGTGGAAACATAAAAGAAATGCCAGATAACTTTGGACCGAGCAAGGACTTTGTTTTTGTTTTTGTTTTTTTATTTTGTTTTTTTTAGACAAAGGAAAAAGAAGGCTTATTGCTTTGCTAGCTCAGGAGAAACACAGGGGACTCCTGTCCCAAAGGCTGTGATTCTGCCCATCAGCAGGAACAGGGGGCTTTTTAAAAGGTGATTCAAAGGCTATATTCAATGTGTTCTCTGTTGGAGTTGTAATTCACTTATTAATTTGGGAGATAGTCATTGCTGAGATCTTCCCAAAGTCTGGATTACTTTGTTCCTGTGATGGGTGTGTATTCAAGGACAGATAAATCTGCCTAAATTGGGGAAGAAAGGCAATCCTGCTTCTCCTGAGATTAGGGAAGGGGCGAGATTAGGGAGGAACAAGGAGAGAGGAAGAGCAAGAAATATGTCCATTTTAAAAATAAATTGCACCTGTCATCCCAGCGGCTCAGGAGGTCGAGGCAGGAGGATTATATATTCAAAGCCAGCCTCAGAAATTTAGTGAGGTGCTAAGCAACTCAGTGAGACCCCTGTCTCTAAATAAAATACAAAAAGAGCTGTGACTCAGTGGTTGAGTACCCCTGAGTTCAATAACTGGTACTGGTGCCCCTGCAAAAAAGAAAAAAAAAATAATAAGTTGAAGTGGTAGAGCTCCAAGGGCTATATTGAAAGCATAAAATGAACCACTGTTACATTTCCCCGCTGTCAGTTTCTAGTTTTCTATCAGGTGGGGAGCAGTTAAGTGTATTCAGGACCAGGCAAGTCCAGAGGTCCACAGTGTCAGATGGCAGGAGACTGGACAAAGCGTACAAAGGGCAGGAATCATGCTAAGACAACAACAAACAAGACAGCAAAGCATTATTTTTTTTTTGTAAACAATTGATCAAGGACCTTTTAAATATGAACCCATGAGCAGAAGCAGCAAAAGCAAAAATATATAATGGAATTAGCTCAAAGTAAAAAGCTTCTGAACAGCAAAGGAAATGATCAGAGCAATAAAGAAGCAATCCACAGAATTTGAGTAATATTTGCAAGCTATACATCAGAAAAGGGGATAGTATCCAGAATATATAAGGAATTCAACTCAAATACAAAGAAATGAGTAATCTGACTTTAAAATGAGCAAAATTGCTCAATATTTCTCAAAGGAAGACATACATATTGCCAACATGTATATGAAAATGTACTCAACATCACTAATCAGAGAAATGCAAATCAAAACTCAAATAAGATATCATTTCTCTCTAGAATGACTATCGTTAAAAAGACAAAAGATAACAAATGCTAAAGAGGATGTGGGAAAGGAGAACGCTGGTACACTGTTGGTAGAACTATAAATTAGTAAAGTCATTATGGAAAATAGTATGGAGTTTCCTCAAGAATCTAAAAATAAAACTATCATATAATCTAAGAGGCCCACCACTGGGTATATCTACACGATGTGAAATGAGTATATTAAAGAGAACCCAGCACTGTGTTTAATACAGCAGTTTTCAGGAAAGCTATGATAGGAAACCATTTCTGTGCCCAATGATGGATGAATGAATAAAGAAAATGTGGGATATATACACAATGTACACAATGGAATGCTCTTGAGCCACAACAGAGATGAAATCACATCACTTGAAACAACATGGATGGACTTGAAGAATATCATTAAGTTAAATAAACCAGGAACAGAAAGACAAATGCTAAACCATCTTAATCATATGTGGAATTTTAAAAAGCTGTTCTCATAGAGGTAGACAGTAGACAGTGGTTACCAGAGACTAAGGAAGAGGGCAGTAATGAAGGCAGATGGTCAATGGGAACAAAGTCACAGTTAGATAAAAGAAATAAGTTCTGATATTTTACTGCACAGTAGGAGAAGCATAGTTAACAATATTATAATGCATATTTCCAAATAGCTAGAAGAGATAAACTTGAATGGTCTCACCTCAAAGAAATGTGAATGTTGGAGGTTATGGATATTCTGATTATCCTGATTTAACTCAATAATATATATGTGTGTTGAAGTATAACAATGCACCCCATAAATATAGAAATTGTTTCAATTAAGAAGCAAATAAAAGTTACATTCTTCTACAATTTAATATGAAATCATTTAATTGCCCCAAAATATTCATGAAGAATTTGCCACATTTTGTGACAAAACATTTTCTCCAAATGCCATGGATACGTATTTCATTGTCCACTATGAGCAATACATGCAACAAGGGGAGTGGGAGGCGGCATAAGAAAAAAAGAGGAAGTAGAGAAACTTTATTTTTCACTTTTTAGAAATGTTGTGTTGCATTAAAATCTCTGATTTGGCCTAAGAAGGCTGAATGTTCCCCAAATTTCAATGTGTTGGGAATTAAAGTAAAAAAAAATATGTATAAACTACAATAATTAGGAAACATAAAAATTTGAGGTTACAACATATTGTCTTAACTTTCAAGCATTTATTAGAACCTAACTCTTCACAAACAATAGGTTTCTTTTAATGGATATAATAATTGTACATATTTTGGAGCAGAGAATGATATTTAGATACATGTACACAATTTTTAAAGATCCGATCATAGTAATTGGAATATCTAGCAATTCAAAGGTATCATTTCTTTGTAGTGACTGGGAATGCCTGACTCTAGCTATTTGGAAACGTAAATTATTGTTAACTATTGCCACCTTACTGTGCTATAGAAGGTCTTTTCTGCTTTTCAGTCTTCAAAAACGAATGGAATCCTCTCATTTGTGGATGAACATGGATGGAACTGGAGGACACTGAGTGAACAAGCTGGGCACAGGAAGACAAATCCTGTATGTTCTCACTCCTTCACAGAAGTTTTAAGAGTTCATCTGGTAAAAGTTGAGAATAGAATAGTGATTACCAGCAGTTAGAAAGAGAAAGCAGGGAGGTGAGGATAGGGAGAAGTTAGCTAATAGGTACAAAATAATGCTTAGATAGAAGTAGTGTTCTTTTTGTGGTTTTCACAATGAGTGAAGTTAAATCAAGAGGATAAATAGAGTGGTCAAAATGTCAAAATTCATATATATTGTTTCTCCCATCAGAATTTTTTTTTTTGGCCCCAAGTATGATTGCTCTTCCACCACATTATAATGTATTGCCAGTACCTCTCAGGCTGAATAGCTTCCCACTCATTTATTTTAGATAAAATTTAATTTGTACTATAATGAATACCACCTATTTCTGAAAAAAAAAAGTACAGAAATGTATAATGGGGAATGTAACCTTCAAAGGGCTTACCTGCATACACAGAGAATATGAATTTAAATTTAGATATTAGTTTATGTTACAAAAAAACCCTAGCTTAACAAATAAATTAAAATGTTGATATCAATGAGTTTCCATATTTTTAGTTCACTAGTTAAAAATCTTGGGTAACTGATAACACTCTGCGTTTTTTAAAGTCATTATACAATGAATACTAATTCTAATTCAAAGCAATTACAAAACCAGAACAAAGTCAGTCCATAAAAAGTACTGCTAAAAGTGTTTTTTTTTTCCTAAAAATTGGATAAAATATTTAAAAAGTGTACACCAAATTCTGTAAAGCTCTATTATGACAATTATTTCATGGGATTAAGTTATTGGGAGAATATTCAGTTTTATGCAGAACCATTTTTAGAGCAAATAAACAATTTTAAAAACTCTTGTCTAAACCAAGAAGGAAGTGCATCAATGAAGGTCCAAGGTGTACATTAAATAATAGGTCTTTGATTCTTATTACTTCTCCATTGTACTTTATCCATTTTATATTTTAAATTAGAATCAGACAACAGACTAAAAGTACAATGTATTTTGTTCTTTTTCCATCAGTACTTTCCAACAGAAACTCCTGCAGTTTGCATATTGATACATTTGTACTTTATTGTGACAAACTCAATCCAGAACATGTAACTCACCCTTGTTCTTTTCACCCTGTACACCTTCATCATTAACAAAGTACAGCTAGTAGCTTGCTGCTGATATGAGATCAGGCCATTCCCCACTGTTTATGTTCAAAAATCCTGATTGAGGTTTATAAAATGTTTTATCAGTGAAGCAAATATAACTTAAGAATGTGTCTTTGTGTGCAGCAACCATATTGTTTTACAAAAACTTGCATGTTTGTAGGAACGTATTTGAAAGGATTTCAGATAGTTTTGCTTAGTACAGGGGAAAGGAGGGAAAGTAAATTCTTTTCAGTTAAACTGATTTCTTTGGTCCTCATTCATCAAAATAGTCTGCAATTAAGCTTTACGGAGAAATTATTTGTAAGTAAGCATGATAGTTGAATATTTGGGGCTTTAGAAGAATCACACAATAGCAGAGATTATGTTTCTCCATTCTATTTTATATTTTCTTATGCTTTAACATAGCTTTACAAGCACACTGTAACTCCAGATAGTTTTAAGTAACATTAAAAATTGTATGTGTCTACAATTATATTCAAAACTCTGACCTATTTTAGTTCCCTTGCATAAATTAGTGAAAAGATAAAATACTTCAAAGGATGAAATGAATTTTGGAGTTGGAGTCGAGAAAGAGTTGAGTTTTCAGTTAACTCTACTTTGCATAGAAGGGAGTTTGATGTGCAGATACTAAGGCTGTGATTGGATATGTGTGTGACGGATATCTAGTAGAGAAAATCGCAGGTAGAAATGAATGGGACATGTTATAGAATAAGAAGAAAAGAGGGACACAAAATTTCTCATTATTATTTCTCTCACTTCTATACATTGATACATTTGCATTCTCCACAATCTTAGAGCCATCAGCATAAATTCTTTGGTAAATATTTAGAGTTGTCTCAATGTCCCAGAATGATTTGCATATTTTATTTTCAGAAGAGCTTTGGGATTAATGTAGGGACAGAAAAACCTCAGTGGTATGCGTCCTCTAAACTAAATTGAGGATCTTTGTTTCTATTTTGGTTGCCTAAATATTATTACTTACTTTATTCAGTACTCTAGTCAGAAACCAGTGCTTCCCTGATCTGGGAATGGTGTGGGGAACTTTTCACTGTGTAGCAAGTTAAGGGTTTAAAGATTGCTCTTGGCAGAACACCAGGCAGGCAGCAAACCCTCAGAGAAAATTTCTTTTAAGAGGAGCTATTTTCTCTCTACTTTGATGTGCATATTTCTTTGCCAGATGGTAGTAACCCCATAGGGAATTACTTCAGGCAATAGGCTTCTACTTATAAAATATCTTTCTTGGAAACCAATGGATATTTTCTGGTTGAATAATCTTATAGAGAAGAAAATTATAGACAGTTTTAAATTTGAGTGTGCTTAAACTTCTGTAGTATATATGTGTATGAACATGGGCATGTGTTTGGCATATGTATGCACACATGCATTCATATATATGGAAACACTGTTGTTTGGAAATTATTATTTTTGTTTGTTTTTAGTACTAGAGATTGAACCCAGAGATACTTTACCTCTGAGCCACATTCTCAGAATTTTTTTTTTTATTTTTTATTTTGAGATAGGGTCCTATTAAGTTCCTGAGGGTCTTACTAAATTTCTGAAACTGGCCTTGAACTTGCAATCCTTCTGCTTCACCCTCCCTTGACAATGAAATAACAGGCATGCACCAACACACCCTACTTGGAAATTAGTTTTCTTAAGATGCTATTGAATTTCACCCTATGAATTTTTTTCTGATGTATTACTGAATGTGAAATTTACAGATAAAGAAAGACTTTAACAATTATAAATATTTTAAAAGATTATATTAAAATATAATGCAGCCAATGAAATCAAACAAGAGGTGATCAATTGCAAAATTAGAATGATATTCATGTATGTTCTAGAATCTGGAATTCTAGAACATGGCTTGGGGATCACAGAGAAAAATAAATCATTGTAAAACTCATAATTCACTTTATGTAGAACACTCAGACAATTTTTCTACTGAGTGTGAAGTCTTCAATTATAAGAACCAGACTACAGAAATGCGCATAAGTAATAAACCATTGGCTTATATTTTAGCATTGATACCACATTCTCTTAAAGGAACAAAACATGAATTATATTCCCGTATTAAGATGCCAAATTATTGCAATGTTAGCAAAGCTAGAAATAGAGTGTTTCTATTACAATTCTTCCACAGAACAGCCTGTGCTCTGTACTCCATTAGGAGGGAACAAGACACTCTGGTGGCCATCAAATCACTCTTTTGTGTGTTGTTTGAATCACTCTCAGAAGCAGGATCCATGAGGGCATCAAGTTTGTTATTCACACTGCCTAATCCCAAGAGCACAGAGAACAATACTTCAGAGTCAGAGCTCAATTACTTCTTGAATAAATAAATTATTTCATTTCTCACAAAATGAAATCATTGTGATTACTTTTATTAATCTCTTTTGTACAAATAAGAAAACTAAGACCTAGCAAGTTCAAGTAATTTATCCAAGATTAAATAATTAATTAATGAAGATACTGAGTCTAAGAATTATAGAAAAGTAACAAATATTATGTAGTTCCAAAATTCCCTTCTATATATGAAAAAAATCAGTGTTAATGTGTTAATCAAGTAACACATTTCTTTCTTTATATTAAGATTTTCTATTTCCTGATTCTTTCCTCTGGTAAATTATTGATGGGCTTATTTTATATGTATTATACATATACATTATATAATCTTTAATATCTTATATACTCAGATGGAATTCTAAACATAGTTTCCCCATATTTAACAAAGGAGATTGCATATACAAATGTTCCTTGATTTACAATGGAATTACATTTCAAGAAACCCATCATAAGTTGAAAATATTGTAAGTCAAAAATGCAATGAATACATCTAGCAAAACAGTACACTGCATTCATTGTTGATTCTTATGCTCAAGTGGCTGACTGGAAGCTAAGGCTTCCTGGTATGGCTTAGCACTGCAAGAAATCTAGTATATATCACCAGCCTGAGAAAATGATCAAAATAAAACTGAAAGTGTGTTTTCTAATAAATGAAAATTACTTTCACACCATTGCAAGATGAAAAATTTAATTCCAATCATCATTGAGTTGGGACCATCTGTACATATAACATGTGTGGGTATATGTATATTTATATTCATACACACACACACACACATATATATATATATATATATCCTATAATATAACATATATTGCATTTCTTTCTAATTTAAAAGTCTTTTCTATGAAAGAACTGTTAATCTTGGTTTGTATAATATCAGGAAATATGACATTTCTTATAAGTAAATTATTCAAATAATTTTAAATGGTTCAATTTATCTTGATAAGAAATATGCCTGTCTATCTACCATGGATCCTCCTTTACAGAAACAGAAAAAATTAAATACTAAATATTTTTATTGTAGTAGAAGTAGCGCTACTATTCTGGAAAGCACCTGAGAGAATAAATGCATCTGACTGGAGCTAGTAGATTCTATTATTGTTTTCTTTTTAAGAAAAAAATCTAAGCCATCAAGAGATTAAAAAAACTGAACCCAATCACAACTAGACCATGGAAAAGTAAGTTTATAAACAGAGGAAGTCTGTCCCTAGGGATTATCATATAACATTAGGTTACATTTCCACTTAATGGCCAAAACCATTCAAGTTGGATTTGTTTGGCTACACAGATTACAATACTTTATTCCACAAAAGTTAAACCCCATCCTCTCTAAGACACAAATATTATTATTTATTCACTTATTTGTTTTGGTTCTGGGGATTGAACCCAGGAGCTCACTCATGCTATGCACGTTCTTCACTGTATAAAATGAAAATTAATTCTTACTTTTCAAAAGTAATTCTTGCATGTGATTTGAAGAATGAGAAATTTTCTTTCTATAATTAGTTTTTAAATCTTCCCACTGTTTCTGATGTGAAAATGTGTACATATCTAAATGTATGTGTGCATTGTATGTATTTTTCCATTAAACAGTAAGCAAGAAATGCAGAACTTTGAAGTTAGATGACGTCTCATTCATATTCTACACAGGAAGCACTAAGTAAGAATCAGTTGTTTTTTTATAATCTTTCTTTTCCAACCTTCACATATTTTCTTTGTTTTGTATCAAAATCCTGAAGAATGATCACTCCTTCAATCTGAGAAGGCATAGACATACTGCAATCCATGCTGAGCCAATTTTTGTGGACACAACCTTGTAACTGCTTCCAAATGAAGGAAAGTTTGAACTCCTCTTTTCTAATAGGAATTATCAAATTCTTTAAAGTGTAACTTGCAATGAGAACTATATTTTACATTGTGCCCAAATTTATAAATACATGAAAGTTCTTAATAAACTAAAATTTATGACAAAAGGTACTTACTATATACAACTCACTGTGATGATTTCTCTTCCATTCTAATTAGAATCACTGTTTTTGTCTGTTCAACCTTTTAAAAATTGCTAGTTTGACAGATTATTTTATTAAATAATTGGCTAAAGATCATAACCTACAATTTGAAAAACACTCATCTAGATGATTTATGGTGATAACATCAGATACATTTTTTTTTCCATTTGGGTAATGGAAATGTGGCCTTTTCTATTTTCTAATAAAAACATCACCAAAACTTCAACACACGTAATTACTTTGGACAGAAGAATGAGAAATAAAGCAGTTGTTTTCTTGACTGTATTTGTTGATTTGCTTATTTAGAATAATTCACATTTTTGCTGTAACTTGCATAAATTATCTTTTGGGGTGATACCTGGGAGCCTTGTTATGACGTTTTAAGAGTCGAATTTTCCTAAGACAGCATATTGAGTTGGAATTTTTTAAAATTTTTTTTAGTTGTTGGTGGACTTTTATTTTATTCATTTATTTATATGCAGTGCTGAGAATCGAACCCTGTGTCTCACACATGTGAGGCAAGTGCTCTAACACTGAGCCACAACCCTAGCCCTTGAGTTGGAATTTTTAAAAAGATACTTTTTAATAAAGGAATGAGGGGTTGGTGTGTGGGATAGATCATGGGAATCAACAGAGGTTGTTGAGGCAGCCTCATGTTAGCAATAGCATACCTGGGCCTGGAATTTCCATGTTTAAGGGTGTTAGTGGAGCAAGATTGAGATCTGGATTGGACAAGTGCAGCATCCTGAGAGAATCTATTCTCTCAGAGAGACAGAGCAGTTCTCTCAACACTACTTCAGAGCTTCAGAAAGCTTGACACAGTGACACATTCCAATAATCCCAGCAGCTGTGGAGATAGGCTGAGGCAGGAGGATCTCCAGCCAGCCTCACCAATTTAACAAAGCCTTGAGCAGCTCAGCAAGACCCTATCTCTAAATAAAATATAAAAAGGGCTGGGGATGTGGCTCTATATTTGAGTACCCCTGGATTCAATCCCTGGTACAAAAAACAAAACAAAACAAAATAAGCAAACAAACAACAACAGCAACAGAAGAACTACTTCAGAGAAAGAAGGATGGAAGTAATATATATGGATGTTTCCCTGTCTTACCACTTTGGGTCTCCTACCACTGTCTCCTGTTAGTCACAACCAATAAGAAAATCATCTGATATGCTGTGGTTCACAGCCAGTCTCCTGACAGGTATTGACAGATCAACAAAGGTGGAAAATGGATCTAAACGGAAACTAGAGAATAAATTCTCCTTCCCTGCCCCCCACATGAAAAAGACTGCTGTGTTGAAAGAAGCAATGGTATCATAACAAACTCCTGGAACTCCCACTTGCAGTATTTTTGTAATAATTACATGAGATTACAGAAATAATTTCTGATAGCTCTTGGACCATGGTATATACATCTTTACACAATCACAGTATAATCATACAAATGCTAACATGTATTTACCTCTGTCTTTTTACTCTCTTTTGGACAGAAAAGTGAGTTAAGATTATTCTTGTAGCATGTTTTCTAAACTCATGTGGAGCTCAGCAGTCGAGATTGATCAACCTGAAGGTGTAAGTGAAGCCCCCCTAGCCCATGGATACATTGCTCATCTTTGATAGGAAGCATTGCATTTGCTCTACTGCTAGACACTCTGGGGAGAGAGAATAAAGGTTAACATGTCGGCTGTAGACTTGTCAAATGGCTTCTGAAACAAAGAAAGAGGAAAAAACAACCAAACAGGCTTTTTTTTTCCCCCAATTTATTTTGTGTTATATCCTTTACTGCTTTAACTTCATGTACATACTGAAAAAAATTGGTAATGTTTCATTATTTCCTCATCTACACAGGGATACAGGGTGTATGGCACATAAGGGATAGAAATTGGAAATAAAAATCGCTGAGGTTATGAACATCAAAAATGATACATTATATAATGCTTTAAATGTTAGAATTGACTGGATATTTGAAGGATGATATGTAGGTTGTATAATTGTGTCACTGTGAATCTCTAGTTTCTTGCTGAATTGGTGACAAAATTAAGTTTTGATAAAACATACCAGCCCAGAAATTCTCAGTGAATAACATTCTTATGGTTACAATTGTATCTTTCAATGGCTATCTAAAGATTTACTAGCTTTTCCCAAGAAATTAGAATTCTTTTTTATATGTTATTCTCTAATGAAAATGAATGACTTGAAGAAAAACTTTATTATCTGTATTCCTTCACCTAACAGGGAATTAGATTTAATATTATGTACAAATGTGGATTAAAATCTTTCACTTTTACAAGTCAGTCTTAATTGCTAGATAACTGACTTACATTGTCTTAATATTATTTTAATAATATTTCCTTTTGTACTTGGAATACCTTCTTCCAACTTTCATAATTACCCAGATTGAATGCAGTAGCAGGATAATTCTTGAATCCATAGTAATTCAAGTTTGATTTTTTTTCTGTTGCCATTGTTTTTCTTTTGTTTTATGGAAGTAACTAATTTTGGTACTAAGTTTTATTTTTCTTCATGGAGTCATAATACAGTTTAAGTAAAGTATGGGTAGTATTTATTGAATTTTGTATTTTAGGATCAAAACCAGAAATTTCTAAGTATAGTAATGTGCCATATTAAAACATTGGCTAATGGTGAACTGTATACATGATGTTTGTCTTATAAGAGCATAATGATGCTGAAAAATTCCCATAGCCTAAATTTTAAATTTACCTTTCTTGTTTAGATGTGGTTATGTGTAACAATATCTATAAACAAATAACAAAAAACCTACTATGGTGTTACAGTTGCCCACAAATTCAGTTTGGTAACAAGCCGGACAGATTTGTGTCCTAGGAGCAATAGGTTACATCATATAGACTAGGTGTAAAGTGGGCTACACTACCTGGGTTTGTGAAAGTTCATACAATGACAAAATCGCCTAACAATGCAAATTTTCAGAGGATATCACTAACATTAAGCAATGTATAACTGCACCTGGAAAACAGTCCCTATGTCACAGGCTTTTATTGTTGGTATTGGGGAAATATCAAATAAATAGGGTAACAATAAGTGTAAAATTTAAAAACGTTTGTTAGTTTGTGGGGCTTCCAAACTATTTGAAGCCCAATTTATCTTCCACTTTGTGATTAGAGTTAGTAGACATTATCAGAAGCAGCATCTCAAAAGTCATGTGACTCTAGGGTTTGTAGAATGGACCTCCATAAGGGAAATATCCCATAGTTCCTGAAAGATGTCAATGGGTTATCAGGGAAACTTATAGTAACAGAATGAGTAATCACAGTGGTAATAGTTGTGTCAGTACTGGCAAAGAATTCTGCCATTCCCAGTTTTCTAGGTCCCTGTAAACTTTGTATCAGTACAAAATTCCATATATAAATATAATTCAGAAAAAATATTTTATTAAGTAGTGGAGTGATTATAGTAAATATCATTTGCCTTTCTCAGTGTTGGTTCCTTCATATGTAAAATGCAATTAATAATTTTTGGAGTTAATGAATTTGAATTAATTATTTTATTATATATAGAAGGCACTCAATAGGTAGTAAATGCAATTTGAATTGTCATTGAATGAAGAGTAAATTATGGTGTAAATTTATTAATTAAATTATCAATCTAACACAACTGAGAAATTAATTTTGCAAAATATAAAAATAATTAAACAACATAACCTTAAGTGACACAGAAAGTAAGGAAGATTTGATTCTGTTAGGAAATTTCCTTTTTAAAAAAATATTTTATTTTTTATTTGTAGTTGGACACAATATCTTTATTTTATTTATTTATTTTTAGGTGGTGCTGAGGATGGAACTCAGGGCCTTTCACATGCTACACAAGCACTCTACTGCTGAGCCACAACCCTAGCCTCAGGCAATTTCTTGTTCCATTATTTTCACTTTCCCTTAAGTAGGGGATGCTCTACTCTATTCTTATACTCCTTCTCTGTTTTAATGACAGATTAGTTTACTTCTTCTCCCACCAACATCTTTCTTACTTTTTTTTACCTCCAAAAGTAGAAAAATAAGGGACACATATAGTACAAGTTGGTTAAATTGTTAAAATAATAGCTACTACTATTAACTGTTGATTGTTAAACTTTCCAAATGTTTCTTATATATTCAGGCAACAACAAAGTCAAATGATGCAGTCTTATTTCTTAAATGTTGTGAAGATAAAATCAGAAAGCCCTATTTCTAAAATAAGACTTAAACAGGAGTATTTGGGAATGCAGTCTACACTAGTAATCTATAAAATTCTCCCCAGTTGATTCTATTGTGTAGTTAGTCCTGAGAAACTACTAGAACATGTGATGGTAAAATCATAGCCTTATGTACTGCTAGCACAAAAAGCAAGATATAAGTAGAACAATATTGCTCTCATATGTAGGTGACATGGTGACACTCTGTGGATGTGCCTGTGGCTAATAGTGAAGAACATGATGGTCACAGATGCTGGCCCAATTTGGGCACTGGGTTTTGAAGTTAGGGTATCCTGTGGTTTGAATGTGTCCCCTCCCAAGTTCATATTGAAACCTACTCTGCATTTGGTCCTATGAGATGGGGCCTTTAGATGGGGTCTCTTCCTTCATCAATGGATCAGTGTCCTACAAAGGGTTTTCTTGTGTACTTCTGCCATGTGAAGACACTTGGACAAAATCATCTTTGAGGAATAAGCATCACTGAAGACTGAAGTTGCCAGTGCCTTGACCTCAGACTTCCCAGCCTCTGCCACTGTAAGAAATAACATTTATTTTCTTTATAAATTATGCAGTCTCTGGTATTTTATTATAGCAACATAAATGAACTATGAAGAAGAAAAATGCTGCTGCATTTATTTAGCCAAATGCTTTGGTGTTAGACATTAAAAAAAGTTACAGGGAGTATAATCTATCAACCCATTTTAGATATGAGATATTTGAGGGAAAAAAGAGCATATCTAGTGGGATTGCCAGAGATAGAGATTTGAAAATGTAAAATAACCAAGATCAGAACTGGGAAGGAGCTTTGGGAGTCTTCAGCAGAGAGGCAATATTGGAAAACTTAAGTTGATGAATTGAGTAAAGCAAAGGACAAAAAATGTACAGCAAGAAAGTGAATTTTATAAGTAGGATGCAAAAGGTAGAAAGGAGGCTTGAAACAGAAGACAGAAGCAGTCAGGAAAATATGTGGAAAAGAGAGTTGTAATATCTGTAATTTTTACTGAGGGATTTATTCATCTGTCTAAGCTGTCATGCATGAATTGTTCAATTAATGGATCATATTCAACAAGATATGATGTTCATCTTGAATATTTTGATATTTAATTTAATATGATATATGTTCATGAATTATTAAATAAACCAGTGGTCAATTGAATAAAAAGTCACAGAGCATTAGATTAAGTTGAAAACTGAGACAAGGTCATTGACTTTTGTCAGAAGGAAGTCCGGGGTAATTTATTAGAGTAGCTTCAGCTGATTGTTGAGCATGGGGGCTACAGAACACAGGAATAAATGCTGAGCAGCTGCCTTAAAAACTAAGGCAGTGGCTGTACTTACAGGTTTAAAGATTTAGCAAAAAAAAAAAAAAAGAATATGCAGTGCAGAACAAAATCTTTGAATAAAATTAATATGGATTGGAGAGTATTTTTAAAAATGATGAAAAAATGAGGTATATTCCAAAGTTAATTAATTAAAAAGGATCCATTGCAGAACAGTAAGATTAAAAACAATAGAAATAATAAAGCAAGCTACAGTAAGCAGTAAAGCAGATTAATTTTTCTTATATACCTTAAACCATAAAATTCCTATCATGAAGGAAGGAGTTTCAAAATTTCTGGTCCATGCCATCAATCTCAAGGGTCCATCAACAATTTTTTACTATGATTATTCTACACAGTGAGTATTTGTTTTTTGGAAAAATTGACAAAGCTCATTCTCTCTCTTCTCTAATACCTTTCTTCGTTACCTCTATGCATCATCTTTGATTATAATAAACTAAGCACCACTAGTTCTTCTCAAGACACTATAGGTCTATATGAATACATCTCTCTCATGTTGATTACATTTGGGTCTAAATTTCTTCTTTATTAAGATGAGCTTCTTGGGAATCTCACAGACAAAATCTATTCAAATAGAAATTGATTTTAATATGCATCTACTGCTTTTAATAAAAAACTAAAAAAAAAAAAAGTTTTTGCCTATTTAACCCCACTGGCAGCATTAAGCTGCCCCATAAGTGAGGTACTTCTATTCTCATTTTGAAAAGGTAGTGATTACCCTAAATCACAAAATTAATGAATATCAGGGGACAATGGCCAGTGTCTCATTAAAGGGTTTTTCTTTCTTCCCAGGATAATCCAAGCCACCTTAAAGTTAAAATCTCAAATAATTAGTAAATAACAAAGCACAAATACTCAGAAATATATTTACAGAAAGCAAAGCTCCTGCTAGATCTAGTGTGCATGGGTTTTGGAACCAGACAAAAGACAAAATGGCTCCAATGGTTTATGTAAGGGGGTACATCAAAGGGTGAGATAAGATTTCAAGGCAGAATCTTGCTTAAGGATGTCTTGCAGTCAGCAGGTTGATTGACTTCTTGGCAGGCCATACCCATCTCAGGTGCTATGTGGGCCTCAGCAGAGAAGGATAGAGATTCACATTGTCCCTGTGCAATTGACCAGTGGAAATGTCCACTGGTCATTCCCAGACACCAGATGTCTCTATCCTCATGAGGCTTCCAAGAACAATGATCCACACATGCAACCCATGTACAGCTCCAGACAAATAAATACTAGAATGAGCATATGTTTCTATGCTATAGTCCTATGTTCTAAAATGCACTGCTGATTTTAAAATTCTGGCAATGTGATATATTCTTATACTTACCCTATTAGGATTGGTGTTGTTAAATATAGAATTCTAGTGAATGTAATGATCTAATTGATATTACTTAATATGTACTCCTTTTAATAAATCTATGAGGAGAAATGAATTTTTATTAATTGTACGACTGTCCACCCAAATTATAAAATCTATGAATGTGGTGATTTATAAAAATTGTCCTCTTTTGCCTTAGTCTGGCTGGATTAAATAACCTGGAGGTGACAAGCAGCTTGAAGGTTGAATCTGGAACTACTTTATTGCGAGTGAACTCAACAGGAACTGAGCAAGAACTCAAAGTAGCGGGCACCCGAGATAGCAGGAGCTGCTTCTCTGCCAGACAGCAGAGGTATAGATATACTTAACTAATTACACACAGCTTAACTCAATTAACATAAACTAGATACAGCAGTCAACCAATAAGGAATCCTCATCATCTTAATGGCTAGCTGGCATTGCTTCACAGACCACTCCTCCTGGCAAAGTGCCAGGCGCCATCTTGACTTGATTTCAGCCCTCGACACTCTTTTCTAAAATGATAAAATATTTTAGAGAATAATTGCATTTCATATTCATTGAATGTAATTGCATTTAAAAGAAATCAACTTCCTGTTTTCAAAGCAGTGGCCAACAGAACACCCATTCTATATTTAAGACTGATCTAAACAATGTAGCATCTGCATAACATCTGCACAACAATTGTGCATTTCTAGTGATCAAGGCTAACTGATCCAGGAAAACATCACACCTTATAACGCTTAGGGTATTTTCAACTGTATAGTCACACAAACATTTTCAATTTAACTTCAGAATAATAGATACCAGCCTCAGGCTAGCATCATTCTGAATGGAGAAAAATTGAAGGCATTCCCTCTAAAATCTGGAACAAGACAGGGATGCCCTCTCTCACCACTTCTGTTCAACATAGTTCTCGAAACACTGGCCAGCGCAATTAGACGAAAGAAATTAAAGGCATAAAAATAGGAAAACAAGAACTTAAATTATCACTATTTGCAGATGATATGATTCTATACCTAGCAGACCCAAAAGGCTCTACAAAGAAACTATTAGAGCTAATAAATGAATTCAGCAAAGTGGCAGGATATAAAATCAACACGCATAAATCAAAGGCATTCCTGTATATCAGCGACAAATCCTCAGAAATGGAAATGAGGACAACCACTCCATTCACAATGTCCTCAAAAAAATAAAATACTTGGGAATCAACCTAACAAAAGAGGTGAAAGACTTATACAAATGAAAACTACAGAACCCTANCTGCTACATCGATGTTCATAGCAGCACAATTCACAATAGCAAGACTGTGGAACCAACCTAGATGCCCTTCAATAGACGAATGGATTAAAAAATGTGGCATTTATACACAATGGAGTATTACTCTGCATTAAAATTGACAAAATCATAGAATTTGCAGGGAAATGGATGGCATTAGAGCAGATTATGCTAAGTGAAGCTAGCCAATCCCTAAAAAACAAATGCCAAATGTCTTCTTTGATATAAGGAGAGTAACTAAGAACAGAGTAGGAAAGAAGAGCAGGAGAAGAAGATTAACATTAAGCAGGGATGAGAGGTGGGAGGGAAAGGGAGAGAGAAGGGAAATTGCATGGAAATGAAAGGAGACCCTCAGGGTTATACAAAAGTACATACAAGAGGAAGTGAGGGGAAAGGGAAAAATAATACAAGGGGGAGAAATGAATGACAGTAGAGGGGGTAGAGAAGAGGGGAGGGGAGGGGGGATAGTAGAGGATAGGAAAGGCAGCAGAATACAACAGACACTAGTATGGCAACATGTAAATCAATGGATGTGTAACTGATGTGATTCTGCAATCTGTATACAGGGTAAAAATGGGAGTTCATAACACACTTGAATCAAAGTGTGAAATATGATATATCAAGAACTATCTAATGTTTTGAACAACCAACAATAAAAAATAAAAATAAATAAATTAAAAAAAATTTTTAAAAAAGAATACTAGATACCATTACTCATGGAGATCACAGAGCAGGCTAATAACAGAGAAATACAGCATCCCCAGAAGTCTCTGGTATCAACAAACCATGGTCATTTCAGTCACTGCATTGATTCTAAGTATAAGAGTTCAGACAATCTATTCTAGGAAGTGTTGACATTTGTAATCCAATCCTTAAAGATAAACATGTAAACGCAGTGAAGTTTTATTATATTTATTGAACTTAATCAAACAAGAAATCTTTAGTTTAAGTAAAACATATTGGATTGATGACCTGCTTTTAAGGTTAATAAACATACTGCAAATTGGTAACAGTAATAAAGTTACTATAAATTGGATAGTTACTGAATGCTAAGTGGAGAACAAAGTTGACAATTTCCTCAGGACCTCATCTGGTTAAAGAATGATAGAGGGAATTCAGGATCAGGTAGGGCTGAAGTCCAGAGAAAAACCCAGCTTCAGGAATGGCCTCAAAAGAAACATCATTAGTCCATAAAATTAAGACAATTTTTGTCTTTTTGAGGTCAGGTATCAAGTTCAACCTTTTTTGGCAGATTATAGACAATAGTTATTTTCATAGAAATTCTTGTTTTAAGTAGTCCAGACTCTTGATGATGACTGGTTGTACAGCCAGTTCTACTGTTATGGAGAAGGAAGCTGGCATAAATGAAGTAAGGGGATAGTAATATCAGGCAAGAGAACTTAGAGAACATTCACAAGGATTACACACTGTGTTTCTGTGTTTGTCGGCTTTATCACTGTAACCAAAATGCCTGACAAGAACAACTTAAAGGATAGAAAGTTTACTTGGGGTTCTTGGTTCAGAGGTTAAGTTTATGGTTGGCCAACTCTGGGCCAGAGGTAAGGCAAAACATCATGGTGGAAGGGTGCAGCTATTGGAAAGTCTCCAAATCTAACATCATAATCAAGTGAGAAGATGTTCTGAAAATCAGTGCCTTCCCAGATGAAGGGAAACAACTATATCTTATTTTTCCTGGCTTCAAATTTCTGTATTTCACAGATGAAGGATTTTGGCAACAGATGTGATATGACCTGGTTTCAGCCACATATCTGGCTCTCGTTACAGTCAGGAGTACATTGCAATTTTCTTGAAAACTGCATCTATCTGTATTAAAAAGTGAATATATGTGACTTTTCCCAAAGCCAAATTGTTATTGAGGCACAGTTAGTAGATTTAAGCCTCAGTCTAATTTTTAGGAATAGTGTATCAACTTCCCCATAGAAACATGGTGTGAATGTGGCTAATTTTGTGGAATTCAATTTTATATGGATCTTTGGACATAGGAATGCCTCTTAAGCCCCCAATTGCCCTCTGAATAAAAATCATCTTATCAATGCAGGTATGTGATCTCTAGAAAGGACATTTAATTTGATCCCCTTTCTGGAATATAATACAAGTTATATAGTATTTCCAAAGTTTCTAAAGCTTTCTGAATAAAAGAATTCTGCCCATAACACAAAATACCCCTAGCTAAAATACATTTCACATTCACAATATCCAAAGATAGACACAAATACAAAATGTCTAAATGCAGAAGGAAATGTTAAAAGGAATGCACTTAGAACATAATTACGAAGATTAAGTAAACTACTTCTTTGGTAGTTTCTGTATGTCCCTGGACTGTGCTTATTGTAATTTCACTGACTGTTTTTCAAAGGGAAGAAGCATGTAGTAATGGCATTGGGTAATCAGTAGTGTCACTTATGTGTCTTCAGTGCTCACAAATTTACCCCCACTGGTTCTCATTATAGATGAAATGAATTGTCCTGAAACAACTCAGTGGGGCACTATTCACACTAAGTAATGTTTAGTGAGAAACATGTGTTAGCTCCTGAAATACTTATTTACATTTCATAGCATTTGGAATAAGCAGCCCATGGTCTTTTAAAATATTTCTTTTTATATTCAATTGCTTTAATTTAGGAAACAGGAAAATTGTTCAAGTGCTTCAAGTGCAGCATAAAATTATATTAATCTGACCAAGTTATTTTAAAATACATGTTTTAAATCATTACAAATTAAAAGATTCCTTACAAAGAAAACAATTTCCAGAGATGGATGAGTCAGGAACTTGGTAAATCTCTTGAAAATATTGAACTGAATAACCTCGATGAAGATCACTGTCCTTCATGTGATTATATCTGAATTTCATGCATTTCCTTCTCACACTTCTGTGTGATACTTGTCATGTGTCCTCTTACAGAAAATAGGGAAAATAATCCCTACATATTATAAGATTTAAATGTGCACTTTAAGCATTCCATAACTGATAAACAATATTTTTTCATTGATGAAAAAATTATATGTTCTTATAATAACATGTTTTAATAAACATAAAAAATATCAAAAACTCTTTAAATTACCCTTGGCTATATTTAATTTTTTAAAAGGATTTTCGAAGCACTTAAATATTCCCAACTTCAAATAGATGCAACTAAATATTTCAGGAAATGTATAATTTTGTAAACATACTCTTTTTAAGTTCACTATAGATATATATACTACCGAAGTTCTTTTTGACATAATTATACAAGCATGGAACATAAATTGCTCAAATTCAATCCCTGTACTTCCTCTTTCTTTTATCTTTTTCCTCACCCTGGTTTCTTTTCGTCTACTCTACTAATCTTTCATAGATCTTTTCATAGCCCCTTTACCTTTTTCTCTCTTTTTTTGTTTTTTATTTTGGGACAGGATCTTACTAAATGGCTTAGGGTCTCAGTAAGTTGTCAAGGCTAGCTTCAAACTTACCTAGCATCTGCCTTAATTTCCAGAGTTGCTGAGATTAAAGGATGCACCACCATGCCCATTTTATTTATCTTTTTTTTTTTAATTAGTGCATTATGGATATACATAAAGGTGAAATTCACATATGTGCATAGGAAAGTTTGGTCAGATTCCTTCTGAAAAATGGATAGAACTGGAGAATATCATGCTAAGTGAAATAATTTGAATCCAGATAGTCAAAAGTTAAATGTTTTCTCTCCTATATAAGAGATAAGGCAAACTAAGGGAAAAAAATATAAAAAAAAATGGAGAAATCCCATGAAAAATAGAAGAGATATCAATGGAGCAGAGGAAAGGAATTGAGGGAGAGGAAGGAGGGACAGGAAAGGGGAAGAATATTTTTTCTTCAATGACGCTAGTAATGCTCCAAATTAGACCTTTTCTTACCTATTACTCTCAGGTAACAGATAATGATTAAGAGATTTTAAAATATTTTATAAATAATACTGAATAAGTATAATTTTTTAAAAAAGTAAATCTTGATTATAAGATTTGACTCCAAAATTAAAGCATATAAATATTATACTTATGAATGTAAATATTCTTATAAATCATTTCCACATTTTTATTCCTGAAGAAAAATATTGGAAGTACTTAGATTTCTCCAGTTTCAGTAGTGAAGTGATGATTTTTGATTTGGCATCAAAAGATAAACTGAAAGCTGATTCTATTGCCTTCTAATTATGAAACTTTGTGTCTATAAATGATTTAATTTTTAGTTTTGTCATCTCTTAAGGAGATAAAATAATAACTTTATTGTAAAAAGTGTGTCACTGAGTACATCAAGGAATAAAGTGTGTGTGTGTGTGTGTGTGTGTGTATGGGGGGGGTAGTTAGAGAGAGGAGAGGGAAGCAACAGTATTGGGAAAGTGAACTGAAAAGGTGGCCACAAATCAGATTGGGGAGATATTGGTAGACCCGGCTAGAGTTTGGGCTTTATCTGACTTTGGGTCCTTAGAAATTATGAGAGCTAGCTATTAGATGTGGGCAGATTTGATTTAAGAAAATAACCGTCAGCCCAAATGAAATGAATAGAGTAGTCAGACTGAAAAAAAAAAAAAAAAAACATCAGGTGAGAGCTAATAGGACCTGAAAGAAAAGAAGAAGAAAACCTGTGGCTATAGGCTGGAAAGAAGTCTGCAGATGGAGATGTAAGCAAGAAATTGCCAGCAACTCAGGAGTCAATGGTAGATCAAGAAGAGAGGAGAGACATGAGGAAAGGACGACTGACGTGTAAAGTTCAGGATGCAGATGAAGGAAAATAAAAGTAAAAATGAGAATGGTGAATACGTCCAAGAAGGATGAGTTCTGCTTTAAACATGGTTAGCTTCTGGTGTCTTATAGTTCACATCTATTAAAAATTTGATCTTGCTACTACTCAGGACACAAGTGGACACAGAAGGAATGGAGATATAGAGTTGTGAACCATCAATATAAAAATGAGACTTGAAAACATGAGACAGATGGAATCTCTCATGGTTCTTAATAGTTGGGCAAGGAGAAATAACTTGATTAAATTCATATTCATGCGTGGTAAAGGAAGAAGGTTCTAAAAAGGAAACTGCTGAAAAGATCATAGATATAAATGGAGAATCAAGGTTTTTTTTTTTTTTTCTCTTAATACAGATGTCAATAGTCCAGAGATATATTTCTATTGCAAGTATTTCAGAGGAACTGAGTTAGAGGAAGCACTGATGGCTGTGGTGAGTTTGAAAATAGTTTCAGGGTGATTTATATACGGGAGGCTTATTACAATGGAATAGAAAACAAGAGTCAGCCACTTTCTCTTTTTAACCTTCTTGTTTATAAATGCTTTCAAACACTTATTGCCGCAGTCTGGCTGGGCACAAAATCACGAGCCACCACACAGCTTGTAGATTCAAACAGCAACTCTTTATTCCCGAACTCACACCAGCCGTCTACAATCACGTTCTGGGGAAATCCACGTTCTCTGCCCAAATCCACGTTCTCTGCCCAAATCCACGTTCTCTGCCCAAATCCACCTCCACTGGGCATCTGTCTCCCAAAAAATGCTGTCTGAATCCCGTGAGAACTCAAGGGGAACTCAGGCAGCAGGATACGCCCTATTCCCAGCAGGAATAATCTTAAACCTTAAACCTGGAACCTAAACTGGGAACGCCCTAAACACGATTATGTTAAACCAGGAACACCCTAATCCGCCCTGGTCCTTGAGCAAGGTCACCTACATTCAATGTCACTGCAAAATGTCAGCAACATGGGGTACGCTGGCAAGGAAATTGTCATACCTACTTGGCTAATGGCTCCCAGCAACTTATCAAAGTACACAGTCACTAGCTACTAGCACTAGGCTACACCTTAGCTCCTCTTTAAAGAACATAAGAGGAAAGACAAGATAGAATGAAATTGAGCACTAATTTTAAGAAACTTCATAAAGAAATGACATGTAAGTTTTATTAATAAGAGTTCTTCTCTCCAATTTACTACTATTTTGTTTACACTGGGAAAACTGTTGAAGATATTGGTCTTCCTCCCTCACCGTGTTTTCTGGCATGATCTACCACCAGTAAATCTGCAAACATCTACTTTTTCATTCTTGACTGAAACCCTGATTATTCTGATCACTACTGTCGGTGAGTTAAGATGCATTTCTTTCAAAATAATACACAGTGTAATTCACCGTTATCTTTTTGTAAAAGTTTTGGACCAGGTAATGGGAAACAAAAGTGCCCAAGCTATTGATTTACCCAGAAGATAGATCTTCTTTCAGACACTTTAAGTCTTAGCAAAAACTTACATGTGTTACAATCAGATTTTTTTAAAAAATCAACAAGTTACATGTTTTACTCATACAAAATATCAGGCTGACCTTCACGCTTCAGCTATTTCATTTAATAGATTTTTGTTCTAAACGTTTTGTAAGTCATAATGTATCATGTGTTTTTTCTTCTTCTCCCAAAAGTAAGTGATCTTTACCAAGCATAACTAACTCTTATGTCCCAATCCAAAAGTTAATGAGCATCTCTTAAACTCAGTAAGACAGTCACCCAGGAATTTGCAATATGCTGATATCTGCATTCTTTAACTTCAGTCTCACAGATCAGAATTCACATAATTACATGACAACGAAGCCCACTTGATAGATATGAATCTTCTTTGTGAAAAGACATATCTCACCAACCAAACTATGAAAGATGGCAGATTTCCATAGGAAAGAAAAAATTAAAGCTGACACTTCTTGTTACTATATGAAAAACCCATTGTTGAATCACAAGTCAGCAGACATGTAAATGGAGGTCGGATGAAGGCATGCTGTGCTTGTGTGGCCTCCAGACCTTGACCAAGGACAGTACATTGAAGAAAGTAGGCTGAATCTAAGAGTCAAAGTCACAAAGGCTTATCTTTTTTTTTTAATTTTTTATTGTTGGTTGTTCAAAACATTACAAAATTCTTGATATATCATATTTCACACTTTGATTCAAGTGGGTTATGAACTCCCATTTTTACCCCATATACAGATTGCAGAATCACATCAGTTACACATCCATTGATTTACATATTGCCATACTAGTGTCTGTTGTGTTCTGCTGCCTTTCCTATCCTCTACTATCCCCCCTCCCCTCCCCTCCCCTCTTCTCTCTTTACCTCCTCTACTATCATTCATTTCTCCCCCTTGTATTATTTTTCCCTTTCCCCTCACTTCCTCTTGTATGTACTTTTGTATAACCCTGAGGGTCTTCTTCCATTTCCATGCAATTTCCCTTCTCTCTCCCTTTCCCTCCCACCTCTCATCCCTGTTTAATGTTAATCTTCTTCTCCTGCTCTTCTTTCCTACTCTGTTCTTA
>NW_026000243.1:438013-489063 GCF_001458135.2 Marmota marmota marmota | reverse complement strand
AGAGTATACAAAGAACTCAAAAAATTAGACAATAAGATAACAAATAACCCAATCAACAAATGGGCCAAGGACCTGAACAGACACTTCTTAGAGGAGGACATACAATTAATCAACAAGTACCTGAAAAAATGCTCACCATCTCTAGCAGTCAGAGAAATGCAAATCAAAACCACCCTAAGATACCATCTCACTCCAGTAAGATTGGCAGCCATTATGAGGTCAAACAGCAACAAATGCTGGCAAGGATGTGGGGAAAAGGGTACACTTGTACATTGTTGGTGGGACTGCAAATTGGTGCAGCCAATTTGGAAAGCAGTATGGAGATTTCTTGGAAAGCTGGGAATGGAGCCACCATTTGACCCAGCTATTCCCCTTCTCGGTCTATTCCCTAAAGACCTAAAAAGAGCATGCTACAGGGACACTGCTACATCAATGTTCATAGCAGCACAATTCACAATAGCAAGACTGTGGAACCAACCTAGATGTCCTTCAATAGACGAATGGATAAAAAAAAATGTGGCATTTATACACATTGGAGTATTACTCTGCATTAAAAAATGACAAAAACAAAGGCTTATCTTTAGAGACAAGATTCTGTAAGGAGAAAGGACTTCTACCTCCCAGGGTCATAAAATAATGAGTTCTTATACTTTGAACTTTGACCATATGCCAGACAACAGGCTAAGCATTT
Organism: Marmota marmota marmota; assembly: GCF_001458135.2. NCBI lineage: Eukaryota > Metazoa > Chordata > Mammalia > Rodentia > Sciuridae > Marmota > Marmota marmota. The sequence continues at coordinate 488,372 of NW_026000243.1, read as the reverse complement.
TACCTTGGTTCATTTGATATTGACCACTATTAGCAATGGTGTCCATACCATTGTTTTTTAAGAATGTGAAATATGCTGTGTCACACAACCAGTAAGGGGTAAGAGTTACAATTCAAAAATTGATTCTATAACAACCCTAAATAATTACATTTCTTCAAGTTTAATTTTACTCTATTTTTCTTTTGTCATATTCATTTTAAAAAAATGAATGATTCTTTTTAAGGAATGCCACTATGAAATATGGCATATTCCTCCTTTTAAGAAATCCCGCGCCTGATATATATATTGAACCAAAATTCAAACCATATTTATTAATAAAATAAATATACCAAAGTAATAGTAGGTTGAGTTTTATTTACTTCACCTTGAGTGATTGACTTATTGACTTGGTTCTTAAGAATAAACCATGGAAAGTAAAAATTAATTTGTTTTACAATACAGAAACCTGGCAGATCCTACCCAATCCAAATACAGATTTAATATCACCAGCAAAAGTCATGTTGAGTTTATGAAGGCCTGACTTTATATTACATAAATTGAACACCACTGCTGTGGAATTCTTACCCAATCCAATAATCCTAGCATAATCATAAAAAATATCAGAAAAATCCAAACCAACTTCAAAATAACCAAGTAGAATTCTTCAAAATTGTTTAAGGTCATCAAAAATCAAGAGATCAACAAATATATGAAAAAATGTTCAACATCTCCGGCAATTAGAGAAATGCGAATCAAAACTACTCTAAAATTTTATCTCACTCCAGTCACAATGACAATTATCAAAAATACAGGCGATAATAAATGTTGGCAAGAATGTGGGAAAAAGTTACACTTTTATATTTCTGGTAGGACTATCAATTGGTGCAACCACTATGGAAAGTAGTATGGAGATTCCTTAGAAAACTTGGAATGGTACCATCATTTGACCCAGTTATCCCTCTCCTTGGTTTATACTCAAAGGACTTAAAAATCAGCATACCACAGGGACAGAGTCACATCAATGAATATAGCAACTCAATTCACAATAGCTTTGAACTCAAAGTTCCAAACTTTGGAACCAACATAGGTGCCCTTCAATAGATGAATGGATAAAGAAAATACGATATACATACACAAAGGAATACTACTCAGCCATAAGGAGAAATGAAATTATGTCATTTGCCTGTAAATGAATGGAGTTGGAGAATATCATGCTAAGCAACATAATCGAATCCTGAATCCCAAAAAAACAAAGGCCTAATGTTTTTTCTGACATGCAAATGCTAATTCACATTGGGGAGGGGCCACTAGGGAAGAATAGAATTACTTTAGATTAGGTAGAGAGGAGTGAAGGGAGGGGAGGGTATATGGGGATAGGAAAGATAGTTGAATGAAACAGACATTATTACCTTATGAACATATATGACTGCATGACCAATTTAATTTTACAATATGTAGAACTAGAAAAATGAGAAATTATACCCTATTTATGTATGACATATCAAAATGTATAAATGCATTGTCATTTATAAATAATTAAAATGATAAAAATGTATAAAGAAAAAACCACAAGAGAAGCACAAAAACTCACAGATGGAAAAAGAGAAAGGATACATTTAATAATATAGTTTGGATGAACAGAAAAATGATTTTTGTGGAGGAAATGTGAAATACAAATAAAGCCCTTAGTTAAGAGTATTGTACCGATCCTAATTTCATAGTTTTAACAAACATATCAATGTTATATAAAAAGTTGAAATTAGGGGAAACTGAGTGGAAAGTATAAAGAAAGTCTGTACTAGCTGGGTCTAATTTAGCACGCCTGTAATCCCAACAGCTCAGGAGACTGAGGCAGGAGGATCAAGAGTTCAAAGCCAGCCTCATCAAAAGTGAGGTGCTAAGTGACTCAGTAAGACCCTGTCTCTAAATAAAAACAGAATAAGTCTGGAGGATGTGGCTCAGTGGTTGAGTGCCCCTCAGTTCAATCCCCAGTACCCGCCCAAAAATAGTCTGTATTATCCTTGTAATTTTTTCTAAATCTAACATTATCCCAAATCCAGAAGTTAATTTATATTAAGAAGTTTTGTTGAATGTATTTGTGGAAATTAATTAGCAAATCATTTATCTACTATTTAATCATAACATCAGCATCAGCACTTAAATGTTGAAAATTTCTAGTCTCTACTTTGTCAAAATGAGTTTAGCACATAATCAATATCTTTCTGCAGATGAAAGGTGATATGTTGAGATAGGCTGGAGTTTCGACTTTACATTCAATCTGTTTTCACCAACTTGGCTTTTTTTGTAGAATCATTACATTTTTTAGTAGTTTCTTTATTGTTTCCTTCAAACTTGCTAAAATTCTTTGTATATGCTCTATAGGTAAAAACAATTCCTCTAAAACCAGCATAATCTGTGTTTAGTTATTATCTATTGCTTAACTTCTAATATTTTCCTTTTTTTCCTTCAGGTGAGATCACTCATATTGGATTCTCCATACATACATACATAAGTCAAAAAGGCCTTAATGTTACAAGAACCATATTATATGTCTAAAATATACCTTCAAATAGTTGTCATCAATAAGATATTTTATTTTTGTGTCTCATTCACAATGTATTTCTTCATTCTTAACTCTGGCTATTTTTTTTTTCACCAAATTTTGAAGCCTTCTAAAGTTTCTTTGACAAACCTCTGTCCCTAGAACTTTGGAAAGTATCTAATATACAATAGTTATTTAATAAATGCTTAATTGAAAAGCACATTGATTTGTTATAAATATAGGACTGAATCATGCTACTCCTAGGTGAAGTTCAGTTTTGTTTTGTTTTTTTCATTTTCCACTAATTGCACAAAACTCAGACACAATGAAGTGAGTTTTTAAAAATCACAGTGGAAATGTAGCTTATTGATAAACTCAGGTTATGTTGACCAAATTAACTGAAATCTAGGGCAATTAGGGTTTATAACAGTTACAATATAATACATTTTTATTTTGTATTGTAGATGAGATAAATTTACCCTTTTAGACATTATTTTACTTGTGGAAAACACGTAATTTTAGTTGATGAAATTTTAACACGAATATAATAAAAAACATGAAGAAAAATTAACATCACTCTGTAAATATCAGGAATGCAAAATAAAGACTCAGCACAATTCCCCATATCAAATGAAATCCTTTAAAAATACAGAATTTTGTCTTGGGGTATTATTTATTTTCTTTAATTATTAAAATAATCTAATGTATATTGTACTCATACTAATTTTTTATATAATTATATATAATTTTATAAGGTCTATCATCAGTAAGATATATTTAATATACAATTATTATATATAATTTAATAATTTATTATAAATACATTTGATATACTACACTTACATAATTAAAATATAATGGTAAAATATAATGGTAGCTACTTAAGAACAATAATCATATATACAAACACTATTCAAAGTAGTTTATGTTCCTTGTTAAATATGATTCTCTTGAAAATTGTATGGAATCTATTCTATTGCTATGTATTTTATATGAAAAGAAACTATAGTCTAGAGACTCATGCAAATGAACAGCAAGAAAACAGTCCAACCCAGTTTTGTTTTTGTACTTGATCTCACTTCATATCCTGTTACTAATTTATATGGTCTATGTTAGAAAGACATGGAAAAATATATACATTTTAAAAGGATCATATAGTCAGAAATGCTGTTAAACTATTATAAAACACAGACTAAACAATCTATAAACAGGAAATTAATATTATAATCACTTTTAATAGTTGATTAGACTGAGTATAATCAAGTTTGACATGAGGCTATAAATACTGAAGTTATATAAAAAAAATTGTGAGTAATGCTCCTAATGAAATCAAGGTACCCACTAAGACTGAGTGAGTCAGAATGACTTAAAAAAGGAATTCCTACAGAGAAGTTGAAATTGAGCCTTCATACAATTTTAGATAGACTATATCCTTAATTCTAGTGAAGATCAAAGGATGACCTTGTAATATAATTCTTTAGTTTGTAAAATGTACTAACAAAATATAAGTATGTTTTAATTATATGATATGATAGGAATAACTAAACTTACTTCAGCAAAAATAGTGTTTGATATACAAAAAGAATGGTGAATTTAATATAATAGTGTTTTATACACAGAAAGCATATATTCATACATTGAATAATATGGATTTCTGGTATGCTACTTTTTAAAAATTATTAATAGGCTTAGTGTAGTTAGATGATTTGGAATTGCTAAATTTTAGAGGTATAGTGATGAGTCAGTACCTTATTTTATAAATAAAGAAACTGGCCCAGGGTAGAAGAACCAAGAAGGAAATAGACTTCTGAGTTCTAATGTAGTACACTTGACAACACTGTATTTAGGAAAAGACCATTTTAATGCAGATGGTCTCTTGGGGCTTCTGCTAGTTTATCATGCAATGAAAATTGGGAATTAATTCAATTGTATACTCCAGAGTTTACATGTACCTGAATTAGTGACTCAAAATACTAAGTTTGATTGTCATAGCTGAAGAAATCAAAGAGCAGAAAACTCATTTTAACCTTGAAATGAATGACATTCATTTTGCCAAAAACAATTTTACTTTTTATATTTACTTTTCTTAAATAAAATTTAAGAATTTCAAAATTTCTTATGTGTAAATACATTACAATTAAAGTCTAAATCTAATTGTTGATTAAATTTAAGATTTTCATTTCATTACTTTTCATATAGTCATTTTAACTCTTAAGATTTTGGGCAGTCACCATATTTAGTAAGAGATTTATGTAGATTTTGTATATTAGAGATCTTTCTCCTCTCTTCATTATGTCATCTTATAATAAGTGGTTATTATGCATATTTTCAATAACTACTCTGCATGTGTGCATTTGCATACCATTTTTTAAATTAGTTACTCTGTAATTATCACTTCACATTTTGGATTTGCTTGTGATAGTACATTATGTAGTTTCTCTACAATAATGTATATATAATGCCTTGGAGTTTGCTGTAATCCTACTTCAAATACATTTACTCACCTCCCAAAATAAAGCTGTGTTTAGAATACATAAGGTTTATTGACTAAAAATTTAATAATCAATTATAAAGACGTTTGTTACAAATAATGAATCTATATTTGTCCAGTAATGTGTGGATGTGTATATGTGTTCAAAATTTATTTTCTGTTCTTATAACAAAGTTGTAATTCAATTTTAAATAGTACAAGTGCATATTTGAAAATAATTTTACACCCTTGAAATTCTATTAGTGGGGTCAAATTTTAAAAATTTGTGTTCCTTGTTAGCATTTTAAAAAGTATTAAAATTACTAAGCATATTTTTTAAAATTTTTTATATTGCATATATTCATGTTTCTACAAATAATAAAAGTTATTTATTTCCTATACAATGTTGCTGCTCCAATAAAGCTTATGTTTGAAATTTTACTGCATTTTCAACTAACTAGTATTGGTCAATTAGTGACACTGACTGGTGTTATTTTAATGAAAGCATACTTTTAATGATGAATTGCTCCTTTGGATGCCCTTTAATAATAAAGCTGTCCTATTTGTAGAAAAGATTGTATAGTTATACCTGGATTGATTATGACAACATTTTTATGAAAAATTAAAGTCCCATGAAAATAATGTTAGGTTATGTTATTCTTCTCAAAAATGAACTTTTTGAAGGCAGTATTTAGGGGAATGGTATATAAAATTCTAGAAAATATAATGGTCTACTATACTCCTTAAATTGTGTGTCATTTACATTACAGATCGTTTTTCCTAGTAACTCCAATCACACTTAAATATATAAAATGTTCATATGGTAGTAAACTATTAGAAAAAAAATAGCAACAAATATTCCTATCATCTGTCAAAAATGACATGTTAGTCAATCAATGCATTTTGTTCTGGCTCTGAATAGCTAATGAAATAAATAGACATAATGTCTCTTTCTTCTAGGCAAGTATCGGCTCAGCGGCTATGCTTCATTAGTTTCAAATGTAGCATGCATAATAAAGAAAGAAGGCAGAGCAGTTCTCTGATTCATTGTGAAAAAACCTATCAGACTTCCTTTCAAGTAACAGTTTATTAAACAAAGGGAATAATGGAATATATTCCAACCAGAAGGGAATCATTGCCCTGTACTTGGCATTTAATTGCAGAAGACAGTACTGTGCCTCTACTTTGTGTGATTAAAAATCAAATGCTGAATAAAAAAGAAAGAAAAAGAAAACTAAATGTCAAAAGATAGCTGATACTCTATGTATGTTCGTGAATTGTACCAAATAGTTAAATGAATCTGAAAAGGTGATGGAAAAAATTATTTTATTCTAAAATACAAAGGGTTTTTCCCTTCCTTGACATGGAGATGGTCAAGTTACATGTGTGGGACATGTATAAGAAATATTGGTCCTTCCTGCTTTTATCTTTGATGTACTTTAGGGCCTTTTACAGATACATTATATTAAGCTGATGTCTTTATCTTGGTCAAAATAAATTATTAATATGTGGCTCATTTATTTATTCACTTCTTTTATCAACACAGTCAACAAAATATTTATCATGTATCACTTATAATGGATTTTCTATACTTTTGAATCTAAAATAAACATGAAGCTGGGCATGGTGGTGCACATCTGTAATCCAGTAACTCAGGAGGCTGAGGCAGAAGGATTCCAAGTCCAAGGCCAATCTTACCAATTTAGCAAAGCCTAAGCAACTCAGTGAGACCCTGTTTCAAAATATAATACAAAAAGGACTGGGGATACAGTTCAGTGGTAAAGCCCCCTGGGTTCAATCCTCAGTATCTAAACCAACAAAACAAAACAACAAAAAGGTATGGCAGTTGCTCTTACAGAGATTATGGTTTATAATTATTTATTTATTTATTTTGGAATTTTTGCATTTTAAAACATGTCAAACTCCCTTACCCATCATTTTAAAAATATGTGAAATGTTTATTATTTCTTTTGACTAGGATACTTCTCCTGAACTAAACTCCAATATCACCAAATATTACTTCATTTGTAGCCCTTATCAGACTATGGAGTCATCACTGATCATTGACTCATTTTTCCACTAAGCACTGAGGTTACATCCTAAAATAATATTTATCACCGTTGTAATAACAAAATCTAATACAAGACTTAGCAGTTCAGTGAAGTGATTTAAAAATATAAAATTAAGGACCAGAGTACCTTTCTTGCTCTACCTAACTTCTGTGACTTTGACTGGGTTAATTTCTTCAAATCTTGCTTTCTTTTATCCTGTTTTAGAATACATGTGGGCACAAAGGGATTGTAAGAATTGACCCACACCTAATAAATATTTTATTTGTTATTCACTATTAGTTAGTTAATATTAAACAAACATCCAACTTGCTATCATTTCAGCAATGTTTAAATTAAATCTATTTTATTTCAGCAATGTTTAAATTAAATATAAATCAATATTTAGAAATAAATGCCTAATACTATTATATTCCACATGTCATGTTCATAGCTTATGTGAACTGTTATAAAAACACATAAAACAAAGGGGGAAAAAAACAAGAAATAAGTTTGACATGGTTTCTTGCCCTCACAATTTGAGATCCTTACTTTATTAAACGTATAGATATTTAGAGAAGGAAGAGACCCCATTTATCAGAAAATATTGATAATGAATATTTTGTGAGTACAAGCTATTAGATTTGGGAAAGTAAATCTATAAGACCTGAACACAGATGCAATTATCCCTAACAAGGAAAGCAGCTTAAACAAACTGGCAGTGAAGGGACCGAGCCAGGTGTGTCTGAAGTATGTGACTAGATATGTGGCCAGAAGTTAGAGACAGCAAGAAAAAAAAAAGTTTGATTTGGAAAAGAGAAGAAATTGCGGTTGTTTGGATGAAAGATTTTTGAGGAAGGGCACTTTTAAATTGAGGACGGTGTGCAAAATGGAGAGGTGCTTATGTTTTATAAGCAGGAAATTCAATTATTATAGTTAAGCTTGAAAGAAGCAATCTGATAATGTATAGGATGAATTGGAATTTAGCTTTTAGACTGGTATGTTTAGATAATGGTTCTCCTCCGTCTTCTTACATTCAGAAATAAAAGCCTTTCATGTTTTCTGATGGGCAACAAGGATTTCTTTGATTGATGAGTATTCAGATCATTGCGTGAGTTTGGCATGAAGTTCACAAAGTGATTTTTCTGAAATATGTCTGAAATAACTAATTGGCCTGAGCAAACTTTGGGAAATACTGTAATTCAACTGCTAAAGAGAACATTTCAGGAGTTTGCTATTGTTTAATATATGTCCTTTTGCTACTTACATGCCAGTAAAAACATTTAGATAGACATTTGTAAAAAACAAACATCATCATCAACAACAACAACAACAACAACAACAACAAAAAAACAGTGATAATGCTTCACAGGTTTAGATCTTATTTACAGTCAAGCTAGAGGAGTAGTTTGAATTTGATTCTTACATTTGTGTTACTGTTTTTCAAGAACAGCTTTTCATTGATTCCTGCTGCACAACCTTGAGAGCCTCTGTCAGCCAACTGCAAGGTCAAGCACAAAGGCAGGGGATCCATTATAGCTTTTGACGGGTCAAAGAATCTCTTCCCTGTGAACTATTCAGTGAATTATGTTTCCTAAAATGAACAGGGCTACTGATATGAGGCATCATGAAGCATGATGCCTTTTGTTTTTGTCTTTTTCTGACTAAAGCAAATTTCATGGCAAGTGTGAAGTTCAATTCCAAAGACAATCACACTGTCTGAACTCACAAAATAAAATAGATTAAAATCTTCTGCAGTAGTGTATGCTCTTTGCATGAACAAAGGCCATTGGGGGCATAAAGAGATATGTGTTCCATTGCATATTTTGATGTCCACTTAATCATCTGTTCACAGTGGCATCCCATTCAATTCATTAGAGAATGTCAATAATGCTAAATTGACCAAAGGCTTTCATCTGCTTTGTAAAGCTTGAATGTACAGAGTTGTACAGCTTCAATTCTTAACCTGTTTTCTGTGAAATTACATTTAAATTACCCTTTATATTTACAACAATGAAGTCATTCTGATGTTTTTATATATGAGAAACAATAGCACAACATTTCACTGAACTTAGAGCTCTGATTAATAGCTGGAGTACCTCAACTATAAAAGCATATGAATGCCTATGCAAAAATTCTTACCACACCAGTAAAACATATTTAAAAACTGACCACAGTGTGTGTTTTAATACTTGCTAAAATACCAATTTATAAACATCATCTCCTTTAAGCAGAAAAGAAAGTCTTGTTCATATATTTCCAATATATAACATGTAGACTAATCAATAAGAAGGGAAGATGTTGCCTACTCTGAAATATCCTGTGAGATCCTATCCATATATCACTAATATGACACAACAAATAAATCCTTATCCTTTAATTTCATTCTCAGTGTTGGTACCAATTAACAGACTGTGGATCCTTTCATGGGTTGGCTATTTTAGGAGACTTAAATTTGACTGCTTTAGCACTTCCACTGACACTTCCTTAGAAAGAGGGCCCCTCCACTTCTTAAAAACTTAAGAAGTATTCCTTTTAGGGAAGAAGATAATTATGAGAATATGGCTTTTCCCCCATTCCTTAGCTGTATGTGATAATAATTAGAGAATAATGTCATCAGAGATCAAATAATAATTAAAAATCAGAACACAATTTGAGTCAGGTTTATTTATTTTTTAACTGATACTTATGTCTGAAGCCTTTAGCTTTGGATGCTTAGCTGTATGATTTCAGTCAACTCATTTCACATAAATTCTTTACCTATAATGTGAGTCTATAAAGTGTTGTGCTTTAATAATTAAGAATGTATTGAGAAAACATACAAAAATGTTTTGTGAGTGGGAATTCTTTTTAAAAAAAGTAATGCATCAACGTACTTACTAATTATTACTACATTTCAGTAGATAGTTACAAAGAATCAAACAACTACACGATGATATTAAGTATATTGACCACTATTTATAAAAGAAAAATAATTAAACTAATAAAAGGGTAGGTCTTAAAAATTAACCTCAAATGATTAAATTACCTATTTAGAAAATAGGTCAATCTATTTTTAAGAATTAAAATAAAAAATAGACATCTTTAGGAAGTCTTGGATATGAGTTTCTTTTTATTATTGTTTAAATTTCTGTGAGGCAATTTCAAGTTCACTGTGCTTTGCTTCCTAGAAATCTAGTCTTCACAGGTTAATGTCAGCTTAGCCACATGACAGTATGTGTTCTTTCTTATTCTAACTTCTTAACATTTAAAGATTATTTGGTAAGCAAGTAAATAAGTTAAAATGATCAGTATTACTGTGTGGGGAAGAACCAAGATGACTATAGTCAGGTTCCCTCACCAAGACTTCCAGCCCACTTTAATTTAGTATGTAGCCAAGGTCATAAGCATCTTGATTCAGCATGTACTCAAGATCATAAACATCTGCTTGTGAGCATGCACTCACCTATGTAACCTATTGGCACTGTGCCTTCTCTGTTTGGCCTACACATAAAAAAGGCCTATGAGGACACCTCAGGGCCTACTTCCACCCTCTGAACCCCTGTAGAACATCCTGTTATTTTACAATCTCTGAGTTATTTCTCCCTAGGTTTGCTAATTATTCATGAGAAAATTATTTGATCTCCTGATTACCAACAGTTATTTGCATGTGAAACAGTCCTTTCTCTATATCATCTTGTCTCAGTTTGGGAAGCCTCACTTTTTTTCCTGGTCAAATTGTTCTTAATTGCCTTCCTCCAACTCATTATTACAGTGTAATTTAAATTAGAATTAACTTTCTGTAACCTGAAGATAAACATGATTAAGGATTAAGAACATAGAAAAGAAAAATCATATAAAACAATAACTTCTATTCATAGCACATAGCACTGTGATATAAAATGACAGATTTCTGGCCATTTATTCTTATGATAGATAAAATAATCTTTGTGCCATTATTGAGGACTTTAATTGGTGTTGATCTCTCATTAGAGTTAAACTTCTAGAAGGTAAGGGTCTTGTTCCACTTGGACCCTATATCGCACCAAGCTCATAAACAGACCCTGAGTAAATACTGATTGAAATAAACACTTCCACCTTTGCATAATCTTGAACAATTATGAACTAATAGTTATTTTGTGAAAATAAAATTAATTAAATCAATATAATTTTGAGCATTTGTTTTAGTCACTGAAATATTTTTTCAAGATTATAGCAGTAAACAAGAGTGTAGTCCTATCCTTAGAGAATTTTATTCTAGAATTAAAGATATTTAAAAATAAAATATAGCAAACATGTTTTAAATTTTAAAATGCTAGCATATTTTAGTGTGGATAATGGATTACAGAATTTGAAATAGCTGTTAGATTAGTCACCCTTCTATTGATATAATAAAATAACTAAGATAAGTAATTTCAAGGAGAAAGGACTTATGTTGGTTCATGGTTTCAGAACTTTCAGTCCATAGTTGACCTGCTCACTGCTATGGTCCATAGAGAGGCAGAGAATCATGACAAAGAGTGTGTGGTGAAGCAGAACTACTCACCTCATGGTGTCTGGGAGGGAGGGGGAGAGGAAAAGAGAGAGAGAGAGGCAGGGAAGAAGGGTATGAAGAAAAAATATACCTTTCTAGGGCACATCTCAGTGACCTGTTTCTTCCAACTAATGCCACTTTCTATAGTTTGTACCACCTCCCAATAGTTCGTTCTATTATGAAACCATCAGTGGGTTAACCTACTGATGATATCAGAGTATTCATGATCCAATCACTTACCAAAAGCCTCATCTCTCAGCAATGCTGCATTTGAATCAAGCCTTCATGCCTGAATCTTCACAGGGCATTACAAATCTAAACTGTAACAACTTGCCCTTTCACATCTTGGACTAGCTTGACTCAGTTATTTAACCATTTTAAGTTTAGTTTCCATTTTTATAAATTGAGGAATACGACCCACAAAATATAGTCAGCCTGGTTAAAGAAATAACAACCTTAAATATTCTGTATAAAGAAGGAAAATGTAAATATATTAAAACAAAAGAAAATGCACTGAATAATGTATGTGAGAGAAGATATATGAGACTTTTATTCATTATGAGAGTTGTCTCTGCACCTGAACCTTTCTCCATGGATTTTGATACTGAAAAGGATGCCGTCTCTCCAGACTTTGGCTACAAACTATCATAACATTAATAATTAAGGCTTTTGGTTGCTAATCTTTGGTGGGTTTTCCTGATGTCTTAGTCTGTTTTATTCTGCTATATAACAAACTACATTGAGTAATTTATGAAGAAAAGAAATTTATTTTCTTACAATCTTTGAAGCTGGGAAGTTCAAGATCAAGGCACTACCATTGAATGAAGATCCCCTTGTTGAGTTCTCACAGGACAGAACAACAGAAGCCAAGCTAGTCAAATGTGGCTCACCTCTGTTATAAGGGTCTTCATCCTTTTAATGAGGAAAAGGTGTCAGGACCTCTCACCTCTCAAAGGCCCTATCTGTTAACACTATCATATTGACAACACCTTAATTTTGAAGGTGACACAAGCAAACTATAGCACCTACAAGTTAAATGAAGCATCTCTTATGGGGAGAAAAACAGACGTGCAAATACTGTAGAATTTTTATATTCAGTGTAAAATGTGAATGAGAAAATAGCATTGTAATAGCAGTAGTAATTTCAAAACATACAGGTAAGAAGAAAATACATGGGGGGAAATCTTTTTGAGATTATTTAATTAATAATATAAGTCTGAAAGAATAAGAATGCCAGGGGAAATAACTAAATTGCAACACTTTTAAAATGTGGTTGATTGGTAATCCAAAAGAATGCAACAAATGTTAAATAAATAGAATTTATTAAACAAAAATTTAGTTTGACAAATATATAGTAACTGTATTTGTGGGAAAAAACCCAGACTCATTTATATCAAATTTCATTAAGAAAATGTATAGAGAAAACAAATAAGATCAATATTGAGTTGGGCAAAGTATAAATATAACCTAGAACAGAAAATTTTATACTAATAATTTTGAAAAATCATAATAGATGAAAAAATTTAGATTGATATATAATGACCAACATTAAATTTAGAAAAAGATTTTAAGGATTCTGTCCCAAATAATAGGCCTATATAATATTGAAACTTCTACTTAACCTTCATATTGTATTCTTTTAAAAATCTAGAGCAGATAAAAACATTTGTATGTATTACATTAGACGACGATCACTCAAATATACAACCTAAAGAAATAATGTACACAACAGATTATACTACACTCCAAACTTATATATGAACATAGAAAAATAGTCTAAGGTACCACTTTAGGAGAGTTCTGTGGTATGATTTATAAACTTTTATTCTAGGATGGCAAGATCATTGATGATGGAAAAAAACACTTTCATGATTCACTACATTAATAGAGTGATGCGATCTCTTTAGATATTTTTGATTAAATAATAAACTCATGAATCTAAAGTTAGAGATAAAATAATCATGACCAAAGACATCTTTTAGAAATGAACACTAAACTTGATCCTGAACAGAGAAACTATTGAAAACAATGCCATCAAAATAAGAACAAAATATGGAAAACTGAAATCATTAGAATAAGTTTAAAATGTCCTATGATAATCAATCTGATACAGAAAAATATATTAAGATGAAAAAAAGAGAAAAGCTGTATTATTTGCAGATGATGGGATTTTTAAACTCTGAATTTCAGGGAATATTATTAGATCACATACAATTCAGAAGGGAGTGTGTCAGTGCCTACTAATATATCTATTGGATGGAGTAGTAGGTGGTTTACTAAAATTATGAATTGTACATGTATTGATGTGACATAAGGTTCAAATATATGTTGGAATGGTTAAAAATATATGTAATAAAAGACTATCATATAATACATATTACACATATAAAACAGTCTGGAATTTTATTCACTATTTTACATCTGATTTAACTCAATTTGTGAAGAACATACTGGCACTCTTATTGCCCTAGAATATGTCAGCAGTTTTCATATTTTATAAAGTGCTTTTTTTCATTGAAGATCATAGTTCCTAAAAACAAAGTTTAGCAATAATAAGTAGATAAGTTGCTGGATTTTTAGAAGATAGTTCTAGTAAAATTAGGAGTATGCAACAATCATGGTTTGGATATATTTCTATTAATTATTGAAGTAATAATAAGTTCAAATATTTAAATTTTAATCAGAATATTATTAAAGTTATTTTATGAAATCTAGTGCACTAAACTGTTTAGTACTTTGGTACACATACTGTAAATCAATGTTCATATACTTAATAATTGTCTCAACCAGGGTCATCCATTTGTATTTATTTGATTCTTCCCCAGTTTACCCTTGTTGTTTGCAATTTCCATTCAATATTCCAAAAATAAAGTTGTGAAGGTGGAGAATTTTCATAATACAAATACTCATTTTATTGAATTTTCTTTTGTCAATCAACACTTATTAACCACTTTATCAATATTATCAATATTAACACATTTTATCAAAAGACTATTTTACCCCTTATGGCAAAGAAACTCCTTAATGATTTTAAAATGCATAAAATGATGAAACATAATTTTGAATTTAAGTAATCACTAGATAATTTAGAGTATCTGTTTATACTATTTTTATTGGTAGCCATTCTAGCAAATTTTCCAGAGTAATTTTTGAATAAAATCTTAGTTTCTAAGGCCTCAAACTGTAAGGTGAAACTAAGTCACAACCTGCTAATGTAATTCATGAAATAGAAAACTCAATGCCATAAGTAGAATGAGATAATAGCAGTGCATATTCTTCGTATTATAAGACATGTTGGGGGCCAGGTAAAGAGAGACGGAGGGATATTATTTCTAACACTAATATTATCTTCAATTGGATTTTTTGGTATAAGTCTGAGAAAATCAATTCATAAAAGGAAATATGTTTTCAGTGCTATATTCTAAGTTCATAGATTCATCTGCATTTAAAAACATATCAAGTTCAAGAAGCTACAAATTGAATGATGTTTTCATTGTTGAACATAAAATTAAAGGAGAAGGGGCAAGTATTTTTGTTGTTTATCCAACTTAAATAACAGGTTCATGTTGATATTTTTTTAAATCCCTTTTTCTTTTGACTTCAGTAAGGCAAACCATTTATTTGATTCATTGCTGACAAGAGCTCTTCTCTGGAGATAATTCTCTTGCTCTGGATATAGAGCAATGTGTTTTCAATCCTTTGTACAGTTTCCTTAACAACCCAGAATTTATTCTTTTACCTGTCACTCCTAGGATGCAAGTAACCATTTTGTATAACTATATAAGGTTTCGGGATGCCTAGAGGGCCAATACTTAATGTCAATCAAAGTGTTTAATAGTGCCCCTATGTACAAGGTGTTAGAGGATTATAAACAATTTGAAAAATAATTTTTAAAAGAAGAAAGTAAATGATATCAATTGTAATAAGTTCAGTAAGCCCTAAGCAGTGCATGTTTTTAGATTGAGGACAAATTCAGGCTATGTTCATCTTATAAAATACAAACTGACAGAATTCACTTAACATAAGGTGAACTGAAGAAGGGAGTAGGTATGCCAAGTTCTTTATGTTTTATGTCAATTTACTTAAAATCATTTTTCATATTAGTATCTTATAATTAATTAATTGATTAATAGTATTCATATGTGAATTTGGAGCAGTGATTGGCATATCAATACCTATTCTGGCATTTTCAAAACTTACATATGTGAGTAAACTTAATTTTTAAAATGTGAAGAGGTCCCATTAATTTATGAATCTGAAAAATTAATGAGCATATTCTACTTTATCAGTAACTACATATTAAGGGCTCATTCAGGACCATTTCTGAGACATTTCTGGCCTCTGCCTTGTACAAATTTGGATTCATTTTAAGTTTCCACAGAGAGGACTATAAAAATCATTTTATTTCCTTCTGGTGATGACTTGGTTACAACAATCCAGTATTGTATTTTCAGATAGAAGAAGGCAGAAAAATGCTCCCATTTCTTTCCCAAGAGGCTCATTAAAAGTATCTGTTGCACTGAATACTTCTTAGGTATATCTCTAAATGAACCATGTGGTGAATAAATAACATTTGAAGCATCTCAGATCAAGTTTAAGTTATTATTTTCTGTACTAAAGGGAAGCCAATATTAAATTCATATTTTGCATGGTGGTTAGTGGGGTTTTAATGATGCCAGAATTATATCAATGTACAGCTATTTGAAGGGTAAATAGATAGATACCCATTATGGTACATACCTATATTCCCAGGGACTTGAGAGGCTGATATAGAAGGATGGCAAGTTCATGGCCTGCATGGGCAACTTAACAAGACACTGTCTAAAAATAAAAGTTAAAAATGATTGGGGGGTAAAGTTCAGTGGTAGAATAACCTTGAGTTCAGTACCCGGACAAACACGGCAAAAACAACAACTATGACAAAATGTAAACAGATACTGGATAAGGACAAAATTTCTTGCAATTTGGTGTTATAAACTATATTTTTATTGCTTTTTGTACATGTTTGAGTCTCTGTACAACTGGATTATATTTTTGTTGTCATCATCCATTCCTAAAAGCTATGCCCAAGTGAAGAAGACACTGGGCAAGGACAAAACACGTTAGCTGATCAGATATCATCTTTGAATTACCTTTGAGATAGAAGACATATATTAT
This sequence comes from Marmota marmota marmota, assembly GCF_001458135.2. NCBI lineage: Eukaryota > Metazoa > Chordata > Mammalia > Rodentia > Sciuridae > Marmota > Marmota marmota. The sequence goes on along the minus strand of NW_026000243.1, from coordinate 471,663 downwards.
CACCACTGTATAGATGAGAAAATGAACATATTTTGAATTAATAATAGTGAAGCTTTTGTACCACTCTCACCATGGCAGGCACTGCTCAGTGTTTTTTACCACTGTAATGTTTTGTTGTTGTTGTTTTGTTGTTGTTGGTGGTGGTGGTGGTTTGTTTGCTTGCTTATTTTTAATTTTCTCTATGGAATTAAAGACACTTGTCCAAAGTAACACAATCAGTAAGTGGCAGAGCTGGAATTTAAAACCCAGATTCTTTGGTACCTGTTTTACTTTCTATCTTACCTTAATAATTTCCTGAAGGGCACTTATTAATGGTAAAATAAAAAGACAGGATAAAAAGAAGTTATTTAATTTGATTCAAAGTAAATGTTCACTAACTTCCCTGAATTAGTGTAGCTCAAATCTAAAATTAATACTACAAAGAAATGTTGAAAGGACTAGTGGCCAGTGATTTAATCTCAAGAGAAAAACTCAAAGACACAAATTAGATAAAATTCCTCCAAACTGACCAATGACAACTAAAATATCAGTGAGGCCTCAACAAAATTTTTTGTGTACAACACATATTCCAGCATCTCTTCCTATTTGTATTCATGAACATGGTACTTAAATTCTCTCTGTTTGTTTTCTCTTGTATAACTTAAATAGAGTATAGGTATTGACTTTCTAATGTCACCTTGTGGATTAAATTAAGACATGTAAATGACTTAAAACAGTATCTGACACCTAGACACTATTCAATTTACAATAAACTTTATTATGATGTAGATTTTGTATCAATAAGGCATCTTAAAAAAAATCCTCTCTCCTTGTATCAGGGTTTGAACCCAAGGGAAGTAACCACAGTAATATCCTCAGTCATTTTTAGTTTTTATTTTGAGACAAGGTTTTGCTTAGCTGCTGAGAGTCTTGTAAAATTTCTTAAGGCTGGCCTTGAACTTGTAATCCTCCTGCCTCGGTCTCCTGAATTACTGGGATTACAGGTGTGCACCACAACACCCACTACTTCCATAATTCTAATGCACTGATATTTGCTCCTTTTCCATGGCATTTTTAAACATTATGTTTATACTATGGCTCAAGCAAAGTTCCTTGTTTCATTACCACATATCCCAAGCAAGATTCTCATACTTAAAGTAGCAGAGTGTGGTAGAGGGAAGCTTCTTTCCTTATGGCCCCCAAGGAGAGAGAGAGAGAGAGAGAGAGAGAGAGAGAGAGAGAGAGGAGAGAGAAGGAGGAAAGGGCAACAGAGAAGATGAAGTCTTCAAGGGCTCCCCCACAGTGACCCATCCCTCCCAGCCACACCCTACTTACCTATAGTTACTACCCAGTCCATTCAAACTAGGATGAACTGATAAAGTTACAACTCCATTAACCTAATTATTTCTGCTCTGAACATTCCTGCATTAAATGCAGGATATTTTGGTGTCCATACCATAACATCTATATACTCTGAATTATGAGGAAGACCACTAAATAAATTCAGTATAAATGTCTTTGACACTTTGTGTTTTACTTCCATCCCATTTCATTAAAATATAACTATTTTATAGAAAGGCCTATATCAAGTCAAAACATGATCTATTGTAAATCCTCTTTTAATTAATTATTTCAAGTGCCTTTTATAGATTATCTAGAGAAGGGGAAAACAGAAAGTCTATCTGGAATATACATAATATGTAGAAGCTCATACTGTTGCATGTTCTGATTGAATGACCATAAAAGCATTATTTAAAAAAAAAACACCCTATTTTTGTACAGCAAGCAAAAGAAGAAAAAAGAATAGGCTACTAGAACATAATAGATGATCCATATGATTAATTTCTCATAATAAATTAATAAACTCCATTAGCCAAATGGCAGTATGTAGTTGAAAGTATGCTGGCATACTATTGAAATAAATACATTCAATCAATTCTGGCCAATATCATTTATAAGCTCCATTTTCTTAAATTATTTAATGTCTTTGAAGCTTAGTTTTCTCCTCTACAAAACTATAACAACTATTTTGAATAAATGTATTAACAAAGAATAGTTTATGTGAAGTACCATGTATACGGTCTGGCACATAGCTCTTTAGAGAAATTTTACTGATTATTGAAGATGATGAAAATGAGTATTTGTGTTTTAATTTCTTCTAAAGAATAAAATATCAGATTTTTTATAAGATTCCTTATTAGCAAATGATCCCAAAATTTGCTATTGAAATTAATATATAAGCACCTATTTTATGATAAAATAATTTTTTTATATGAAAAGCACATTGTATACATTTTAATTATGCATGTATTATGTGTTAAAGCATATTAATTACACACAATAGTGGGCTTCATTGTGGCATATTCATACATGATTGCAAAGCAATTTGACCAATATTATTTTTAAAGGCAAAGAAAAATGAATTTAATAAGTCATTTTATGTAGTAGATATTATAGTCACGTAAAATATTTTCTGACTTACTATAAAAATTCTATGATTATTAATATATGTATTTACCATATAACCACCACTGTAATCAAAAGGGCATGTAGACCATGCCCTTCACTGTGGAAAGTTGCCTCGTGGTCCCTTCCAGTAAATCACAACACTCTCAGAATACTTTGTTTTTTAAAATTTATGTATTCTAAAATGATAAGTAAAAACTGTGTCTACTTATCAAGCATAGCATACTATTTTAAAACATGCATACATTGCAGAATGAATAAATAAAGCCAATTCATGTAGGCATTACCACATATTCTTATATTTTTTAATGGGAATCCTTGAAATTCTATTTCAGTTACTTCAGTTATTTTTAAGAACAGAGTACAAGCAGTTGATGATACAACATGGAAAACATGGCTCAGATTTCTTTTACTTTTTTTTTTCTTTCTATTGAGCTATTGAGCATAACCAGTGACTAACCAATAATACTTGAATTCCATGATGGGACCATAATAACAGATATGCTTCAAGGTTCCCAGTAGCCTAATGCTAACCAAACAATCTAGGAATGATATATATTTTTTTTCAAAATCTAGGCTCATGTTGATGGTAGTCAAGCTATATGTTTCTATTTTATATCCACTGTAGAAGAGAAGGTAGTGAGTATATTTCATTATTCAAACAAAATTTTAGCCAAAGAGATCATTTTTCTGTTCTATCAAAAGTTGTATCTATCTGTTAAAATCATGTACTTTAAACTAGAAGAAACACTTTATTCATAATAGAAACAAATTTTATTTTGACATGAGGAATAATAAATGCAATTTAATTACACAATTACGTTCTTTTAAGATGTACTGACTATGATATTTGAGGTGCAGGGTATCATCATGAAATTACTTAAAATAATTTGAACCGGATAATTAGAGTTTTAAAACTTTTAGTTGATATTGCAAAGTACAAAAAGCAATTTATTTTGAGAACTTCAGATAATTTTAGCACTTGGGCTCAGTTAGATGCAGAAATATTTTTTATTATAGTAAGTAAGTAGTCCAGAAAGATATGATGCTTTATTAGTGTCCTTTTTAACATTTTTTTATTTGTTTTCAAAATAAATGTCCATCCAGAAAGAAATGAGCAACACTTTATATAATACGTTGGTCAATCTGTGATGCATTGGACTACAGAGAAAAGTCCTTGAACTTTTATGTGGGTGGTAATTAGTTCCTAAAACTAAATCTACCAAGGTGTCTTATTAAAATTGACACTTAATTAAAAACATACACTTTAATCTTCAGAATGTGACATATCTGGCAGAACTTCTGGATTTTGACTGGAAGATACCTTAACTCTCTCCTTGTCTAAGCCACACCCTTCCTGTTCTCTAAGAACTACTGCAATATCTTCTCTAAAAACCTGACAAACCAGATGTATTTCCAAAGGGTCATGAATAACAAATTGTATTTATTAATTAGTAATTTAACCATAGAGTCAAAGTTCTATAAAACAAATTAATGAGATATGGTAATGTTTCAGGAGTCTTTGGTTAAAACTGGAAAAATAACATTTGTGTAGTGTGTGTGTTAGCTGACAACATTATTAGATTAAGTTGATAATTTGTCAATAAGTTCATATAAATTATGTTTCTCTATAGTTCACACTGGAAATATTTTCTATCATTTGTTTGTTATAAAAAATGCAGTAGTGGACTGGAGTTGTGGCTCAGTGGTGGATTGCTTGTCTCAAATGTGAAGCACTGGGTTCCATCTTCAGCACCACATGAATAAATAAAATAAAAGTATTGTGTCCATCTACATCTAAAAAACAAAACAAAACAAAAAAAGAGGTATTTTTAAAAATGCAGTAGTGATCATTTCTCTTTAACACAAAAGGAAATTTTAATCTATTGGAAATATAAATGACAACAATTATGTTTGGCATGTGTCCTAGATCTTTGTTATGTTTGTGGTTTGCATGGAAGAACTAAGTGTCTGGTAAAGTAGAATTTATTCAAAATGAACAAAAGGTAATTATAGGTGCAGGAAAAATCCATCTAAATAGCAAAGATGGAAAGAGTTTCCTCATGATTGAGGTGACAAGGTTTAGTCACACTGAGAGTGAGTGTCTTTCCTGCTGTTTCTAACAAGCTGCAAGGATGAATGAACTTTATGACGAGGTGAAGCAGGGTAAAGATGGAGGCAATCAGAGTTCTGTGTTTATATTTGTACCCAAGAAACTAAAATGAATAGATATTTTTTGTTAATACTAAAATATGTCACAATCCTATAGATATGCTTTAATCATCTTTTCATACAAAGAACCTGATCCTGTCTTTTCAAGTAAATATGTTGATAAGGCATATGAATAAATAATTATATAGCTTAATCTGAGAATAAATGGATGCTGTTGTATTTGAACAAATAACTAGACACAGTAGGAAGAACCTTCCAAATTCCAAAAATCAAAGCTATGATACTCAGGTATTACATTATACATTAACAATTGTCAAAAATATCTAATAGTTTTTTTTTTCCAGTTCCTCCACTTATACCCTATTTCCTATCCACCTTTCTACTTCTTTTGGTTTATATCTCATTTGTCTCTTTGTGTTTATAAATTTTGTAATTTTGTTTTAAAATGAGTGAAACAAAAAGTGATGGTTCCAGGATATAGGCTCCAGGCTAACCCCCCAGCCCCAGGTGCCTGTGACCCCAGGACTCAGGCCAGAATTTGAGAACCCAGTCTGTAGATACATTTAATTAGGGCCTTAAGGGCCCTAATGCCAGACTGTATATTTAACGTCAGGCCTACATAGATTCAGGCCCAAGGTTTGCTCTAGTTCCATGTTAAGTTCCCTTGAACCCAGGACCATTCCTACCCCACTGTACCACAACTCTGAGCAAAGAGACAAAGTCATTACATAATGATAAATGTATCAACTCACCAAAAGTAATATAAGTTATATATATGCTCAATATTGGAATAAATAAATATACAAAACAAACATTAACAGAAATAATGTGAGAAATGGACAGCACTACTATTGAAGTCGGGAATTTCAATTCTACACTTTCAACAATGGATAGGTCATTCATACAGAAAACCAAAAGTGAAGCAGCAGAATTGAACATTACTAAAGATCAAATGGACCTAACACACAGAATATATATGTTTTTTCAGTGACAGAATATTTCTAAGATTGGAACATGTCAGGATATAAAATGAATATAATTAGATTTAAGAAGACTATAACCACAGTATATATGAAAGTAGTAATCAAGACAAGGAGAAATTTCTGAAACTTTATAATTATTTAGAAGTAAGCAAACATATTATTGAACAACAAATGGATCAAAAAAATTAAAAAAAAAACTGAAAGGAAAATCAAAACACAACATACAAAAACTTAAAAGATACAGCAAAAGCACTTATATGTGGAATTTTATGATTATTTACATGTGTCAAGAAAAAGGAACTTAAATTACCAAACTACACCTATAAAATAAAGAGCAAAGTAAGTCCATCATTACCATTGGAAAGGAAATAAAAGTCAGAGCAGAAATAAATTAAATGGATACTAAAAACATTAGAAAACAAAACACATTGAATAATTGGTTTTTGGAAAAATCGAGAAGAGTCAATTATAAATAAGAAATGAGAGATAACACGTTGCAACTGATATTCTACAGAAGAAAAATGGATCAAAAGATTAGTATGAACAATATATATCAATAATTTGATAATCTAGAAGAAATTCATAAATTCCTAGAAACACAAGTTAGAATCATGAATTAATAGAGATATGAATATAACGATTATGAGTAAGGCAGTGGAATATGTAATTAGGAAATTACCATCAAAATTAGAACTTGATAACTTCCATCAAAGAAGAGTTAGAACTTGATAACTTCACTGGTCAATCTACCAAACATGTAAAGGAATAACACTAATCCATTCCAAATTCCTCTAAAAAAGTAAAGAAAGATAATGCTTTCAAATCCATTTTACAAGGACAGTATACTCTGATACATAAAATAGACTGCAAGAAAAGAAAATTAGGGGTCAATATTCTTGATGAACACAGATGAAAAATTATCAACAAAAATACCATGTTCAATGAGAAATTTGTATCTCTGGAATGCAAGAATATGCAAATCAATGAATGCTATACCATATTTTAACAGTATAGATAAAACTATGTGCTTTCATAAATAGAAAAAACAGGCATTTGAAAAAAATTGAACAACTTTTTATAATAACTCTCAATAAATTATGTATTAGAAAGGTTGTATCTCAACAAAATAAAGGGCACCTAACATCATACTAAATAGTAAAAAGCTAAAATTTTTTACATAAAATGACTGAAAGAGAAGACAAGAATGCTCACTTTCATTTTTTTCTATTCAGTTTAGTACTGGCAGTACTAGCCAGAGCAATTTGGCAAGAAAAAGAAATAAAAAAGCATCTCAAATGGGAAGAAAGTAGTAAACAGTTATATTTGTGGATGGCAGGATCATATATAAAGAAAACACTAAGGACACACTGTGTATTAATCTATTTTAACTTGTAGAAGAAATCACCATAGTTTCAGGCAGGATACAAAATCTACACACAAAAATAAGATTTTTCTATGTACTAACAATGAAGTATCTGAAAAAATAAGGAAACAATCCCATTGTCTATATAAAAAATAATTAATCAAGGAAGTGAATTTGAACTACATATTTGAAAAGATTTTTTTAATTGTGAAATAAATTGAAGGCATAATAAGAAGGAAATATGTATATAAATTGGAAAAATGATATTGCCAATATGTCCATAGACCCAAAAGCAATTTACAGATACAATGCAATGCCAATCAAACCATAAATGACATTCTTCAAAGAAATAGGGAGAAATTATAAAATTCATGTAGAATCACAAATAACCCTGAATTCCTCAAATCTCATTGAATAAGAAGAAAAAAAAACTGTAAGCTTTTACTAACAAAAACTATATGATACTGGCATAAAAACATATATTTAGACAAATGAAGCAGAATAGAAACCTCAGAAATTAATTCTTGTATTGTGGTTAACTGATTTTTTATAAAGATGCTAAGAAAGGAATTAGGGTAACATAATTTCTTTAATAGATAATATTGGAAATTAAGGCTCAAACCAATATACAAAAATCTATTCAAAATGGATTAAAAACTTAAATATAATACCTGAAACTGTAACATTACTTGAAGAAAATAAGGCAATGCTTCATGATATCGGTCATGGTGATGATATTTTTTTATGACATCAAACATACAGGCAACAAAAATGAAAATAGTAGAAGGATTTACATCAAGCCAAAAACCTTCTGTACAGCAAAGTAATCATGAAACTGAAAAGACTACCTACTAATGCAGAAAATGTTTGCAAGCTATACATTTGACAAGGAGTTAATATACAAAATATATCAGAAACTCAAAATACTCCATAGCAAAATATGAATTCAATTAAAAATGAGCAATAGATAAACTTATCTATCTACTTAAACATTTGTCATTTATGGAGAAACTGTCAAAATCTCTTCCTCTAGCTTTTAAAAATAAAAAGTACATTATCATTTCTACAATAACCCTAAGGGGCAAAAAACCCAAGACCTTTTTACTAATTTTTATTTAATAAAAATTTCTAAATGAAAATTTCTTAGACACTAATGTTCTACATTACTGATTATCAAGGAAATGCAAATCAAAACCTTGAGGAGAATTTGCCTCACTCCACTAAGAATGGCTATGATTGAAAAAGAAAAGACAACAAGCACTTGCCAGGGTGTAGGGAAAAGGGAATCCTTGCACACTGTTGGTGGGAATGTAAAGTAATAGAACCATTATAGTTGTTAATACAGCAATCCCTCAAATAGTTAAAAATAGAGCTACAATATGATCCAGTAATTCCAGTCATTGGTATAGATCTAAAGGAAATGAAATCAATATGTCAGTAACACATCTGTATGCCTATGTTTAATTGCAGTACTCATAACAGTTGAGAAATGAAAATAATTAAGAATCCATCAATTGATGAATGGATAAAGAAAATACTGTACATAGTCACAATGGAACACTATTCATGCATAAAAGAGGATAAAATACTGCCATTTGTGACAATCTGCATAGAACTGGAGATTATTACATTTTGTGAAATAAGTTAGGCATAGAAAAATATAGAAGAGAGAAGTACCACATGATCTCACTTGTACATGGAATACAGAAAAGGTTGATCTCTTAAGAAGGTGCGAGTAAAATCCTGGTTACCACAGGCTGGGAAAGAATGAGAAGAGAGAAAAACATAGAAAGGAGGACTAGTGGATTCCTAAACTGTAGTTAGATAGAAGTAAAAAAGTCTTAGGTTTTTTTGCCCCTTGCTTAGGATTACTATAGAAATGATAATGTACTTTTTATTTTAAAAAGCTAGAGGAAAGGATATTGACAGTTTCTCCATAACTGACAAATGTTTAAGTAGATAAATAAGTTTATATTGAACTGAATATACATATATTTAAATATCACATAGTAAATCATTAATACATTGATTCTTTTCCTGTCTCTCCTCACTCTATCAGATACTTGAGTGTTTTCCAGGTTACTACTTGGTAATTACACCCACCCAGTTGCTTAGGATAAAACCCTATGACTCATCCTTACTTCATTCTCTAGACCCTATCTGCAAAATCAATTTCTTCATTATCTCAATTTCACCTTTCATTCACCCACCATTTCTAGACCTATCCATCCTCACCTCCACCAAGATTAACATAAAAGTTTCCTCGCTGATTTCTTTTATATACTCCTGCAACTCAATCTTTGTCAAGCAATCATTGATATCTTTTACAAAGGTAAGTCACGTCACAATTCCCTACTTAAATTCTTCTGTAATATCCAACTACACTTAGAATATAACACTTAGAATTCCATCTAGAATGAAATACAATTAGCTTTGTTAATGGATTGTATGCACTGCTGTATTTGGACCTCATTTTATATGATCTGGGCAGTGTAAAATTTCTTTTCCTTCTCCCAAAAGTTTAACATCTAATTTTCCTCAAAGTAGCTTGGCCACCTCTTTTGCATTATTCCCTCAAATTCTAAATTTCTATCCCTTCTTGTCAGGAAATTTGGTCTTCTTAATCTTTTTTTTTTTTTTTTAATTTCCATTTATTTATTTGGTACTAGGGATTGAACCTAAGGGTTCTTAATCACGGGAATCACATCCCCAGTCCCCTTTTTTCTATAATATATTTTTTATCTAGAGATGGGGTCTCTTGCTAAATTGCTAAGGCTGGCTTCAAACTCATGATCCTCCTGCCTCATGATCCATTTTGAGCTGCTGGGATTACAGGTATGCGCCACCATTAATCTTTTTAAATCATAATTCCATACTTTTCCTTTTCATCTAGGGATCAGATCCAAGATTGTTTAGCTTATCTCTTTATTTTCCATTTTTATAGTATTTATTCCATTTTGTTTTTTAAAAAGTATTACAATTAAAATTCTGGTTTTTGCCAGTGCAGTGGCCAATTCTTATAATCCCAGTGATTTGGGAAACTGAGACAGGAGAATAACAATTTCAATACCAGCCTCAGCAACTTAGTAAGGCCTTAAGCAACTTAGAAAGATCCTGTCTCAAAATAAAAAACAAAACAAACTCAGGGTTAAGGGACCCTGGGTTTAATCTCCAGTACCAAAGAAATAAAAAAATCTGGTTTGTCAGGTACTTACCACACAAAAAATTCAAGTTGTTATATTTCTAAATTATATGAGGATGTATTACATTTCCTACTGTTCTTAATAGAATATGAACTATGAATTTTGAGTAATTAAAATAATTCAGAATTTTTTATTCTAATGACAAAGCATTTTAGAAAAACTTGCATAATTTTTTAAAAATTTCTGTGAAATAACCTATATGTTCTTTATATTTGGTGATTATCCCTTATAACCTTTACTATGCAGTTAATTCTGACTTGGCCTCATTAAAAATGCTAATGTCACCTACTCTCATGTGTATCCAAATAGAACAAATTTTAAAAATGCCATTATCTGAAAGCACTTATATTTTCAAATAAAAATTAAAACCATAGAAATATGTGAGTGTGTCATTAAATGATCATCTGTTTAATACTTTTGGATATCTGACAAAAACTAAAAATAAATTATCCCAGAAACATATCTATCTGGAGCTTCTTCAAATATCAAAGAATAACTAACTCTGTCATCTAAAGAGTAACATTCCCTCTTATGTCAATTCAGTAAGTTCCTCTTGATTTATAAGTTGAACTTCCCCACTGTTTGTTTATATTTTCCTTGCTTCTAAAAAAATATCTGTAGTTCCTTTAGTCACTGATAATAGAAAACACATTTACATTTGAATACCACTATATTTTGTCCTTAAGATTTTAGTTTGCTTCAAAAAGTTAAGTTGCAAGGGTCCAGATTAAATAAGCGGTCTTTCACAACTCTGATATAATGTAATTCTTAAGATTCTTCATGATTATAATCACAAACATCCAAAGGAGACAAATTATTCTATGTGAAATTCAGACTTAATGCAGCTAAGGGTCAATAAGGGCTAAGTAAAAATCAATTTTTAAAGGCTATAATTATTTTCAGGAAAAAGAGGAAACTTGATTTGTAGTCAATTGTTTTGGGCAAACATTTTCTCCACAACATGACTTAATTATCACTTATTGTTTCCATGATTCACTTTTATGCCTAGGTAATGAGCAGAAATTTCTAAACTGCCTCTCACTGTTATTAGGATCAAAGGGATATAGTATTCAGTAGTATTTGATGGTGTTTATTAAAAGAGGGCCTTGGAATTATAAAGAAAACAAATCTAAAGAATATTTCATGCCTCTATTACAAGTGTGACCTTACTAAGCTCACCGAGTCTCAGTCTTCTCTTTGTAAAAATGGGAATAATTAAACCAATGTCATTAAAGATTTTAATTTTATAAAATATCATAATACCTAGCAGGGATTTAATAATTGTATTTATATAAAAGTACCTTATAAACTTGTAAAGAGCTATAAGAATTGACAATTACTATAATTTCATAAAAGTACTCAGATGGAGGTTAATTTAAAGATTATTGTTAACGTATTTAAAAAAATGACAGTTCTAATGGTTCAGTCTATTTTCACTTGATATCATTTTTCTGTTTGGAGAAAAGATGTACAATAGTCTGTACTGTACTTTATTTATAATAACTTTTAAAAATCTGTGATGATAATTATGATTAAAGAAGCCACAAATGCTATAAAGTTCTATAATTCTAAGAAGTCTTTTCATGAGCACAGGTGACCCACTTAAAGAAAGATATTATGTGCAAATGTTTTAAATGTATTATAGCTCATGATTAAATTTTATGCTCTGAATTAATTGCCTAGTTCTGAACTTTGTCAAAACAATATCTGGTTTTCAATAATTTGGCTTCTTTAAAGCTTACAGAATTGGGCCATATTAGAAATCTTAATTTAATATTTGCAAGAGTAATTATGATATAAATGATACCAGCCTGTTTTAAATGTCATAATTCTACTCAAAACCAAATACATCTTGAGTATGGTTTTTACATTTTAATAAAATGATTTTTTAAAATAACTAAATGATTTTTCAAATAACTGTACATTTTATAATTATAGTAATTATATTTTATTTTGAGAAAAAAAATCGATTCTAAGTTTTTCTTGAGATTTTCTTTTTAAAATGTTCTTGATGATAACACCATTACTATTTTAAAGATCTTGGTAGCTAACAACAGAATCTGTATCAAATCTAAAGCTCCTTCTATAGTCTGGTTTTTGTTCTTTTATTTTAGTGCTTTAGATTTTAAAGGAAAAGTTAACTCTTCAGTAACTTTTAAACTATATAGGCTCCAAGGAATGCTATGTCTTACACTATAGCATATATTTGACAAAAGTGAATCATAACTTAAATGTGAGGCAAAGGGTAGTAGTCTTGCTTTCTGCTGCCTGATCATCATGTGAGTCACTTTCTTTCACTCTTCAGCAATGAATTTTTACCTCACTTGGGCCCCGAGGAATGGAGCCAGCTGTCTTATGAACCTTCAAAACTGTGAAGCCACAAAAAAACTTTTCTTCCTTAAAATTGTTCTTGTCAGGTCTTTTAGTCACAGTAGCAAAAAAGAGCTGACTAACACAGTTGGTTTTATGTAAATGAAGAATGCAATCATTCCCTTTCCAGGTTGACATTTACTTATGGCTGTAAGTTATAGTTTATTGGTCAGTGAGGGGCAGCTCCTTATTTTGGTAGTTGAAGCAGGATTATGCCAGGACAAGGGCTGTAAGTTTAAATTGTTGTCTTTTTTCCTGAACACAGCGTTCATGTATGGCCCTACAATGATTAAATGACAATCAGGATCCATTCGGAAGCTTAGACTAGTTAACCACTTGAAACTCTTAGCTGCTTTTCTTAGAGCTTACAGTAGAGTTTCTCAAATAGAGTTTCTCAATTTTATACTACTAAAGAGTTTCAGAATTTTGAATCAAACTCACTTTTTCTCATTTTGAAACTGGTATATGTTGCTATTGACAGACATATTCAAATATATATGCCTACATAATTTAATTTCTATTAATACAGTATGGTCATAAGCATAATAATAAAAGAAAATTATGTTTTATGCTGTTCCCCCAAATTAGTAATTTTATCTCTTTAAATTTCCTTTGCTTTAATTTTTTTGAAATTGAGTTCATATTCTTCAATATATATTTTTCAGTATTCAAGATATTTAACTATCTCAAAGTTAGAAAGATTTATATTTCCTTGCCTATAAATGCTTGAGTTCAAGTAATTAGTAAACTGTCTTCAATAATATGCAGAATAATTAATATAACTTAATGGAAAGTAATTTTTAAACTCTCATGTATTTCTCAGAATTTCAGTAATGAAATTAGTTTCTAAAGGTCACAATAATGTGATTTTTGGAAAGCAGGAATGAATTATGAGTCATATTTTCTTATGCAACTAATTATAAAAAATAATATCTATTACTTTAAACAAAGTTTATTTGTGCATTAATGTTCACATTATTGTTAACATTTAACTTTTGTAAGTCAGAAGACAATCCTTCTTGAAAAAAGATAATAAAATATGTGATTCCCTATTCTGCTAAACAAGGATCAGATCCAAGATAATGCCTCTAACAGATTATCCAAATAATTAGATTTATAAATATGTTCAAAAGAGACATGACAGAAAAAAAGACCTTTACCAGAGAATTAGATATTTAAAATACAATCAAATGAAAGCTATAAAATTGACAAGTACAACAATCAAGAATCCAATATATGTATGATTGTACATAGAGTCATAGGAAATGAAGATTTCTAATTGAAAGAGATAACAATAGAAACTTCCAGTTTGAATTATGGAAAGCAAAAAAAAAAAGATGAAATGAAAGGTGTGGGGAATGTCAGAAACATTGGGACACAGTGGAAGGGTGAAGAAATAGGAAAGGAGAAGAGGAGAGAGGGGAGGGGAGGGGAAGGGAGAAACCAAATATTTGGAGAAAGGACTCTACCATTTTTCACTCATGCCCCACACCATTTCTATTCTGTTCAAGTACCCTTCACCTCTTTCATCTAGTGGTTAATTCACATCAATAACTCTCCTTACCACCAGGTGTGCAGTAACATATCCATAATACTTAGCAAGGAGGTTCTTAGAATTCCCTTTTCAACTGAATAATTAAATATATAAAGATTACCACTCTGGGGAACAGATTGTTATTTCTTTATGAACTTCTTAGGCTGTAAAAAGTTAATATTTCATTCCAGCCATATGTTTTCTAAGGTAATTGGGCAGAAGAAATAAAAACAAAGATTCTGTGTTACATATGAATTGATTGAATTTGAGAAAGTAGATAATATTTTTTGAAGAGAATTAGTAAGTGATAAAGTAAACAAAATCTCTTAGGAGCAAGAAAGGAATCACATTTTGAACCATTTATTTCTTGGCAGACTACAGCATTATATTATTCCTCTCTCTCAATCTGTCTGTCTCTCTCTTTCTCCCATTTGCCAAGATATGAATTTTGAGGTTTTATATACTTTCACAAAAGTTATGGTCTGTCATCAAGGCAGAATTAAACAACCATGTTAAGAGTAAAGCACTGTTTATCTTTTTCAGAATTAAACAATTTAAAAATATCATCAATAGCATCATCACTTTGAACAGAAAAGCCAGTGGTAGACTTTCAAAGTGAAATGAAAACAATTAGCTGTTTACTTTCATGAGGTATTTAAAGCCTTAAAGAAAACATAATGATTGTTAGGGTGTTCAAACTTAAATCACTCTTAGCTCCACACAATTGAATTAGAGAACAGGAATAAATAGGCTTTGTCCTCTCTTTCATACTGAAAACTGCCCTTAAATTCACAGACCCAGTGGGTCAAATGTGAAGGTAAGCCTATGACATGTCTTTGGTTTATAGACGATTCTAACAGACACAATCAATAAAGTTGTAATGAACATGTACCCAGAATGAAAGGGCACTTGGCACATCCTACATAATTGATTTTAAAACTGATTTAAAACTGTGTGATCCATACTTTTGAATTTTGAAAACACAAAGCCGTAAACAAAAGTTTTACGTTAACACTAAAGATTCTAATTTGCAGTATATTTCTCTGTCACACATAGCAGACAATTCTGTCTTTGTTATGGCATAAATTAGAAGGAGCAGGAGCAAAATTGATTATTAATTGTCCAGAGAGTAGCAGAACAAAATGAATAGTGTCACGCCTTTAGACTTGAATCAGTAGTTTCTTAACACAGAAAAATAGCTTGAACTATAATCAATTTTATCTGGATTAGAAGATATTACTGGCAATTAATGACTATGTAACTTTGAAAATCAATGAAGTCTGCTAAAAGAAATTATGGCATCCACACCATTTTAACTATTTGGTTAATTTGGTTCAGGAATTTTATGAAAAGGAGCTCAGGTAATTGGAAGATAATGATGAATATATGCATGAACATGGAGATGAAACTAGAGAATGCTATATGTAATGTATGAGTTGTTTCTACTGAATTGATTTATTTTGTTTCATTACTAGAAAAATTAACTTGTAACACTGTTATATTTTCAAACATTTAAGAATCACTAGTCTTAATGGGTCTATCATAATATTTCTACTTATAATTTTTAATATTTCATTATATTTTCATTTCTATCATAACTTTTGCCAAGATGAACTTTCATTGATTACATTTATTACAGCATTTTTTCATAATAAAATCATTTTCACAGTATGACTGTTTCCTCTGAATTCAGTGTTTATAAGAACTACTGTAGCCTGAGAATAGGATTTCCTACAAAAATCAGTAAATACACATTCATTCTGACATTACAAGAAAATATAGACATTTATATATTTCCTTATGCTAGGATTTTCCTCATTAGTTAAATAAAAATATTGTTACTCATTTCATTAGTTGTATTTCAGATCAATAGCCATGATTATAGGCTTGAATCTAAAAAACCCAATTAAACTTTCGTGAAGTAATGCACCTGCTATTAGGCTTACAAGTTGTCACTCATTCACAGAAAATGGAAGTTTCTTTCAGGCTATCAGTCAAAATCATGAGTCTATCTCAACTGATCACTTTTCATATAAAATCAAGCATCTGATGCAATTATGATACAGAGTGTCTTATATCACTGTTATGGTGAAATTGCAATAAATCACCAAGTCGATCTTAAAGCAGGAGACAGAACCTTTGTTTACCAGTAAGCGGTCCAGATCCATTAGCTGGCAGGCCAATGGGCAGGCTGCAAGTCTATACCCTTCGATCCTCTACAGGGGTTTAAGTACACCTTTACAGTCCAAAACTATATTAATCGTAAGTGGCTGTTGCTATGATTTAAAACCATAAACAAATGTCATGAGATCCAAAATCATAAGGAAAAGGGGAAGTGGGTCAAAAAGACCCTAGTTGAATACAAGTTATAGAAGGGTTACTAATGTCTAGACAATCACTCTCTGACAGGGTACATTGTCCAAGAAAAATGCTAACCAAAGAGAGAACAATTTTACATTGTATAAGAATTGCCATTTTGTGTTGCCAAGCATGGTGTGCTAAGCAACTGTTGATGGATACAGAGGCAGGGCTTTCCCACGAGAGAAGCATTCCCTACAAGGCATGGAGTCTCAGGGTAAAATGGAGTCTGTTTGGTCATTGCCCATATAGCTTGGCCCATAACATCCCCTCCCTCTAAATGAAAGTGATCTTATGTTTTTTTTTTTTTTTTTTTTCCAAATCATATCTTTGTAAATGCAGAGACAAAACATTTACTTCAAGTAACAAAATAAGTAATAAAATGTTTCTTGGACAGGGAGACACTGAGAACATGGTTTGGTAATTATGTCTTAGGAAAAAAAACCTGTTAACTGAGAAATGACAGAAGAAATGAGTCTAGGAGTTTATAAAAAGAGCTGTGGCATTAATACATTTGGCAAACAGATATTCCTTAGAAAATTATAAATATTTTGAATTAGCTTCAATTGATTATATCAGTGCCCCCAACACCAATAGGTAAAATGATATAGAAATAGAAATGCATATTTTCAAACCTCAATCTGTTGACCTCAGGATGAGAAATTTACTTGGATAGGTAGATGTTATCCATGGTTATCTGTTTGTCTGATAGGAAGCAGAATAAAACATCTGGTCCTCACAGAACAAGAGGAAGCATTAACTACTTCAAGGTCATAAAGTTTCTCAGTGGCAGAGCCAGAATTAGAACGAATAGATTAGACACTACTTTTGTTATTTTCAACAGCTGACTTTTTTTACTAAAATATTAGAACCAAATTAAAGCACATTAAACATTGAACTGTATTAGTTGACGATGCGTAAAAAATAGTCTGCTTATTTCAGTTTCCAAACCAACCCATGTTTCTATTCTTCAATAAATTCTACTGTTACACTCACTCATCTTGGTCTGTGGATTTCATTCTCCAAATTCACAAACCAAGAACACTTAAAGAATAAATTGATGATGAGCTCGCGGAGTCTGCTGCAACACTAGAGGGTCTGCCATTAAAAGTTGCAACATTTATAGACTGCAGAGACCTGCAGCTTGTGCAGACCCCACCTGCCAGCAAAAGCAATGAATTGAGTTTCATCTCAAAACTCTGGTTTCAATTATAAAATATAAAAACTTAGAAGTAGGTGATAAAACTTTTCCAGCTAATCTCATTGGACAGGTATTCACAGATGTAGTGGTACTCCACCTGTACTAACTAGACCTGAGGGAAAACTGGAGGAAATGGGACCTAGCCATATATAATATGATGCCACAGATTACTCTTACTCTCACTTCACACAGCCTTTGAGATATTCCTATAAAACAGTGATATTCACTTAAGATAATAGTATTTGTGTGTGTGTGTGTGTGTGTGTGTGTGTGTGTATGTGTTGCTGAGGATTGAACCCAGGGACTTCATGCATGCAAAGCAAGCACTCTACCAACTGAGCTATATCCCCAGCATTAGATAATATTTCTTAATATCTCCATCACTGTTTTTACCACACACACACACACACACACACACACACACACACAAAGAGCTTAATTAATGATCTTACTATTACCTCCAATAATTTTTTTCATAAAAATTCCTTAAAGTTTATCAAAACAAATATTGTTGACACTCTGATTCTTAAAGCAGAAAAGTTTTAGGATGGTTCAGTGTTTAAAAAGTTCACAGGGTAACATTTTTGAAAATCTGTTCCTACTCTCGTGGCTCTTAGAATGAGAAACCACCCGAGAAAGAAGTCCCCAAGATTGTGACCATGCAAAAAGCAAGATGAAACATATATTACAGATAAACTGCAATGAGACTCCTCAGGCACATGTCACTGGAGTCACTACTGCAACTACCATACTCTCCTAACTAGGCAATTTGGTTGTCTTCAATATTTAGCTTCTGAAAATCACAGATGGATCATTTTCTGGTGATTCAGCCTCTGGTTGGTCATTGCAGAAAGAAGGAATCATTTTTCCTGTAATCTGTTATTGAAAAATTCCATAGTCCTTCTTATATCTCTTCAACCTGACCTTTGTAATTTCCTTGTCACTGTCTCACATATTTACTCAGCCCAGGAGATCCTAAGATATGACGGATTATGGAATGGTTTCAGCAATGTTGTCCTATACCTGATATTTTTCTGATTAAGTATTAGACACTGGCACAGAAAATAAATAACGCAACTAACCATGTACAGCTAGAGGGATGAATACTTCCAAAAATCATTTATCCTGGTACACTCTGCCACTCTGCAAACTTCTCTAAGGCATGGAACACATTTATTCTTCTCCCTTTTGGGTATAACACCCAGATCAGTTTCAGGTAAGCTGTGAATAAACATTTGCTTAGTGAATGATTGAAAGGTTTCTTTGAGTAAATATTGAAAGAATGAATTTTCTAGTTCTTATGTTACTAATATAATAATATTTATGTTGAAACTCTATTAATGAATATTATTTAAAAATAAAAACGTAGTCATTATTAGAAATTATTTTGAGATACACACTTCATTCAAATTTCCCAAATGCCCAAATTACAGTGAAAATTTGACAAGATTTTGGCTACAGTTCTTGTGAAAATGTTATAAGGCTTATAATTATATTTAACAAACTCAGAATAACTATACAATACTCTTAAAAAGAAAGTGTCAAAGAGTTAGCTAAAAATTGGCCTGTGCTGAGATCACTACTTTAGAAAAAACATTCAGCCTAAAACATGAATATTCATTAATTAATGTTTCCTGGATGGATAGATGAATGGTTGGTTGAAAACTAGATAGAACTTTGAATAGAAAAAAAAAATGTGATAGATTGATATCTATTCAATAATTTTAACCACAATGATGCATGTAATTACAGAAATAAAGATAAAAAACATTTATGGAAAACTAATGATGCAGGATAGAAGAGACAGGACACCTGAAGAATTATCAGGAAGCAGGTGTATTAGCTGTAGCTGGCTCATAGGAGGCTTTTGCCTACAACATTCTTTCCTCTGAATGTGGAGTTTAGAAATTCTTTGAACCTTATACCCAGTGGAGTTGGGTGGAGGGAGCTTGGAGGTCTATAACTTTTTCCAGAAGTTTACATAGAAGTATAGAAGCAATTTTTTCTTTTGAATTTCTAGAAGGTGCCTATTGTCCCATTTTTTAGAACAGTCAGGGGGGATTTTACAGGTAATAAGTACTACAAACGCAGAGTACACCCATCAAGTCTGTGGTTAAATTTAGTTTTTGCAAGACAGAGCAGAGCAACAGGAAATAGGGCATCTAACCACACTGAGCCCTTTTGCAGAGATCTTTTCTGATATTTTGTTAACAGAATCAATTGTGATGAGGGTCTTGAAGAAGCTTAAGTAAGAAACACTGGTGCATGAGGGAGATGCCACTACACTAAGATTAAGGTTACTTGATTTTTCACCATTTATGTAGCATGTTATAAACGTGCAAGACAAGAACAGAGCAGAATTTTCCTCCTCCTCCTCCTTCTTCACTGCCTTTTCCTCCTTATTGTGTTCCTCATGCCGAACCTTTCCTCTCTTTTCCCTTCATGTTCTTTTATTTCTTCAGCCAATCTAAGACTATCATTATTTTTTTCCATGTAAAGAAATAAATCACATAGATGAAAATTTGTTCAAATGTAGTGATAAAAAAATATTATAGACAAGGAATGGGATTCCACCAAATGGAAAATTTAGATGCAAATACTTCAAGTGAGTAAGTTTGAAGGAAAAAACTATAAGAAATCAGTAAATATGGTTGTAAATATCTATATTCATATCTTTTTTTTTGCTTTCTTCCTTCCTGATGAACTCCTCAGATTAGAAGAAAGTCAATAGAGACTAGGATCTAAGGGCATACCTGGAAGCAACAATGACAAGATGAATTTCTTTTAGGTTTTATAATTTATTTACAAATTTATGTGGAATTTTCATTTTCTGGATAGTAAAAAATAAATTTTATTACATAGTACATTGATGTACTATGCATAGTACACTGATGTTTTTTGATTGTCAAGATGATGTTTTACCTTCAAATATTTGAGCAATTCTGGCAACAGAATAACAAACATCTTATCTTATTTTGCATGTTTTCTGGCAGTTCATTTATTTCCTACATTCTCTCATAGAAGAGAAGCATAGTAGACCAGTTTGAGAGAAATAATTAGGATATGTTTAAAACTTTAGAGAGCCTAAGGTTAATGAGACTTTTATTATCAAATAGTGCTAAAAATTAAAATATGAAAAGCAGCCCTTAGATGAAAATATTTGATGGTGTATGGTTGCAGATTCCAAGAGTGAGGACATGAGATAAAGTTAATAATTTTAACAAAATAAAAGCCAAACAAGAAAGACTGTCCTTACCAGGCTAAACAGGGACAGGTTGTCCAATTTTTTTTTTTATTCATCTTCTTTTTTATTTTTTTTTTAGTTGTAGATGGACACAATAACTTTATTTTATTTATCTTCTTTTGTGATACTGAAAATGGAACCCAGTTCCTCAATGTGCTAGGCAAGCACACTACCACTAAGCCACAACCCCAGCCTACCATTCCTCTTTCTATACTGCTGTCTGCCATATAACTTTCCAGGGAAAGCTTGCTATATTAATTGGGTTTCTCCACATGAAAGGAACCAATAAAATGTATATATAATTATAAGGGGGCTTTAGTAGATAAGCTCACATGATCAGAAGCCTGACAGTCCCACATTGTCTGCCTGCAGGCTGGAGAGCCAGGGAAACTAGTAGCAGCTCAATATAAGAAGCTCTAAGCCTCAGAACACAAGAGACCAACAGAGCAGCTGCAGTCTGAGGCTGGAACCTCCCTGGAGAGTTGCTGGTGTGAGTCCACATTCAAAGGCTGAAGAATCTGGAATGTTGTGTGTGCAGGCTGTGGTGGCAGCAACAAAAGCACCCTCTCAATGAGGAAGCTTTTGTTTCTCCAACTTTTTGTTCCATCTGGGTTCCTAGCCACCCGCAATCAGTGTGGGTCTTCCCTGACCCTGGTGCCAGCCCTCTCAAGAAATACTTCACAGACATACCCAGATGTTTGCTGTACCAAGTTTCTAAACTTCTCTCGATCCAGTCAACTAGATAATAAAGTCTTGCTAAGGTCAACAGGCTATTAGTTGGAATGACACAATAAATTCCTTTAAAAAATGACTGAACAGGTAGGTTTGCCTACACTTGAACTTCTGTCATAATCTTCTGAATGTGTTCAGGCTTATCTGCTAGGGAATAAGAGACAGGAAAAGAATTATCCCATTGGCTCCAATTAAGTCCAGCCTAAATCAGCCAATAGCAGCATGATTCCCCCCAAATGTGAATGAGTTCAGTCAAGAACCAGAGAGCCTTCATTTTCCAGATCAAATCAGATGTTGAGGAAAAGAAACATATATTGCTTTATGATACTCAGCTTCTGAATTCTACAGAAATTTGCTTATACAGCAATTTTGTACTAATATATAATTGATACACTCTGCCATTTACAAATTACTAGTCCAATCAAATTCTTATGGCTTATTTTCAATGACAAACCATTCTATTCTTTGTCGTTGTTGTTTTTGTGCTGGGGATTCAATCAGGGCCTTAGTGCATGCAAGGCAAGCACTGTACCAACTGAGCTATATCCCCAGTCCTACACTCTATTCTTTTATAAAATATATATATTCTCATTTAATCAAATTTGTATAAAAATTTCCCCAATGGAATTTAAGAAGGTTATTTTGAGTTAACAACAATAAAAACAAATCCTGAAAAAAAAAATATATATATTCTCTTCCTCATAATCAGTGGTGTATGCAATGCCCGGCCCAGTGGTGCCCTCCTGTAATCCTAGCAACTCAGGAGACTGAAGCAGGAGGATGGCAAATTCGTGGCCAGCCTCAGCAACTTTGTGAGACCCTAAGCAACTTAGTAAGACCTGTTACAAAATAAAAAATTAAAAGGGCTAGTGATATAGCTTAGTGATAAAGCACCCTGGGTTCAATCTCTGGTAGGGATGTGTGTGTGTGTGTGTGTGTGTGTGTATGAATAAAAAAGTATATGCATTATTCTCCAGTGTACACTTAGAAAGGAATGCGCTCCTACTGATAGCAAGGAAAAGGAAGATATAAAAGTTCAATTGAATATGGTATTTTTAATTATGAAATTATATCATAAAACACTGTCCATACCTATAGTTCTCCATTGAGAAACTTTTTTTAATGAAATTATTCTATCAAGACATTTGTGGTTGAAATACTTTGTGCTTCAAGGAATCCCTAAAGTCTGAAATAATCTGATAAGTCTATGTGATTTGGAGTAGGTGGCCTTATCTTTTATTAAATATTTTTATTTTGATATTTTAAGCCATTTTAGACTTGGTTTTATCACGATGTTCAAGTAAAATCAAGCAAAGACATTGTTACTCATTTTAATCATTTTTCAGAAAAATTTGTCAATTATTTGTGTAATTATACAAAGAAGGACAGCTGTCTTTACACACACACACACACACACACACATACACTCTCTCTTTCTTAATTCTATATACATTTCTGTCTAGGTTAACATAGAGATAAATTAAGGGATAAAAGTACGGAAAGCCTGGAATTTGTGATCGGCATCTAAATTGGGGCAGTTTTAATGGGACTGAGATTGCAGTCTATAGAATCTGATGCAAATTCCAGTTAGTTAGTTGGTAAATTTGATTGAATGTTTTAACATCTGTCTGGTTGGTGTCCTGGGAGTGGAAACTTGGATGTCAGTGTGGGAAAGAACCATACATGGTATCAAAAGTATTATGTGGGTAGAAAGCCATTGTGTTAGCAAGCGATCGTGGAATATGTTTGTTATTGCTGGACCCTGTACTTCACTAGTGTAAAGTAGTGTAACTAAAGTCAGTTATTATTTCTTGGTGCAAAATTAGTCAAAACACAAATACACACAATATGCTAATTTTAACATTATGGAATCCACAATTTTACTCCTCTGGTATGTTTTAAAGGCTTATACTTGCTTAATTAAACCTCCCAGTACCTTAATTATTAGAGAAAGGAGAGAGAAAGAGAGAGGAGAGAGAAAAAAAGACAAAGAATAGGAGGAGGAGGAAGAGGAGGAGGAGAAAAGAAAAAAAGAAAGTAATTTCACTTGAATCTGTTCATCAGCTAAACTTTGGGCAATTTTCTTGTTCCGTCTTAAGGCAGATGGTTCTTTTTTCTTTTTATCATCTGGACTTTAGCTGCACTGCTTACTAAAAATGTACTCAACTTTATTATTGGTCTTAGATAAAATTTGTCTTTTCTACATTGTGTTTGGCCAATCATATTCATTCATATTGTTTAAATTATCAGGAAAAAATGACAAACTAATAAGTATTATTATCTCCATGACTTTTTCTGGTTTCTTTATTGTTATGGATTTGGACATGAGGTTTTCCCTCAGATCTCCTGTGTTAGTTCAGGAAAATTTAGAGGTGAAATTATTGTATTGTTAGAACTGCAAACTCACTTTTCTATCCTAGTTTTAGACGGACTGGTGGTAACTGTGGGCAGGTGGGACATGGCTGGAGGAGGTGGGTCACTGGGGGTATGCACTGGAAGGGTTCATCTTCCCTACAGCTCCATCCCCTCTCTTTCTGTTTCCTTGCTGCCAGGAGGAGAACAGCTTCTCTGTGCCAGACTCTTATGCCATGATGTTCTGACCTCCAGCCCAGAGCAATGGAGTTGGCAGTCAATGGACTAAGACCTCTCTGATAAGCCAAAAAAAAAAAGCCCCCCAAACTTTTACTCGCCTCAGTTGTTCTTGTTGTGCATTTTGGTCACAGTGATGCAGAAGCTGACAAAAACACTTATCAAACTTCCTTGATATTATACATGTTATGTAAAATTTTATATTGTATATCACCTGTTATGGTATACATGCTGTACTATTATAATATGTTATGTTATACATAATGACATTGTTTGAACTAATGAATAAAACATATTAAATGTCCTGTCTTTCCTATATTGAGAGTGCTAGAAGGTCACAAACATACTGAGGGAAAAATTCAACTTTGTGCAGGAAACATACTTACAAATGCTAATAACTCATCAGTGGTGAAAGATGTTGATGTGGAATGTAATGGCAAATAAATCAGGTTAATGCACTTGAATTTTAAAATTGTTAAATAATAGGAAAACAAAAAAGCATAAAGTGCTGCTTGATATGATATAATATGTCTTAGATAATGCTACCTCTGATACATTCCTTCCAAATATTGAACATGAATGACACTTTTAACTCTGTTAAGAGAACCATACTAAGTAACACTGCAGATGTACAATCAGCTGAATCCAGAATGTAAAAAATTCTTCATGACAAGTGATAGGATTTTTGATAAAGTAATACCACAGAAGAAAATGGAAAAAGTCTGAAGAGTTGTAAGTCAAATACTGTGTGTGGATTTTCTTTAGATCCAAATTCTAAACAATGGTAACAAAAGCCACAAAACATATGTTTTTATAAATATAAAAATGTTTTAAAATTATTAGTAAAATACTTAATGGAAATTGTACACTAACTGATAAGCAAATACATTTAATTTTGTTAATTATTTTGATATTATGTTAAAAGACCTTTATAAGTTAAAATATACTGAAATATTTGAGATTTAAGTAAATTTTGTTCATTATATACTTTCAAATATTCCACTAGGAAAGAAGTGCAATGAAATAAGAAAGCAGAGTGTTGTTCTATTGAAACTGATTAATGGTCATGATGATTCGTTACAATAGTCTCCTTATTTCTGTTTGTTTTGAGAATTTCTGAAAAAATAATAATAGTTTAATAAGTATTAGTTTATTTCACTTCGATATATATTCTTTTTATTTTCTCATTTGCACAACAATGGTTAACATTTTGTATATATAACATCATAATTAACAGTCATTTTGGTACAGAGCTATTAATTTGTTTTATTCTTTTAGATATTGAAAGTAATAGAATGCCATTTAGTTTTTACTCATAAGATACAACTTGGAATCATTAACATAATATTGAAAATAATCACTCTCCTCCCCAAACATTTGTTAGAGTATCACAGTAAATAGAAAGGTGATAATCAACTGAATTTATCTCCCTTTAAAAGCTATTTTCAGTGTTCATGGAAGAATTGTTCTTTTGTTTCATAATTATGTAAAGGATTTAGCAAAGAATTAAATATTAAAATTAAAATAACATCAAAAATAATAAATACAGGCTCGGGAAACTGAGACAGGAGAATGGAGAGTTCAAAGTCAGCCTCAGCAACGGCAAGGCACTAAGCAACTGAGTGAGACCTTGTCACTAATAAAATACAAAATTAGGGCTAGGGATGTGGCTTAGTGGTTGAGTACCCCAGAGTTCACTTCCTGGTACCAAATATTAATAATAATAATAACAAACAATGGTACATTTTAAGAAAAAAATCAGTCAAGATTAACGGCATTGAAAACCTTCATTTGGAGCAGATTGTTTTTCAATACACCTGTTCCAATTTGGTAAATGGGATAATAGTTGAACATTCGAAAAGTCTATTTTTGTGCTTTTGGATAGTGCTATATTAAGCTATTATGACACATGTAACTTACTCATTAAAAAATATTAAAATGTGGAAGATTCAAACCTTTCCTCAGGCATATGCTTTAATATTTGATATTGATGAAATAATGTAATAATTTTTAAAATAGAAGATTTGGGATACTCGAATAGGTCTTATAATAATAGCCACCACGTGACCTTGGGCTAACTTGAATCTTAGTGTCTTCTATAGTTAAACTATTGTGAATATTAATTGATATTATATGTGCGAAAGCAATTCACTTATTTCAAAACTGATTATGAATATAAACAATTGAACGATTTATGTAGTAGGTAGCAATGTCATTTCATAAACTCCATTTGTTTTTCTTTCAATTCCTATTTCACTGGGCTGGTAGAAATGTTATTTCTATCATCTTTGGAATTTTTAACCTTTTTGTAAGTTTGTTTTTGATTTCTAAGGGCTCCTGTACAGTTGGACATTTGGTTGAGAAGGATAGTCATGAGTGCTGCACTGGCCATATAGTACAGCCTAATAACCACTGAGATCTAGATGCTTTCTCTTACCTTCTCTTGATTAATGTAGGTCAAGTCTTAATCAATTCTGTTTTTTTCACACCCTCATTTCAAGTAATGGGCTTTAACTTCTTATCTGTCCTACTGAGTAAGTCTGAGATACTTCACATTTGCTAACCGTCATGGTCCATACCACATTCTGTAATAATTCCAATGTTCTCACACCTTGCTAACATGTGAAAGACTGGGGCCTGCTGGATTGGCAAAGAAAAGAGATTTTATTATCTTCTAGAACCAAAATGTTCCTTTCCTAGACTTGGAAATAATTTTTATAGTTTCTTACATAGATTCTCCCATGTCTATTGCCCGTAATCTGGGTTTTATTTTTTCTTTTAGAATGAACTAAACCATGGACTCTAACGTCAGATTAGAGTTGAAAACCAGCACACCCACTTACTACATATACCATGGTTGCTCTACTGATCTACATATTGCATTTTTTCACTTAATAAATAGGAATAACAATAGTATGTACCTCATAGAATATGATATGTATGAATAACAACCTTATGCTTTTGGATAGTACTATATTAATAAGCAGTGTTAATTATTACTGTCCCATGAACTTTGTGAAGCAAAAGTCTGAGCATATCTTTCTATTAGGAATGAGCACAGAATAACTTAGGTGCTGTCACAAAGCTGTAGTGAGAAAGGGCCAAGTGGGGAAAAGAAGGGAGTAGCAAAAGAAGACATGAGTAATATTTCATTAGTGAGATGCAGCTAAAGTTGCTGGAATGGTAGTTTGCAAACATCATTGATTTTGCACAAAGTCATTGAGTATTATGGTTGTAGGAAAGTGTATCTCAACAAAGTATCTCAGGAACCCAGATTATTATCACCAGATTACATCACTGTTGCACTGACATTGCTAGTGCACTGTCCTCATGGACATGTAGACACCGAGTCATTGCCTACTCAGTGTTCCACCCTGCAGGAGCACTGAGGAGGAAATTCAGAGTAAATGTCCCCTCAAAAGCATCCACATCTCTTCAAGTATATCTCATTGGATGGGCCTCAGTCTACCATCACATGTACTTGAAAGAAAAGCCGGGAAACAAAGTATCTCACTGTGTAGACAGTTAACTACATAAAAATAGGAGGGTTATCTTACTAAAGGGTAAAAGAAAAAAAAAATCATGCTAATGGTGGCATTGTTTATTTCAATATTGTAAAATCTTACCCAACAATAGTAATGTTAACTGTTTGTTAATTAGTTTGCAAATGTGTTTTCTTTTTTTGGTATTCAGTGAAGATAGCAAAGAGATTATTACTGTAAAATGTGAAACGTTTTCACATTGCTATAATTTTCCTTTTGCAATGATCATCCTTATGTGGAATTTTGAAAATTGATATGTTTCATTCAGGTGTTGACTCTAAGATGGTCCCCAACTTAATAATGGTTTGACTTTTAAATTTTCAGGGTTAAAAGTATTAGGTGAATTTCTGACTAAGGATATTTTCAATTTACATTGAGTTTATCAGGATGCAAACACCACATCATAAAATAAGGAGAATCCATATATTATTAAATATATACATATATTTGATAATAGTGTATTTCAGAATTATATTTATTCAAAACTTTGCTTCCTGTGTTCAGGATTGTTAATAAAGCACTTGTCTAGGAGAATTTAAAAATAGCTTTGCTCCAAAGCAGACATGTCAGCATTTAAATTCTAGCTTTGTAAATTATTGTGTGACCTTTTGATAAGATAAGCTTTCTCTGAAAAAGTTCTCCCATATTTTAAATGGGATATTATTATCTCTAAGTAGTTATGAGAATAAAATATATCTAACATAAATTGGTTCTAGTATACGGGGACTAGTACTCAATAAATGCTTGTTCTGCTCTTTTTCATGTTTTCTACTCTTTATGAGTTGAGTAGAATCATTTCCATTTTCTAGACAGGAAAGCAGGGCATGGGACGATTACACAAAATTGCTAAACTGATGAAGTCTCCCCGTGTCCCCACACCAGCAACGTCTTTATCACCTTCACTTGAAAATTCCTGATGAAAGACCTTTCCAAATCTCTTAAACTCTTGCACATACTTTTTGTTTACACAGGTCTGAAGTCACCAAGGAGTTTCATTTTGTATGTGGAGAAAAAAGAATAAAAAGAAAGAACCATTTTACCCATCCATTTTGTCTGACATCTTCCATTTCGGATAATTTGCTGCTCTACATAACTCTTCATTTGACTAATCGCCACATCTTCTTTCACTATTTACAGTTTAAGTCTATTTCTGACTTTGTTACTTGATTTCATCAGTTGCTTCATTCCAATGTGAGGTAAAGAATGTGCAGAAACAAGAGAGATATTTTAATTTTACAAAGTAAATATTATAGGTTTGTATTTTATTCTCTCGTGTTTTCTTTTTTAGTTTACCTGTGATCATCTAGTCATTGTGTGTAAGCTTCATCAGACAAAGTAGAGAAAACTGGTAATTACTACCTACCTGACCTTTCTCTCCTGGTTCAACCTGCACCCCATCCTTTTACTGGGGATGGTTTGGCCCTTTGGGATAAATGCTGAACATATGCTTGGAATGGGTCAACTGTTACTCTGAAGATAACTCTTTTTTTTTTTTTTTTGGTACCGGGGATTGAACTCAGGGGCACTCAACCACTGAGCCACATCCCCAACCCTATTTTGTATTGTATTTAGAGACAGGGTCTCACTGAGTTGCTTAGGGCCTCTCCATTGCTGAGGCTGGCTTTGAACTTGTGATCCTCCTGTCTCAGCCTTCCCAGCCACTGGGATTACTGGTGTGTGCTACCATGCTCTGCTGAAGTTAACTCTTGGTCCCAGGCCAAGCTCATTCACTAAGCTGAACCAGGTAAATTTCTCATTATGCCTTTTTCTTACCAGAGATGGCAAGGAGGCATTGTTTCTGCCTTGATTGAAAAGTTTTAAGCCACAACTTTCTGCAAAAATGTAACAATCTTAGCATCTTGAATATGTTCTCTACAAAGTGAAACCTACTTTCAGAAAGAGGAAGTGACAAGAAGTGGGGGGAGAGAGGAAGAAGAGAGAAAGAGCATGTGAGCGAAAGAGCATGAACAAGCAAGCCTCCTGTCCCTGGATTTATTTATCCTTGATGAAAGTTCAGACTTTTGTTTAATATCAAGAATATGGACATACACATATATTGAAAACAATATATTGTTATTAACTATAGTCACATTTAAGTTATTTAAATTTAGGTTTTGTTGCTTATAAATAAATACCCAAATATTGAACAAGAATCTCAATTGAACTTTTATTTTAGATATCAGAAAAATTATTTGAGGATTCCATCTCATGGGTCCCCTTCTTCCTCCTGGAGAAGTCTTTTCTGCTGTCCTTTAATAAACTTCTATTTTCCACTCTGAAAAAAAAAGAAAAGAAAAATTATTTGAGTGGGAAATAATATCCACACAGAAAGGTCACACACTCATTTGTTTATTCATCTAAAATATATTAAGTATATTTTATGTGCCAAGGACTATGTATTTCTGGAAATATGGTTAAACCAGTTTTACAAAAATGTCTGCCTCTAAAGTGACTGGCAATTATACAAATCCTTACAATGGAAAATTATGCATTCTTTAGGAACCAGATGCAAAATGCTAAAGAGAACATAAAGAATGGACAGTACAATACTGTCAGTTCCAAATTGCTTGCTGAAAAATTATCCAATCTTTAAATATTTAATTGAATCATCAACTGAAATGAAAGCATACACATCAGGAAGTTAAACTTATTGTAGGTTCTTCATCTATTAATCATGAACACATCATAAATTAATTTCAAGAATTTAACATGTCAGTGTGATCCAAAAGATAAATAAGTACTACTGACCAATCTCTCTTAAACCCCCTCTTGTGTCTCATGGAGATAATGGTTATTGTGTAGTTTTCACAACTTATGTTAGATACCCAGGTTTTGTGTTGGATTAAATGCTAAATGACATGTCTCCTTTCTTTTTGCTCTTTTTGGTATGCTGCAGAATGAAATCAAACAACTACTAACAAGTTCATAGAATATTTTAGTAAGACACAACTTTGATGAGTTTTGCTGAAATCTAATAATTGATTTTGTATGTATGCATGTATACACAAACACACCCTTTTGAATTTTATTGTTAGGAACTACTAGAAAATGTGTAATATAAATATATATGTGCTAACATTTGTACTATTTATTTTAGTAAAGCTCTTTTCCTTTTTGATTCTCACTAAGTATATATATATGTGCACATGTAATGTGTAATATGAAATATTACTCTTTCTATATTCCTTTGAAACAGTAATAAGAAACTCATGTAAAAGCTCAATTTGAAAGATTTATTTTTAATTCAAGAGAATGTAAAAAATATTCATATACACCTTGAAAATTTTCATAAAAACATTCTC
This sequence comes from Marmota marmota marmota, assembly GCF_001458135.2. Taxonomy (NCBI): domain Eukaryota; kingdom Metazoa; phylum Chordata; class Mammalia; order Rodentia; family Sciuridae; genus Marmota; species Marmota marmota. The sequence goes on along the minus strand of NW_026000243.1, from coordinate 440,625 downwards.
GTTCTAGAATTCTAAACCCAGAAAAATATCAAACAAGTAGAGTTAAATAATGAGCTTTTCAGTTATTGAAAGTCTAAAAGTTTATGTCTCATATTCTTTCATTGCTTCTGAAAACAATAAAGGAGAATATGAGCTATCAAGCAAAATAATTCTCTATGAAAGAGAAAATATAGAATCCACACAGGAGAGAAAGAAATGAATTTCTCAAAATTAAATAACTCATATAAATACCCATGTGTGGAAAAAGTATTGAAAGTTTTTTTTTTTTTTTGATGTGTTGTTGATGTGCTTGGGAATAACAGGTAATATATACCTTGAAAATTAAGTAAATAAATAAAAGGAAAATAAGAACAGATATAGTAGACATAGTAATATCCCAGTCAATGACTAAAGAGTTGAAATTATTTATAAATTTGTGACAAATTGAAAGCTGGATATTGATTTGATAAACAAATACTTGCAACAGTCCTAGTAAGATGGTAAGGGAAAGTGAGATGTGGGTTCAAGTACATATTTTCAATTTCTATAATAAATGTAAATATAATTAAAGAAAAATCAGGTAAAGAAAGTATAAGCATATTATTGAGGAATGTAGCAATAAATAATAAAAGCAATATCCGCGAGTGCTTAGAGTTTTCATCATGTGACCTTGGGCACTCTGATGAAGCCACAGTGTAGGCATGGAGAGAGAAATCAGAAAGGAAGTATCTTTATGTCTGCTCCCTGTGGAGAGCACAGTTCAGGAGGCAGGACCACTAGATGATCCCAGAGCTGGTCACAGGGCTAGGGAACAGGAGAAAACTGTGGCAAGTTCCCAAAGGCCCTGTCTCTAAAGGTCACAAGGATGTTAGGGGTTAGTGTTTCAACATGAATTTTAAGGGGACAATATTAACTGTAGAGAAGAAGAAAAGGTTCTGGCCGCGATTAAAATTCATAAATATTGTATGCCTTGCTTAAGGTGCTGGTTATATTTCTATGCATTCATTTATTATTTTTATTCTTTATCTCATCAAAACTGACTTTTAAAAGGGGGTGTGAGCAAAAAATGAATCCAGAGCTCTTTCCATACAAAATTATCAGGGAAAGATTTATCTTAGGGTATCATTTGAAACCCTTTATAAAAACCTCAGAAAATTCTTAAATAGTTTCCTCATAGATCATTTCAGAGGTTAAACTACCAACCATGAATCTTTGAATATATCTTAAATGTGCCCCTCAGTCCTTTTATTGAAACAAACAATGGCTTCAAAACATCTTCAGGGTTTTGACCCTCCTCAGCAAAGTATACAAAAACTTCTATAAGATATTTGTCGGTGTGTCTTTTGTGTAACAGAATGAATTTAAACTAGCAATAATAAACCTTCAATGAAATTATACCATCTTGGACTCAAAGGGAGAGAAAATATTTGAAAACATAAAAGGACTGTGAATCACCTAATGTTTATGAGAAGGAAGCAAGAGAATAAACCCACTGCAAACATGAGCCATTTTCAATAGAACAGGAATTGTGGCTCAAATTTCAAAACCCAGAGTCCATAAGACATGGCCTGGGACATGGAAAACATGACAAGAGAACAGGAAAAGGCCCAATTAAGAAAGTTATCAATATATATCTAGCTAGATTTTAGAAGTGCTCTGGGCCAGTGATTGGTATGAATGTACTATATTCTCCAATTTATAATAAGGACATATAAAATGGTGTTTCCATGCACCATTGAATGTTGGGTGTATGGAAGGCAATAACTTATCTCTTAGTTTACAGGTATCAAGACTATACCTAAGGAGTGATACCTGAAGAGCCTAATCTATCTGCCCAAATTTAATTTAGTTATGGAGATTACAGAGTTTGAGACTGAGCCTCTTAATTAAAAGAAATGGAAATTTTAAGATGTCTTGGGAAGTATATTTCATATGTTAGAAAAACACAAATAAATTGGTGCAAGAGTAGACAATGATGCTTTTTAAAAAGTCCTACAATGTTTGGTTATTTATTTATTTAGAGACCGGGGATTGAATCCAGGGTTGCTTACCCATTGAGCCATATTCACAGCCCCTTTTGTATATTTTATTTTAAGACAGGGTCTCCATAAATCCTTAGGTCCTCACTACATTCGTGAGGTTGGTCTCAAACTTGTGATCCTCCTGCCTCAACCTCCTAAGTTGCTGGGACCACAGGCTAGGACATTTTCCATCAAGAATAGGCTTTGTGTTTCTAAACAAGTGTAGAAGGTGCAAAACTGCATTATAATCCTCTTCAGGTGCTTTCAAGGTCTAACAATTAGTCTGATATAAGGCAGATAAATAAGTATAAATAAATAAAAATTTAATAAACACAAGTTTTATGTGACATGGAAGCAGAGTGAAACATTTATGTACTGAATTGAACAATAACTGATCATTTATGAAATTTAATAAGGCAGAATACTTGCCTAGGTTAATAAAGTTGTTATATAAGTGACTAGGAGAGAAAGGGTTAATTTAACAAGGTTTGCTTATGAAGATTTCCCTTAGTTTCAAATTTCTGTTCTTGATAGAATGCTCTTTTATAAGAAGGACATATTACAAAAGAGAATTTCATCTCCTGTTTTTTTTTTTTTTTTTTTGGATACCGG
>NW_026000243.1:422078-437997 GCF_001458135.2 Marmota marmota marmota | reverse complement strand
TTTTTTTTTTTTTTTTTTTGGCGCGGGGTTGTGTGTGTGTGAGGGATACCAGGGATTGAACTCAGGGGTGCTTAACTGCTGCAGTCCAGCTGCAGCCGGCTGCAGCAAAATAACAGGGGTGTGGGGGGGTGAAGAACAACTTGTGTAGCCTTTTGTTGTAACTTTTTTCCTGATAATCCTTCTTCCTCTGAACTTCCTTTTTCTTTCTGACTAGAGTTCCTGGGCTTTCATCAACACATGCCCTAACTATTTTTGGTTTCACTGGGGTGTCTCTTTCCCTTATCAATTTACTTAACACCCCTTCCATATTGTCACCACAAAGACAATACAACATTTCAAGACAAAACAAGACACAGCAGGAGTGGAAGCCGGTTTATTGTAGGACAACAGAGGTAGTTATACATTCCACACAGCTTATCTTAATTAGCATAAACTAGATACATCAGTCAACCAATAAGGAATCTCCACACTTAATGGCTCCCTGGTGTTACTTCACAAACCACTCCCTCTGGCATTTTGCCAGGCACCATCCTGACTTGTTTACAGACCCTAACATTTAACCACTGGCCACACCCCCAGTTTTTTTTTTTTTTTTTTTTAGTTTGAGACAGGGTCTCCCTGAGTTGCTTCAGTCCTTGTTAAATTGCTGTGGCTGGCTTTAAACTTGCAATCCTCCTGAGCTGCTGGGATTACAACTGTGTGTCACTGTGCCAATCACATCTCCTGTTTTTAAGAAACATTTGAGTTATCTTGTGCTTGCTGTTGCTTTAAGTACTTTAATTTAAAATAGCATTCCAGAGCAGAATATTTTGATGTAAAAAATTATTTTACAAATAACCATAATTGTGATAAAATTCATGTATCATATTATTTACCTCTTTGAAATGTACAATGAAATGATTCTTTGTTCACTAAAAGAGTTGAACAGCAAATAATTAGGTGCAGAACATTTTTACATCCAATAAAACCACCTCTACATAACTATATGTGATCATTCCCCATTTCTCTTCCTTTCTTCATCTATCCTTTATCACCTTAACCAGCCTGATACTGCCTATATTTCTGTAGTTGCCTATTTTGAACATTGATTTGCTATAGACTTCCCTCGGAGAACTAGTATTGCTTTACTCCACACATTTTGGTATGTTGTATTTCCATTCTAATTTTTGTCAAACACATTTTAATATTAATTTTGTTTATTCCTTGACACATTGGTTATTCAGAGGAATTTTATTTAATATCTATGTATTTTGAAGTATGAACTTATTTCTATTATTGATTTTTTTGGGAAGTACCAGGGACCGAACTCAGGGACACTCAACCACTGAACCACATTCCCAACCCCATTTTGGTTATATTTAGAGACAGGGTCTCACTGAGTTGCTTAGCACTTCACTTTTACTGAGGCTGGCTTTGAGCTCGTGATCCTCTTGATTCAATCTCCAGAGCTGCTGGGATTACAGGCATGTGCCACCACGCCTGGCTTTGTAATTGGTTTTTAATTTAGTGCCACTCTGGTCAAAAAACATACCTGATGTTATTTTCGGTCTTTAAGTTTGTTTTATGGACTAATATTTGATCACTCAGAAAATATGGGTGCATTTGAGAAAAAAATGTATCTACAGCTGTTGGATGGAATGTTGTCTAACATTTAGGTCCATTTGGTCAGATGTATACTTTACATTCTCCTTCTATTTCTTCCTTTTGATCTATTAATATTTGCTTTATATATGTAAGGTACTCTAGTGCTGGGCCCATATATAAGTGTTATATCCACTTGATGAATTAACTCTACATTATTTCACAATGACCGTCTTTGTCTCATTTTATGTTTTTTTTAAAATAAATTTTATATGACCTAATGTAGTTATTTTTGCTCTTCTTTGACATCCCTTTGCATGGAATATATTTTTCTACTCCATTTTCAGTCTGTGTATGATACTACATTAGAAGTGAATCTCATGTAGGCAAAAACATCTGAGTTTTTCTTTCTTTTCTTTCTTTCTTTCTTTCTTTCTTTTTTGTTTTAAAAATATACATTTATCCAATTAATGTCTCTTAATTGGATAATTTAATTCTTAATGATAGGTAAGGACATACCACTGCTACTTTGTTAATTATTTTCTAATTTTTATTTTTGTTTATTTTTTTGCTAATTCATTTTTTCCTCTCATACTGTCTTTCTTTATGGATAAGTGATTTTCTCTACACTATTTTACTTTCTTGCTTTTCATTTTTTGTGTATCTACTTTAGGCTGTGTGTGTGTGTGTGTGTGTGTGTGTGTGAGAGAGAGAGAGAGAGAGAGAGAGTGAGAGAGAGAGAGAGAGATCTTTTGTCATATTTTTTTTAAAACAGGCTTTAATTCCCTGCCTACATTTTGAATTTTCTTTTGTCATGATTCACTTCTTTTTTATTGTGTATCCATGAACAAACTATTGTAGTTATTATTACTTTTGTTTTATCTTTTAATATTTTTACTCAAGATGTAATGGTTTACATATCACTAATATAGCATTATAGTATTATGAGTTGCACTATGTTCTCATTGTTACCAGTTTTATACTTCCAATCATTAGCATCCTCTTCTTTAGACTTGAAGAGCTTCCTTTAGCATTTCCTACAAAACAGGTGTGGTGGTGATGAACTCTGTCTGCTTTAATTTAGGAAAGTTTTTACCTTTCCTTTATTTCTGATGGATAGCTTTGGGAATCCTTTGGAGATGATATATTCTTAACTTCTCAGGTTTGTAATTACTTGACCAACACAGTAGAGCAGAAATGATTTCTGAGGTTAAGGCACAAAACACATTGAATTTTTAAAATTTGTTCTCGGAACCTTAAGCCTCCCAAGAAGCAGCCTGAATATCTAAGTATTTCACTCAAGGGAGGCATGTATGTACATGAACCATGACAACTGTCTTAGCTTAGCCCAACCTTCTAGTCCTATCCACCCAGGAGCCACATACAAAGGGATGTAAATGGAATCTCCTTGCACCCTCCAGACAAGTCCTGCTGAATGCCATTCAGTAATTTCATTGAACACCAAGTAAAACAGAATGATCACTTAGCCAAATTCTGCCAAATTTCTCATCCATAAAATCATGGTTTATTATAAGATGGTTATTATGCTAAATCACTAATTTGGGGGGGCAATAATTTTCTTTGTAGTAATAACCACAGCATTGTTTAATTTTCTTTAAATGAAGTTGACTATTTGTGATCCTAGAACAGTTTATTTTTGCTCTTCCTATAGCATTCATAGAGCAATAAATTATATAATTATATTTCTTGAATTGCTGACACTAGAATTCCACACAAGACAAGAACTCTCTCAGCCTCTTTCATCTGCCTTTTTAAGGGGAGAGGAGATATAAAGCAAAAGAAAAAACGAGATTACTGATTGAGTAGAAAATAAATTCCAACTTTCCTACACCCTTCTAATTGGTTTGATGCTCCAAAGATAGAGAGAGGAGAAGAGGATGGAGGGAGGGGGGACAGGAGAGGGGGAGAGAGAGAGAGAGAGAGAGAGAGAGAGAGAGACAGAGAGAGGTGGAGAGAGAGCGCACATGCATATTTGGTAAAAAAAAAAATCAGTAAAATATACTAAATGAGTGGGAAACTTAAAAAGTATCTGAGATCCATGTTGAAATTCATATGATACTACATAAAGACAGCACAATTGAGCCAAACCACTGGAGTGGTTCTTAAGTGTATCTACAGATGAATGTCACTGGTAAAACTTTAAAAAAAATACCTATACCTGAAAACTAACTCAAATAATTTTTGTCCATTTAATCGTCAATGTGACTTGAGGGTGGCACTTAAGTTGCTTAAAAAATGATTTCATTGAACCACCAAGGTAGACAATTGTTTATCTAGAGTCCCAGTATGCCAGGATAATTAAAATATTTCTTGGGAAGTTAGCAGAAATATGTGAAAGGGATTTTCCTTTTATTTGTAGTATTTAGAATTCAATGCTTATGCACTAGAGTTTCCACATGCAAGAAGATAACAAACCTCTGACATCGGTGTTTTGTTTATGTTGATCACCATAGTAGTCTATTAAACACACTGTTCATTTTCTAGAATTTTACCTGGTTTTGATTCGGGCACTGGGCCTGCTTTTTACCTTTACCTAGAAGAAACAAATGTGGGGAGGCATTTAGAGAATATGTAACTATGGTGTGCACTGCAACTGTTTATTTGAATGTATTTATATAAATATAGGGTTAGTCTATATTTTTTCTTAATCTAGACTTAGATATGGATATACAATATCTAGTACTAGGTGCAGTTATCAGTTTTTCATGCATTTTACCAGCCTAAAATTATGCTCAGCTATTTCTCCAAGAATTACTAGTATTATTTACTTGCTAATGTTAGTTGCAAACCAGGACCTGAGAGCTAGGTGTATTAATTGCTTCCAGTGTATCATTGCTTCTAAAACTTTTCAGTGAACAGATGTATGATAGGTTTAATAAATTTTAGTTTTAGAACAGGTTTAGATATACATAAATATTATAGAATACATGTAATTTCAATAAACTCTATTCTCAATTTCCCTTATAATTAATTTCTCACATCAGTATGCCATATTTATTATGCTTAATTTACCACTATTGAAACAGTTGTATACTGAAATATATATCTTAGTCAGATTTTCTTCTCTCTGTTTTTTTTTGATGGACCATGTTTGTTATATGATCATTCTAGATACAATATTGCATCATGTTTCCTTAAGCTCCTCTTGACTGTAAGTTTCCCAGAATTTCTTTGTTTTCAGTGGACTTTAAAGTCACACAGGGTTCAAATGTTTTGTGAAATGTTTCTCAATTAAAATTGTCTCAATTAGAAATAGAGTCTGATGATTTTTGCTTATGATTATTCTGGGGTTATGGGTTTTTGAGAAAAACCAGAGAGGTAAAGTGCCTCTTTTCTAACATCAAGTGCGAGTATGATCATAGCCCTGTGATACTGATCTCCATGACTTTACTGTGGTTTGTTATGGCTCTCCATCTCCAACATCCTCCTTTTTTCCCTTGTATACTGTACTCTCTGGAGAGATGTCACAATGTGTAGAACACACTCAGGGAGTGTGGAGTTCTACCTCCTCCTATCAGAAAATCTATATGAATTATTTGGATTTCTTCTGAATGGGAGATTTGTCTTTTCTATAGTATCTGTTTATTTATTTAAGAATTTATCACAATTTGGATACATAGATATTTATACGCTATTTTAGGTTGAAATGTAATATGTTATTTTATTGCTTATTTATTGTCTGAGAGCTCTTACAGTTGACTTTGGTTTGCTTTAACTTCCTGATTATTGTTTGATTTCACCTTGTGTTGTTTTTTAGAACTTCTTACTTTCTGACACTATAAGGTTTTCCAGAGTTAGTCATTTGTCCAGAGAGCCCCTATTTCCTTATACTGGTGAATGGGATTGAGAATCATGATCTGGGAAGTAGGATATACTTGATGCTACTGAGGTGTATGTGTCTCCAGTCTTCTCAGCAGTGAGAGAAGGAAATAGGTGTGTGCACACTAACCCATGCACATATAAATATCCACAATTATTTATATAGATAAACATTTACATCTATGTTAAGCTGTATATGAGTTTATACTATTTTCCATTCTAATATACTACCAAATGGATCTTTCTCGTTTCCTCCATTTGCTGATCTGTATACTCTCATTACAAAGTGAGAAAATGTCTTCTTACACTCACCTTTCCTTTATTTAATTCCAATATTTATATAAAGAATTATTAAATTGATATTTCAGCTATATTGAGGCATAATTGACAAATAAAAATTGCATACATTTAAGGTATACAGCATAAAGTTTTGGTATATGTGGGGCTGCACTTGAATCCTGGATAAGTGTGGCTGCTGGGTCCACAAGGTCCAGCCTGGTTGGTAGGGTTTACTAGAATGGGCTTGGTGCTGGCATCTGTGAAAGTTAAGGGTTAACCTAATTCTCCCTTCCCCAATGAGAGAGTATTTCTCCATGATGTGCTGCAACAATTTGCTAGGGATGGGTGTGATGTGGGTAAGTTAAAACTTTCCCTCCTATTCTTTCAATGTGTGTTTTCCTTTTTAAAAATTTCTGTGCTCTACCCTGATGCCATTGTGTCTCTCCTGGGCTCATTAGAGCTTGTGAAGGTATTTTCATGCACAGATGATGGTTTTAAATGATGTTCCTGTGAGAGGACAAATGTTGGAAATGACTATTCTGCATCTTGCTGATGTCCCTCTAGAAGTATTAGAATTAATAACCAGTACCCCATGAGGTACAACTTTATGAACTAAAGTTCAGTGTTTATGCAGATTTTTCCTTTAGTTTTATAGATGCCATTAGTTCCAAAGTTATAATAAAGTGATATTATTTCTCCTATTCCCCCTCCTGTGATGTTTCATATGTTTGTAAAAGCGATTAAATTGGCTGGGCACAATGGCATATGCATGTAATCCCAATGGCTCAGGAGACTGAGGCAGGAGGATCCCAAGTTCAAATCCAGCCTCAGCAACTTAGCGAGACCCTAAGCAACTCAGTGAGACCCTGTCTCAAAAATAAAACATAAAAAAGAACTGGAGGTGTGGCTTAGTGACTAACCCCCCTTGGGTTCAATCCCTAGTACAAAGAAGGAAGAAACAAGAACAAGAAATTGTTTTGTCACATTTTGCATTCCATTCTGGGACTGCCTGACCTATTAAATGATTTAAAATTTTTTTTTTCAAGTGTTACAGTTGATACTTTGTACTATTTTTCATATGGTTTTTTGACAAATATACACAATTATAAATTCTCCTGTGCTTCATCTATTCAGCCCTTCCTCTCCATATTTCAAATCCCTGGCAATCACTGATATTTTTATTACTATGATTAAAAACATTTAGCATAAGATTCATTTTCTTAATAGGTTTTTAAAGTGTCCAATGCTGTATTATTATCTATAGGTACAATGTTGTACACTAGATCTCTAGAACTTGATGATTTTGTACAACTAACATTTTATACATAATGCTTTGTCTCTCCTCATTTGCCTCTCCACCCATACTCCTTCAGCAAGGATTCCATTCTTTGATTCTATGAGTTTGATTATATCACTTACCTCATAAGTGGAACTGGGTAGTATTCATTGTTCTTTGACTGGCTTTTCATAAGAATCTGGTTTCTTGATGGTGCAACTATGGAAGAGTGTGCCTCACTAAGTCTGCAAACCCTAGGAGTTTCCTACTCATCCTCCTCTGGAAATTTATTAAAATTATCTTTTAGTTGTCCTAACCAATTTACGGCTTTAGCTTTTTCCTCCTCTGATAAGGAGTTCTCATGTATGGCTCCCCTCATTTATCTCTCTGAATTTGAAAGCAGTAGTAGTCCTACAACCTCAGTTTTCTGATGAGTCCAGGATCAGTCCCTGATTTTCAGTTTGTACAGATGTTTTTGACTGCATGCAAGTTACAACTTTTTAAGCTCTTAATATGTAGGGGTTTAATCCAGAACCAACTGAATTTATATTTTTAAAAAAATGAAACTCATATTAATATTTCCAGTTTGAACACAATTTTGTAAATTTCCCCCAATTTTTATGATTATACATTTATTATCTCTAATATGGAATATCTCTTATATTACATTATAGTTATAGTATTAACATTGTAGTTTAAGACTCCTTGATAATTTCTTTTGTCCTTAGATGTCCCAAAGAATTCTGTGTTCAGAGTACTGCATTCAAATTGATTATAAAATATTTGTCTCTTTGTAGTTATGTTATCTGGCATATAGGTTGATTCATTTTTCTCTATTTTTTTTAAATGTAGTCTTGTTTCCTCTTAAAGTTTGAAATTTATTTTTTATGTGTAAAATACTGACATGGCTAAAAATGAAACCCTTCTAAAATTGATAAATTGGGAAAAATATTACTTTCATCCCTTCTATTCTCTCTGCCTGTCCTCATCATAAATCATTTTCAGTATTTCCTGCTTTACCCTTTTTTTTTTTGCAAATACATATTCTTTTTGTTGCCCTTTCTGAAGTTTTATACAATTTTGGTAAGATATAAAAATACCTGTATAGCCTCTTAAAAAAGAATATATTTTAGAGAGAATTCCACAATTAAAATCTTTCTCTTTTTTTCTACATATTTTAATTATGTACATTTTCAATTGTGTAGAAATATTGAAAGAATAGTAAACATCTATGTAACTCTCATTTAGCTTTAGCAATGTATATGTAAAATTTTTCTGAAACATTCAAGGCAAGTTCTAGATATTATAATATTAAACATAAATAATTGAACATCCATCTCCTAAGAATAAGAACATTCCCCATATAACTGGAAAATCATATCAATTTAATCCTATAATATATAATACCCAGTTCATTTTCACATTTCTCCCATTGTCCACAAATTATATTTTTCAGCTTTATTATAGTATAATTAGCATTTAATAAATGGAACTTAATATTAAGTATACTGATTGATGAGTTTTGATATACTTATGCAACTTAAAATAAAAATAATGAACATATCCACTTCCACAAAGTTTGTTATGCCTCTTTGTCTTAGAGCCACCTCTCCTTTCCTTATCCAAATGCAACTACTAACTTGTTTTCTGTGATTATAGACTAGTTTACATTTTTCACACTTTTATATAAATTGAGTCATACCATAGGTACTATTCTTTGTTTTTTTTTTCACTTAACATAATTATTTAGAGATCCATTTGTGTAGTTACATGTATCTTCATTGCTTTTTATTGCTAAATAATATTTTATTGTGGATATGCAAAGTTGGTTTATTCATTCATGTATTGATGCATATGTAGTACATATTTCTTTTTCATTTTTACAATTAAATGGCAATCTCCTGTATACATGCATTGTACTTTCTCCAACTACTTTTCTATTTTGATGTTAAAGTTCTGGGTTGTTTCAATCTTTGTTATTATAAATAGTGATAAAATGCTGTTGTGCATTATATCATTTTGTGTTTGTAGCAGTGAATCAAACTCCACTCTTCATAGGTCACATTTTGCAATTTCCCTATAACAAATATTTTTTTTAAAAAACTGCTTTCCACAACATAGACAATAGAGTGTATTATCAGTCTTGGATTTTTCCGATTTGGTAAGAAATGAATTGGTATTACTGTGTAATTTTATGTGTTGTTTTGTTAAGTTAAACACAATTTCCTGTCCATAGGGCCATTTTCTTTCTTTTGTATCCAATGTCTTTGTCCTTTTCCCTGTCAAATTGTTTTATTTTTCTTTCTACTTTTCAGAGCATTTTATATAGTGGTGATTTTAAGGAATTGTGTATGATCTCAATGGGAATACTTTGGCCCAAACCTCTCCTTGGCTTTGCCTTTTCTGTATTCAATTTTTATTTTCTGGATTGCAGATTTTTATCAATTTTCACTTATCACTTCTGAATTTTAATTCATACTCTAGTCAATAAACACATGAAAAGTAGGCATGTTTTCTATTACTAGATTATAGAATTGGATATATCAATAAGAGCTTTTTATTGGCTTACTTTTTCTTTCATTTCATCTTTACTCGATATTGGATCCATTAGAATCAAATTAAAAATAGTGCTCTGGAGGGTTATCAGGAAGTGCTCTCAGGATCAATGCTTATTGACAGAAATGGAAACATCCAGAGTTGGACAGAGGAACTAGTTGGACTCTGATGCAGTCCCCACAAAACTTTCAGCCTGCAAATCTAAGGGGAGCTCCGAGCATGGGAGTTTTCCTGTGTTGCATTGAGGGGAGCAGGTTTTCATGCTCTTATATTGATTGATCTCTGAATATAATCTATGACCAAAAAAGAGACTTGTCCTTGGAAGAGTCATCTCTCTCAACTCAAATCAATTTTCAGAGAAGGCCAACAGCTTGGAGCTGGCTTCTGGTAGTCATACAAGCAACTAAGGTAAAGGTCTTTCAATCCTGAGGAAGAGTTTCTATATCCATAGGCTGTCCTTGTAGACTCTGTTCGTCCAAGGGAGATGCTGAGATTTTATGAAAATTTACATATTTCTAACGTTTTTTTTTTTTTACTTAAAAAACAAGAAAAATCTGTCTGTAGCTGTTAATAACCTCTGTTTTAACTGTGGTTGTTAAAACATGAGATGTTCCATTTATCTCATTTCATATTCATTCATTTTTGTCAGATGCAAAGTTTCTACACTTAAATTTTATATCAATTATCTATTTTGCCCATTATTTTATTTTATACAGTCATAATACTTTGTTATTAGTATATTTTGTATAGAATGTAGAATGATGTTTTGCACTTTTAGCCATTTTCAATTTTGTTTATTCTTTTGGTGAATTGACAATTTACATTTATTGATAGAACAGATATGCTTATTCGAAGCTCTCTTATAACATTACATTTAAAAATTACTGTATGTTTACCATGTATTTTTTTAACTCTGACCTGAATTCTTTCACAAAATATTTGTGAAAATTTTTCTGAATTTATTTTGGCTTTTAAAATGAATTCTTCTCTTATCATAACGGTTACTTTTATACTAAGGCTCTTTTCTGGTACTTCACTTTGCTTTTCCTCATAAAATCTCCCACTATTTGGTTTGTATCTTTCTGGTTTGGTGTTCTGTGTACTTTATTGCATATTGGATATCAGTGAGTTGATTTCACTTATTTCTGTCTTCATCCCCCAAGAGTGGGTGTTTTTAAGCACTTTGTCACAGTCTATATAATTTACCTTCACTCTTTTTACTTTGAACTTAATCTTAAATTTACATATTTCTAATGCTTATTGCAATGTTATTGTTGATATTTTCTAATTTTTTGACTAAATGAAAATTTATTCTTTAGTAGGAAGGGCTCCTGGAAATAGTAAATTTTGATTCTTTAGTTGTTTTTTAAAAAATATAATTACTGATATATGTGAGATTAAATACATCATCTCACTATTTACTTTATATGTGTTTAATGTGTCTTTTGATCTTTTACCTTACTTTATTTAGTTTATTTTTGACTCTTTATTTAAACACTTAAAAATTTCCCCCTTTTCCCTGGCGTTTATTCATGTAGCCTTTCCTCTTCTTTTAATGGTTTCCCCAGAGATTACGTTATTGCAATTTGTATTAACTTTGAATTTGAAATAGTGTTCTTACCACTTCCTGGATAATGACTGACCTTAGAACACTCAAGTCCCTGTGTGTCTTCCCGACTCATATGTGTTTGTTATTATGCTCTTTAATTGCCTCAATGTCATCAAGTTCACAGACATTTCTATTACTGTTTTATACAGATGATATTTCATTTGTTTTTGTCATTTTGTTTAAACCTCCCACTACTCCTTATTTGTTCTTTGTCTTCAAACTGCCTTTTACATTGTTTTCTTCTGAGAGATTCTATTTTCTTGCATTACTTTAACATAATTATGTAAGTTTTCTTCAATTTGTTTACATGAAAATTCTTTATTTAGCATTCATGCTATCTTGAGAGTTATTATTTTTTTTTCAAACTTGGGAATCTACTTTACTTCTTTAGTGCCCGTGTTCATATTGTTTCTCTTGAAGCTGTAACTTTATCAGTGTTCCTTTGAAAAGCCCAACACCCTGCCTTTGTGTTTTGAGATCAGCAGTTATACAACATTCCTGGGGTTGATTTATTTATATTCATCATTGTTTAAGGTTCTAAGGTTTCTTGATTCTGAGACTGAAAGTTGCTTTTACTTATTATTTTTGTAAACTTTCAGCCATTATTCTTTTGGAATATGGTTTTTGCCTCATTCTTACCCTCCTCTACATGTGGAACTCAAAAGATATGTTAGTCAGATCTTCCATTCATTAATCTCCTGTTCTTTTTCCTGAATTCTAATTTTTATGTTTATTGATGTGTAATTATGGATATTTTCTTCAGAATTGTATTAAAGTTTACTAATTTTGTTTTCAGTGGTATGTAGTCTGCTATTAATGCTGTACAATAGGTTTGTAATTTCAGTAACTTTTAAGCCCTATAATTTCTCTATAGTTATTTTCAAAATAGCAGTTTTTTTGTAAACTTATTAGTGTCCTTTTGTATTCTTGAAAGTAATAAACATTATTATTTTATTACCTGTGTCTGCTTGCTTCATGAAATTTACTAAGATTTCAGTGTGACAAAATAAATCATAAGTTTGACTGATTCCAAAGAGAATGGAAGGAGAACACTATGAGAAGCAAATGGGAATGATTTAAGGGGTTTGCTGCAATTTTTTAAAAGGCATTATTATTGTGGTAGCTAGAGAGTCAAATGAAATCATTTTTCCTAAGTAACACGGGGCACAGAGAATGTCTCAAAAACATGTGGCATATATACACAATGGAATATTACCCAGCAATAAAATAGGATAAAATCATAGCATTTGTAGGTAAATGGATGGAGTTAGAGAAGATAATGCTAAGTGAAGTTAGCCAATTCCAAATAACCAAATGCTGAATGTTTTCTCTGATATAAGGAGGCTGATTCATAGTGGGGTAGGGAGAGGGAGAAGAGAGGAATAAATGAATTCTAGATAGGGCAGAGGGGTTGGAGGGGGATAGAGGGGGCATGGAGTTAGAAATGATGGTGGAACGTGATGATAATTATTATCCAAAGTACAGTGTATAAAGACATGAATTTATGTGAATATACTTTGTATACAACCAGAGATAAGAAAAATTGTGCTCTATATGTATAATAAGAATTGTATTGCATTCTGCTGTCATATATAAATAATAAAAAGTATTTAGAACTAAATAAAAATAAATATGCAACTGGTCAAAATTTGTGAGACAAAGTATAAAAATTACCTTCAAAAAGTTTATATCATTATGGGCTGGTGTAGGGGCTCAGCAGTAGAAAACTCATCTTGCATGTGTGAGTCCTTGGTTACAATCCTCAGCACCACAAAAAAATAAATAAAATAAAATAAAGGTATTGTGTCCAACCAACACTAAAATAATTAAAAGTTTATATCATTAAATGAGAAAATAAGAAAAATTAAAAAGTATTATTTTAAGGAATTAGAGAGAAAGAAGAATTTAAATAGAAAGCCATTAGGAACGAAAAGAAATAAAAACAGCAGAAATCAATGAAATTGAAAACAAGAAAACAATAGAGTTTTTTTAATGGAAGAAAAAAATGGATTTTTAAAAATATCAATAAAAGTTGTAAACTTCTAGTCAGGTTTAGTAAGAAAAATAGAAGACACAAATCATCAAGATCAGAAAAAAAGGATGGGTCCTCATTATTGATATATGTCACTAAAGGATAGCTGTGTTAGTCAGATTTTGTCACAGTGACCAAAATGTCTCACACAAACAACTTAAAATGGGAAAATTTATTTTGGCTCACAATTTTAGGGTTTTCAGTGGTTGTATGACATCATGGCTTCTGGCATGAGTTGAGACAGATCATCATGCCAGAAGGGCATGGTGAAGAAAGCTGCTCAGCTCATGCTAGCCAGGAAGCAGAGACAGAAGAAGGGACAGGGACAAGAAGAGGTCCCAGAAGAACACCTCCCAAGGACACTCCCTCTAATTAGGTCCCAGTTTATACTTCCTCCAAGTATACCATTAAAATTATTAATTCATCTATGGATTGATTCATTGATGAGGTCAGAGGCCTCGTGATCCAATCACTTCCCCAGATTCCTACCTCTGAATATTACTGCATTGGGGACCAAACCTTCAAAACGTGAGAATGGAGGTACATTCCAAATCGAAAGCATTGTAATAGGATACTACAAATGAAACTATACTCATATATTTAACAACTTTGCTCAAGTAGATAGTTAAAAGACACAAACTACCAAATTTTTCATAGGGAGCTCTAAATAATATGAAACAGCTTATATCTATTACAGAAATTTAATCAATAATTAATGATATTGCATTTAAAAAGCAGAAGGCTTAAATGATTTTGGTAGAAGAAAAAAAATTGCCCATGTGTCATTTGTCTTAACAAACTCTTAATTAATGAGGTAAACAGAGATGTGTGATGACCAGATCAAAGGAGAATTTTTTTTGATTTTTTATTTATTTTTTTAGTCATACATGACAGTAGAATGTAATTTGACATATAATACATACATGGAATGTACATACATCAATCATATTGTCTACTCTATTCTGCTGCCCTTCCTATCCTCCCTACTCCTCCCCTTCTCTCCCATCCTTGCTCTCTATCCAACCTAATGTGACACACTTTTTTTCTTTTTCTCATTACAACATCATATATGTATTCCGTATAACAATGAGGTTCTCCTTCCATCTTCCGTGCAATCCCTCCCTCGTTTTCCCTCCCACCTCTCTTCTCTATTTAGTGGTAGTCTTCTTCTCATGTTCTTCCTCCCTGTCCCATTTTGAGTCACCCCCTTATATCAGAGAAGACATTCGGCATTTGTTTTTTAGGGATTGGCAAGCTTCACTTAGCATAATCTGCTCTAATGCCATCCATTTGCCTGCAAATGCCATGATTTTATTAGTTTTTAGTGCTAAGTAATATTCCATTGTGTATAAATGCCACATTTTTAATCCATTCATCTATTGAAGGGCATCTAGGTTGGTTCCACATTCTAGTTATTGTGAATTGTGCTGTTATAAACATTGATGTGGCTGTGTCCCTGTAGTATGCTCTTTTTAGGTCTTTTGGGTATAGTCCGAGAAGGGGAATAGCTGGGTCAAATGGTGGTTGCATTCCCAGCTTTCCAAGGATTCTCCATACTGCTTTCCAAATTGGCTGCACCAATTTGCAGTCTCACCAGCAATGTATGAGTGTACCTCCCCCCACCCCCATCCTCGCCAGCACTTATTGTTGTTTGACTTCATAATGGCTGCCATTCTTATTGGAGTGAGATGGTATCTTAGAGTAGTTTTAATTTGCATTTTTCTGATTGCTAGAGATGGTGAGCATTTTTTCATGTATTTGTTGATTGATTGTATATCCTCTTCTGAGAAGTTTCTGTTCAAGTCCTTGGCCCATTTGTTGATTGGGTTATTTGCTTTTTTGTTGTTTAACTTTTTGAGTTCTTTGTATACTCTAGAGATTAGAGCTCTATCTGATGTTTGAGGGTAAAAATTTGTTCCCAGGACGTAGGCTCCCTATTCACCTCACATATTATTTCTCTTGCTGAGAAAAAACTTTTTAGTTTGAATTCATCCCATTTGTTGATTCTTGGTTTTAACTCTTGTGCTATAGGTGTCTTATTAAGAAATTTTGGGCCTGTCCTCACATGATGAAGATTAGGACCAATTTTATCTTCTATTAGACGCAGAGTCTCTTGTCTGATTCCTAGCTCCTTGATCCATTTTGAGTTGACTTTTGTACATGGTGAGAGAAAAGGATTTAATTTCATTTTGTTGCATATGGATTTCCAGTTCTCCCAGCACCATTTGTTGAAGATGCTATCCTTTCTCCATTGCATGCTTTTAGCACCTTTGTCTAATATAAGGTAGTTGTAATTTGTGGATTTGTCTCTGTGTCCTCTATTTTGTACCACTGGTCTACCAGCCTGTTTTGGTGCCAGTACCATGCTGTTTTTGTTACTATTGCTCTATAGTATAGTTTAAAATCAGGAATCACAATACCAATTTCACTCTTCCTGCTTAGAATTACTTTAGCTATTCTGGGTCTCTTGTTTTTCCAGATGAATTTCATGATTGCTTTTTCTATTTCAACAAGGAATGTCATTGGGATTTTGATGGGAATTGCATTGAATCTGTAAAGTGCTTTTGGTAGTATGGCCATCTTAATAATATTAATTCTACCAATCCATGAGCAAGGTAAATCCTTCCATCTTCTAAGGTCTTCTTCTATTTCTTTCTTCAGGGTTCTGTAGTTTTCATTGTATAGCTCTTTCACCTCTGTTGTTAAGTTGATTCCCAAGTTTTTTTTTTTTTTTTTTTTTTTTTTT
>NW_026000243.1:405651-422056 GCF_001458135.2 Marmota marmota marmota | reverse complement strand
TTTTTTTTTTTTTTTTTTTTTTTTTTTTGAGGATATTGTGACTGGAGTAGTTGTCCTCATTTCCATTTCAGAGAATTTGTTACTGATGTACAGGAATGCCTTTGATTTATTGGTATTGATTTTATATCCTGCCTTTCAAAGGAGAATTTTTAAAAATACATATACATATAGGTTATCAGAAATATG
Source organism: Marmota marmota marmota (assembly GCF_001458135.2). Taxonomy (NCBI): domain Eukaryota; kingdom Metazoa; phylum Chordata; class Mammalia; order Rodentia; family Sciuridae; genus Marmota; species Marmota marmota. The sequence continues at coordinate 421,870 of NW_026000243.1, read as the reverse complement.
AAATGAATTTTTAAACAGTTGTTAATATCCACAAAACAGTATTTAAATATATCTTTATGAAACACAATTTTCAATTTTTTGACCAAAATAATTTCCAATGTTATTGATATTCTACAACTCCCAGAGTTTTAAAATAACTAGAAGTCCATGAAAACAGAAATAACCTGTAGAATATATGCAATGGGACAGAAATCACTTTTTATCATTTCAATGACTTTTACAATTTTTCCTGACACTTTCTAAGAATTGAGTGGTAGCTCTTGCAGAAGCTCAAAGAATTGTAGAAAATAAAAGTGATGTGTTTTTTTGTAAAGCAATATGTACATTTTGCAACTGTCAATGAAGTTACCTTCCAACACTACTAATATCATCTCCCACTAATATCAATCTGAATTGTTCATCATTAATGTACTGTAGAACCGAAGGCAATACACCAAGTTAAACTCTCCAATACTTAAGCATAAATTTACAACAGCACTCATGCAGGTGCTGCCAGAAATTTTTTATTAGAGCTTTGTAGTTATACATAGTAGTTGGGTTCATCCTGACAAACTCATACATGCATGAAAACTGATTCCAGTTCATGCCAGGGTTTTAATTGTGAGCAAGGGAAAATACTTCTGTCCAACCTCAGTTTTAACCTCATTTACATGAGGACTCCTTAAACCATGCTCTGCAGGATCATAAAATTTTAGAGATACTGCCTTTTGTTTTAATTGGATTACCCTTACTCTTACACTGAAACATAAGTTCTTGAGTCTTAGGCTTACTGGCCAGATGAGTGGCAGAAATAAAAAGAAAAAAATCCAAACATTATTTTGACAATCTTGGAAGCCTTCAGCTTGTGATACTATTCTGTTTGTCTATCCCTCTATCCAACCATCCAATAAAGACTAGGATAAGCTTAGTGTCATTGCTAAGTTATTGTGATATGCTTATCAAAAATTAGTAAAATGTTCTGAAATCCAGTCATATGATAACTTCCAAGGGGTTCTGTATGCCAATCCACAGAAGTGGCAAAGTGTTTTGTGGAAACAGCAAGGTGTTGCGGGGGGAAAGAAACACAAATTTGTTGGTTGCTTCTCTTCAGGCAACTACTATCGTGTGTGAAACATGGGGGTCTAAACTCCAAGCCCTTCATAAATATATTGTGAAAATTAGGGCTGCAATTGGCAAAAAATATTCAATCACTGAATGTTCCTTATTGTCAACATTTGGTTAATTCTCAGATTCAGTTCAATTTCTGTTAACAATTGGTCTCAACTAAACACTTACATTCTCATTTTATTTACACTTCATAAAAATTCATAAAAGTTGTCAGACTTCAGATAGTTCTGATTGGTGTACTAAAATAATAGACTCTTGTAGCTTATGATAAATAATATCAAAAATAACTGTTGACCAATTTATAACTCATAGAAAGTATTTGGGGCTATAAAAATTTTTATTATTATATTTTTATTTTTGGGTTATCTAATTTTTCTCCTTAGTGTTCATTATGAATACTTTCATCTATTTATATGTTTTATAACCATATAAATAATATGTGTATGTATACATTAACCATATATGTGGTTTTATATATATATATATATATATATATATATATATAGAGAGAGAGAGAGAGAGAGAGAGAGAGGAGAGAGAGAGAGAGAATGAGAGAACAGTTTCATATGTGTGTGTATGCCCTAAATAATACTAGGTATACATTACAAAAAAATTATAAGTTCAGACCAATATGTTTCCTATAGAGTAATTCAGAAATCTTCAACAACAAAATATTAACACATTGAATCCAAAAGTACAAAAAATATTTTCAAAAACATTATGCTTTCCAAATTCCAATTTATTTCTTGTTCCCCAAACAATTTTTGTGTTTCCTTCTGTCAGTAAACATATGTTTGCCTAAAATAATTCTGTGGGGGTGAGAAAAGCAAAAAAAAAAAAAAAAAGATTGCAAATAAATAAAAATATAACAAATATTGATTGTGGTTATGTTAATTCATCTAATTTTTACTAAGCCTGAAAAGAAATTAAGTAACTGTGTGTTGTTATAACAAAGCACAATTAAGTTAATGCTGTTCTATTTGGTTACATAACAATTCAATAAAATATCCATAAGCATAAATTATTAACAAACACAACTCAGAAACAAAAATGAAAAGAAATTTTTTTAAAAAAATGGTTCAAATTTTAATTCAGTATCATATGTAGAAATTATTAAAATTTGTTTGAACAAGATACTGAATAAAGGAAGTTTTAATCACCATTATCTTCATAGGAGATTAGCAAGGGCATTTTGCTATGAGGAAAACTGTAATTTATTAAGTAATTAATGGGCCCCAGGAGATATATTCATATTCATTTTAGTTTAGTGTTAATATCAAGCCAGTTGGATAATGTTCTACCAAGTTCTAGAGAAGAGGAACAGGAAGAATTAAAAGTACATTTTCTGAAGTCACATATTTAAGTACACTTTAGAATTCAGAGCATCAGATTGGAATCTATCTCTGCTTGATAATGGAGATGTAAGAGCATTTGACATCAAGGACTAAACATACATATTTTCTTTTGAATGTCAGGTGGTTATCAAATACAAGATGCCAAGTATTTGGTCCTTAATGACTTAAACAAACAGGACACTCCTACTTTCTTCTCTTTATCCATTTCAGTTTATTTATACACACACACACATTCTCTCTCTCTCTCTCTCTCCCTCTCTCTCTCTCTTTCATTTGTTCATTCAAAAAGAGAAAGAAGGCAATATAGAACAGCTGAACTGTTTAATAATATTTTGGAGAAAATAGACTTTTTTTTTTCCAGTTCAAACATGTTTACTGTGTGGAATCTTCTTGCTCCTGGTCTTGTGGTCCCTGCAGTATATCAGACATTAAATTTTTGTATAAGGAAAGAAGCCATGGCAAGAGCAATGAAGCAAAATTTGGACCTGCTGTATATATTTTTGTTGTGTTGTATTTTGCTTAGTCAGTAAAACAAAATCTTTCTGAGAAGCTCACCAAGCAATGAAATCTACTACTTCTTAGTATATGGATATTGGTAGACAATTTTTCATGAATCTTACATTTTGTATGTGTAGAGTCATCAACAATATTTTGTTTTACACAATCTCTTCAAAGTTATGTATAGGGTATGTATAACCTAAGAAGATAGAGATAATATGCCTTTCCAGGGCAGAAGGAAAATTTGTCCTTGTTCAATAAAATCAAAATAATATTTCCTTCAGGAATAATGTCTCCTTCTGGGCACATTTCCTTTCAGCCTATTAAAAAATGTCAGGATTCCCTAAACTGAGAGTTCTTTGATGTATGCCATGGTGTGCATGTCTAGGATTCACTGGGGTATCCTGCTATTGCCTGTGTAAATTGAAGTTTCAAGAACTTGAGAGAGTTGACTCTACTGGGTCACACCGACAACCATGCACATGTCTGCATAGATGAAGCAGGCAAGCCTTAATTGCAGTTTGTCTACTTCTTGGAAGAGTGCATTTCTGAAACAGGAGATCTGGGGAAGTTTATACAGAGTACTTAAAAGCTTATTGTCTTTCCCTGAGAGATTGTCATAAGACATTTTTTCATGGTCTCTGGTTTCTTATGAGTCATGATGCTTTCTCACCTCCTTAACATACAATTATAAGCACTAACATTGCTTAGCTAAAGCACGGCATCAGCTTCTCAGCGATAGGGTGTCCTAACTCATGTTATATTGTCATGTCATATGCTCTTTTTTGTTTCAGTGCTGTTACATAAGACAAAGGACATGAGAAGCAGGTACCTTTGCTTACTATCTCAGAACATGTGTCTATAATTCCCTTACATGACTCCTGGGTCACTGAGGTCACTTACTACTGCTTGCTATCTCTATATGAAATAAGCTGTCTTAATTGAAATAGATCTCATCTTTTCCTTACTGGTCAAATCTGTCAATTTCTCCTTGACAAGCATTCAGCACAAGAACATGATGATACTCCAGCTATTCTTATTAATTTCAGTTGTAACAATCCTTTGTCTCTGAGCTAAAGACTTGTTTCTTTTGCTAGCATCCATGAAAATGTATCAGGTACATTCATTGTCTTGCAAGTTGTATAAAATATTAGGTCTTTCAGAGTTCATAATCATGACATTGGTTAGAATTATGTCAAACATGTACATCCAGCTGGAAAATGGTGAGGAAAAGTGTGGTATCTATATCTTGGCTTCTCAAACAATAGTGCCTATCATTAATAGCTAAATACCTGAAACATATAGGAGATAACTGTAAAGCCCTCATTTTAATTTAGCAAATTTATAGCTTTTACCATAATCTTTCCCTATCTCTTTACCTGTCACAACAACAACAACAACAACAAAAAGAAACCCTATATCAATTACATAAACAGTTGGCTATTTTCCATGAACATAATCTAGAGGGGATCCATAAATATGGTTCAGAACATTTGGTTTCTTCTGTGCTTAGGAAGTCATTCTCTGTTGAAGTTGGGAGTACTTAAACTGTTTTGAGACTTTAAAATACAGATGTTAAAAAAGTTATTAGTTTAAAAAATGATCCTTTTAGGAGTTGAATGTACTTCAGTGCTAATTATAACTTTTAATGATTGTAAAATGTCCTGGGAGACTTTAATGCAAAAGACTACGTTTTCACTGTAAATTTTCCTTTCCCATACACACTGTAAGGATAAGGAAAATGTGTTTGAAAACCCAAAGGACAGAGCTAATTGTGTAAAGTTCACTAAATGCTAACAGTTTCTCAGTGACCCAGGAGTCATGTAAGGGAATTACAGACACATGTTCTGAGAAATCTTTGGCAGTATTAGTTCTCTAGAGTTAAAAAAAAATGCACTGAGAAAAATTTCAACACTAATATTGCTTGCCTAGCCTATAATAGATGTTAAGTCAAAAAGAATGGGAAAAATATCCTATAATTTGCAATTCTAATAGGGGAACTTCCTGATTGTTTCTAATTGACTTGTTGAAAACTGTGTGGTTTGCCAGAAACTTACCTCTAAATTAAAATTGCTCACAAATTCTAAGAAGTCAGGGTCATTGGCACTGTAAGTTGTGAGTTACATAATTAGTGGTTAAAGTAATGCTCACTGAAAACATTATTTCTCATTCTAGACTTGAAATACTTTATCAGAATTGCTTCATACAATAGTTCATTTGTACTCAATAATTTAACATTTCTTTCTCTAATTCTTTGCTCTCTTGTGGTTGCTGCAGTTCAAGGGGCTTAGTGGTGCCACTTTTCCTAATTATTGTCAGATGTGTGAGCATCATGTTATTGCTCCAAGAATGAATGAAACAGGGCAAGGACCTTTTAAAAGTAAGTTATCTCTTCCACAGAATCCAATGCTTGTCAAAATTAGGTAATTTATCTCCAAAATCATTACTTCTGATAATTAGTATGTCTTTCCTCCCTTGTTTAACCATTTATCCTTAAGACATAAGAGTCTTGATGTATGTCCCAAAGAATTTCTTATGGACTTTTTCTGATTTTTTTTATTTTACATGTATAAAATGAAGATTAGGGAAGTGACTCAGTGGTAGAGAGCTTGATTACTATGCTCATGGACCTAGGTTCAGTTCCCAGCCATGCAAAAATAAATAAATAAACAACAATTCAATAAAACCTATAAAATGATATGGGGCAAATGTATAGATGAATCTTGACAGAAATTAAAGTCCTAACTGAATTATAAGATGGTCAGTAAAATTTTTGAAATACATGAATTTGTCACTACCAGGGGCCCTTGCCTATGTTCTTGTAAGAGTTTACAGAATTAAGTATATTAACTGCTACAATTTAACAAAAAATTCAACTCCGAGAAACTTTCTAAAGTTCATTTATTGATGTTAGGGTTCTAAGAATTAGGCCAGATTTATGAATTGATGATTAAATTCAGGTTTTCTACAATTCCTACATTAGTGGTAAAGTACAAAAAAACCTTTTCTATAACTCAAATAATCCATTTCATAGAATTAATTTGAAAAAACTAATTAATGAATCAATGTTTTGATAAAATAATGCGATGGCTCTTCAAGGACGACATATCGTAAGATAATCTCAATCCTGAATATTTGTTCAATGGTACCATGGATTTTCATAAAAACAAAAATCAATCTAATACAATAAAAACCAGGATTAAGGTGTAATAATAGTTTTATGATTCTTCACTTCTCTTTTCTCTTCAGGTTTTCTTTCTTTTTAAAATTTGCTTTTCTGAGGATATATGTGAAAAAAAACTGTGTCTGTTGGTTTATGATAAATGTCTATATCTTATTTTTGCAGGGATGTGTAGGAGCTATGTTTTAAAAAGGGAGACTGACATCAAAATTTGAACAAAGCCCAAATATATTATGCCAAATAAACACATTTGGCTCAAATTTTTCTTAATTATATATTTATTAATGTATAAGATTTAGATAGATTAGGAAAGGTATCACTTTTGCTTCATAGTCCTCTTGAAATTTGGCTTTGATGGCTATCTGTATTGCTTTATTTAAACCTATTTGTTGTGGTGAAGGTTTTTAACGCAAACATATTGGTACACCTATCAGATTTTAAGATATCAAGTCATAGATAACAATGGAACAGACACACACACACACACACAAACACACACAAAATTGAGATAATAAATTCAAAAGATGTGGAATGGAACCATCACATAACCCAGATCCCCCATTCCAAGGTATTTATTTAAAAGAATTAAGGCCAACAATCTATAGAGAGATGCCCATGCTTAAAGAAGCGTAATTCACAATAGCAAAGTAATAGAACCAGACTAGTGTCCATCGATAGATAAATGGATAAAGAAAATTTGGCATATATGTGTACATATATTCATATATATATATATATATATATATATATATATACACATATATGTGAAAATGAAATTTTATTCTACCACAAAGAAGAATGAAATTGCCCCTTGTAGAAAAATGGATGAAACTTGAGAACATACTGTTAAGCAAAATAAACTAAACTCAGAAAGCCAAGAGTTGAATGTTTTCTCTTGATATATGGAAATTGGAGAGGAAAAAAAAAAGATATCATGAAAATAAACGAGAGGCCAGTATGATAGAGGAAGGAGACCAAGGGGTGGTAGAAGGAGAGGGCAAGGAGAGGTACTAAGGATTGACATTTATCAAATCATGTTATTTAGAGTGAATATATGCCAAAATGGAGCAAATTATTCTATAAAATTATTATGTATCAATAAAAATATTCAGAATATATAAAGAACTTAATAAACTTTAGAAAGAACATATAATCCAAATAAAAATTTCACACTAGTAATGCATGAGGTGAATGCTTAGTCTTGTATTGAAGCTTTCAGAGATGGGTGGGTATTCATATCTTCTGATTAGAAATAACTTGATTGAAGGGATTAGCAGGTGGTCTAGTTCTTATTACATAAGAGGGGAAGAATGAAGGTTTTGTGGGCTGAAGTTTGCAGGCTTTGAACTTCCACCCCTGTTTAATTGAAGGAGAGAGAAAGCAGGCATCCTTATCTGCCTCCCTTATCTGCTTCTCCATGTGTGGGGCAAAGGAAAGGGTAGAGAGCAGGGCCAAAAAGTGTCATCACTCCTACATAAAACAGAGTAAGACAAAAAAGATAGATAAGGAAATACTATTCTATTTGAAGACAGAAATATTGGGAATTAAATTAAAAGTCGAGCTCTATACTACTGTTTTCATTCTGGTCATGAACTCTAAAAAAAAAAACTTTTATAAAATGATCCCCTTCTCCAGATCCAAGTGAGGTATACCTACACATCCTCCACAATCACTGCAAATGACAAATGTTTTCTATTCTAAAATAACCTACCTTGAGTGTCCAAATGGAATTTGATTTTTTTCTGCTATGTTTCTTTAGTGACTTTTTATATTTGTCATAACATTTTCAATTTTGTGTAATTGTTTGTTATAGGTTGTTGAATTCCACTTTTTTACTTTCCAGATTGTTGGATGAAAGCTTAAAGCTAAGAAAAAAAGCGTTCCTAAGAATTGTGTTGGATATCTCTCATTTGTCCCCTTCACCTTCTTCATCTTTCTCTATTCTTCTCTCTACCCCATGGAAACACAGTGGATTCTCTTACCCTCTGGCTCTTGTTCAGTTTTGCTCAGTGGGGACACTAGCAGATATAGAAGGGAATAGAGTGAGGTCAGATCATTTATTCCTCTGGTTCCATCTCTATGGTTCACCTAGGGGTCACTATAGCCTTCATGAAAGTTCACAACTCCCCTTCAGGGGATCTCTCTGAACTTTCTTCTCCAGTTTCTGAGAAATGCTTCCTCTTCTCATTTATCAGAGGCCTAGCGTGCTACACCAGCATTTATGATTCCCTTCACTCTGCACATCTATGTCTATAGTCCTATTATCAAGATGGTCTTAAAAAGTCTTAAATATACCACTTATTAGCTTTTGGAGATATGTATAAACACATTCCCAAATTATTGAAAAGTCCTCTACACACTTATACAGGGATGAGCAAGGGATGGAATAATTGGAATTGGAAACTTCATCTTTATTATTCTGTCAGACTTCTTAAAAGGGTACCAGAAATTCAGAAGAAGATTCATACATTAATTTCGTAAGAACAGAAAGAGGTTTGCCATTTGTCTCTACTTTCCAAAATATAGGTATATAACTTGATTACAAAAAGGGAAAAGCCTGGCAATTCAGTTTTGAGTAACAAAATTGTTATGTTGCAGAGCTTCTCAAACCGTCTCCACATAGCCTCTTGAGTATGGTGTTATGTACTTATTTTCTATTTCTGCTGTAGCAAATTACCACAAACTGTGTGCCTTCAAAAATGCATTTTTATTATGCATTTTTTGAAGCTTAGTCAGGAGTTTAGACATCCAACAAGAATTCCACAGGGCTAAAATCAAGGTATCTCCAGAACATCCCTCTTTATAGAGGTTTTTAGAAACCGCTTGCATTCTTTTCAGTCTTCATAATTTTTAGTTTTACAAATTCCTCAGAAAACAAAGTGCTTACAAAAAAATAACTTTCTTTCCAATATTCATCATTCATCGAAGAGAACATTGGTGAATTATTAATTTAAAATACACCTTTTCATGCGCTAAAGGATGAAGAGCGGGAAACAGAGACCTGATCTATCACACTAAGATGACTAAAAGGAATTTCTGTTCTTTTTGGATTTAGAACCTATAAAATATACAGGTAGATAAAAAGAGACTTGCTACCCTGTCTAGTTTTATTTTATTTTATTTAAAAATTATTTTGGTTTGATAGGCCAAAAGCCATATATAACTATTTTTTTTTCAATATCCATTGCCTTAAAATATGCACACTCTGATTTTCTATCCCAATCTCTGAGCTTGTTTAGGCTGAAAAATGGTGCCTCAAATATATCTATGTCTTAATTTTAAGACCCTGTGATTATGTTGCCTTATGTGGAGAAGAGATTTTGCAGACATGATTAAGGATCTTGAACAGATTATACTTATTCAGTGTAATATCGTTTCTTTTAAAGAGTCAGTGAAGGAGAAGAGGATATGATAATGAAAGCAGAGGTCAGAATGTTGCCTGTCAGGTGCCATCAGTAGCTTAGACAGAAATTGTCTTAAAACTCCTTTCTTTAAAAAGATAAACAATGAAATAAAAGTTAATGTGTTAAATTGAAGAAAACTGCTGAAGAAGCACTGGGATTTTGTTGTTCATCTTTTACATGCTCAAGAGACTGAAAGACATTTTTGTCATTGCATTGAGAATCAAAATTATAATTCTATTTATTCATTCTATGTTTTCACATATGAAATACTTAATCAACCTTCATATATCTGGGTTGTTGCTCTCACGCAAGATTATACCACCTACTTGCTACCCAATCATTCTGTGCTCTGAATTAGGTGTCTAAAATTGCCTTTTATCTTGTTTTCAACATAATGTTTAAATTCTCTGCTAAGCATGCCCACATCTTCTCTGCTAATTGCTTTCTGGCTTTATAGTAAGTTCGGATCATTGTGAATGCAAAGACTAAGCAATCTTGATACTTAAATAATGTACTAATTTCACAGGAAAGGAGTCAATGAAGGAATCAAGATCTTTGTATGTGTAGACTTCTCTCTAAAATTAAATGACTGGCAATTTTGAAAGCTATAGAGTGAAGCACAGCAATTTTCTTCCTCTTGGCCAGAGCAATCTTGGGCCTCCTACTTCCAATACTGACCCTTTCCCTACTCCAGATCACCTTCAGTCCTCTTTCAGGTCTCTTTTATGTGACCTTGTGCTGACTATGATTGCTACATTCTTTATACTTCAGTGGTCTGAAAGGTTAGATTTTGCGCAGCGGGAAAATGATATTTTGATCTTCTCATACCTTGCACCAATATGAAATGATAGCCTCCCTTACTAGATTGCTTTTCAAACCAATGAAAGCCATTTGCTCCTTTGCTCTTTTTCTTCATTTTCCTCATTTTTAATATGAGAATAACAGTCTTGTTTTATCTATATCTCAGCATAGTCTTATTTAGTTCTACTAGTCAATACTGTTATAGTGTTGTGAAGCCTTTAAAGATTCTATCATGTTGATGTTTATTTTGTTATCATAAGTTCCACAAATATATATAATTCATTCCTTTTTTCTGCATATAAGATATCTTATGGGAGTTATAAATTAGTGCTTGTCTTCTCATTCTATTCTGTATTAGGTTATGATACTCAGTTCTTATCAATGGTAAGCAATGAGATCTGAATATTACGTCTCATTCATGTTTGAAAATGAGCATCCTGTTTAGAGAATACCAGTGAACATAAATCACATTGCTCTACACATAGGTCAAAGGAATAATAAGAAAACTAGAAAATGTACTTTATGAAAGCTAAAGGATGAGGATTAAACCTTGAGGACAGTTATCTCTAATTCAAAAGCACACAGAATCTGCACAATATATATGCAGCATGTATTTAAATATAAAAACATTTGTAAATGGTAGCAAAGGTCTTTCTTTACAAAGCTTTTGTTTAGCAATATGATTAGGTGGTGATATGAATCAAAACATCCTACCAATTCTTCTATTGAATAAGAGAATGCCTTTTATAAAAAATTTAAAAATCCATGTTTAAATAGTTTAAACAGCAATTCCCAGGATTTGAGGATTTTGCCTCTCATCCCTATTTTATTATAATATCTAATATTTTAAAAAAACCCTATTAGCTTTTCCTATTTTATAAGTTGAAGTGAATAAAAATATTTCAGATATCTGACAAGTTCTCTTTATGTAACTGTGGATATCTGAGTTCCAATATGTAACTGAACAACATAAAATATAAAACCCTGGAAGTTCAAAGTTGAAATTATTTCTGCTTCTTTCAAATTTTTTTCAAGTCACTACTTTTACTTTGTTTTTTGTTTGTTTTATTTTTCAAATGCACTATTTGTGCTGATCCAGCAATTGTGAAGGTGGCCTTTACAGACAGTAGCTTAAAGAAACTATAATATCAGGAAGTTTAAAAATCCAGCTGAGCAGAAAACAGTCCATTAATTCTCATAGAGAAGCAAAACAACAACAGCAAACTTTAGTGAGAGAAGTTTCTTGTTTAAGAAGCCATTAGGAATGCTGTGCTTTCTGATGAGTTTTTTCTCATACACAAGTGGCTTTTAAAAATTAACCTGATATAATATCAGTCAAAAACATTAAAATAAAAATTACTATCCTATGATTGGAAAAAAATAATAGTTTCTAAAAACATGAATTATAGGTTTTAAAATACCACATATATATAAATATATAGAATTTTATCTTACTAATACACACTGTAAATGTACTTAATGTAGTGCCATTGCTTTTTTATGGTCTTTATCATGAAACTGCCTTGAACTGGAATGAATGCTTCATATATTTAGGCAGTTAAATAGATGGGCTGCTTTATCCTGACCTTTGGAGAGTCTATATTGAGTTGGGGGCTCATTTCACTGCTTTTACATTTACAACTCTGTCTTCCAATGGCAAGGGTATTTCAAATGTTTTCTAATCAAGCATGCACCTTTACTAAAAGGTCAGCATACTAAAATGCTATATATCAGGGATTAAAATTATGATTCATCTCTCCCATGCAAGAAAGTCTAATTAGAAATGCAGTACATTCATTCTCTTGGGTCAAAGTTGTCCTTGAATATCACAACTCTACATTGAGGGTTATGGCATTCTCTTGATCAGGAGGCAACATATTCTCTAAACCTTTGTTGACAATATCATTTCTCTTAGTATTTTGTACTTTCTCTTGTGAACTTTGAAATGCCCTTTCAGATTGTTCGTCAGAGGGTCTTTACTGAAAGGCTAAAACAGCAGCAAACCAAAAGAGTATCATGCATTATTTTGTAAGGAACTCATTTCCCTAAAGGAATACATCATTTTACAGTTTTACTCAATTCCACAAACAACAACAATAACAACAACAACAAATTGAGCAATACATGTGCTAAAAGCAAAGAAACACAAGTCAACAACCCTACTGGAGAGAGGCAAGCAGATGAAATGTTGGATGTCATAATGATGTTAATACTCAACAAAATAAGAAGCTTCTGTACAATCATAGGGAACAAAGATTTTAATAGTTACATTTTATGGACTGAACTTTCTTACTTAAGATATATTATGTAGGTAATTCTATAAATTACATATAGAGCTGTCACACTCTTTTTTAGATTCTTAAAAGTATTGAATTGTGTGGCTCTACCACAGTTTACTTATTCTCACCCTTCCCGAGAGGCCTGTGCTATTTAAGACTTTCAATATTATTTTTAAAAGTGAGAGTAAATGTTGTAATGTGTGTTTATTTAAATGTTTACTTACATGCACTTGTATTTGGGTAGACAAATTTTCAGAAGTAGATTTATTATCTCAACAACAATATAATCTGAAAATATTGCCACATATTACCAAATCCCCTCCCAATAATGCTAAATAATGGGTTTCCATTTATAATTAATGAATGTTCATTTCTTTTGCCTTGGCCACTTATTGTTACTTTTATTCATTTTATTTTTGTCAGGACCTTATTAGAAAATTGTTCAAATGCCATTTATAATGCATAAACATGCGTAGTATACCCACACTGCACATTGTTCTTTGTAAAAACACGAGTTTATATTTCAATAGAAAACTATGCATTGCCTATAGTGTACCCATCCAGGTTATCAGTCTCTAGCCCTGTTCATTATCTTTGGGCTGCTGTGCAATTTTTTGTAAGTCTTAATAATTAAGAGGTATGTAACTTCTGTCTTCTCTCTTAATAATTTAATTGACTTGCCATTCCCAAAAGTCAGTTTTGCCTCCATGGCAATTCATCTTGATATTCTTTTACTCTATATAAATATGGGCTCTTTTGACTTTTCCTTTGAAACTAATTAAATATTCTGCCTGGTTCTGCAACATCATTCAATGCAACAAATTCTTTAATAGAGTTCACTTTTACATATTCATATGAATCATGATTATACCTTTTTTGGAAAATGTCTGATACATATATATAAGAATATATATATATATATATATATATATATATATATATATATATATCAGACATATTATACCTATATTGAATTATCTGTATTTTAATTATTTTTGTCAAAGAAATGATATATCAGATGGAGTTAAACTTGCAAAGAAGATTTTATTCAAGACTAGTGCAATGAAGATTCATCATAGAGACTGAACTCTATTGAGTCAAGTGGATCAAAACTGGGTCGGTTTTATGTGCTATAATGAATAGTGTAAAAGTACTAGAGCATGTTGGGGGCAGGGTCAGTGTGATTAGACCATTTTGGTTTGCTTAACACTTGGCTCCTATCCTCCTGTAGAGACTGCCATATAGAATCCTATGTTATAAATGGACAGCTTTCAGTTTCTTCAAAAAAAGGCATCCTGGGTTGTGAAACTTGTGGGATGCTGAAAGAAGATAAGCTTTTCAAAGGGAAAGTTAAAAACTTTACATTTTAAAGTTTTATAAAGCAAGTACTCTAATCAAAGACAGATATAGGTGCTGGGATCAGAAGGAAGCCTGTCTAAAATTTAATTAAACCGAGGAAAACATTAATGCCATCTTGGTCATTGACCCTTTATACCATTCAGCAAACTAGTAATAGAATCATAATTCCAAACTAACTTGCAGATCATTTTTCAGTCCTGACTGCTGCTGTTGACATCATTCGTTTCACTGACCAACATCTGATCTCCAGTTCAACATTGGTGATTCTGTACTTTCCATCATTAAAACTTATGGTCCCAGTTCTTTTCTCTCTTACTCAGTCTTCCATATTTGTAAGACTTAGTACATTATAAATGCTTGACAAATCCCTTATGCCTATCCCATGATCGAAGTAACAACTTAGGTGGAGAAGCAGAGGATTTCTTTCTCTTTTTTTTTTCTTTTCTTTTATTAGTTGTTCAAAACATTACAAAGCTCTGAATCAGTCCTAAGAGGCAGCAACAGGAACCATGTCTAACTGTGAGTAGGCATGGTATGGTGGCAGAAGAAGATCAGCTTTGTTGCTTAGTGTCTGGGAGGTGGTGCAACACATCAGGGCTGAACTCAAGGATGATTTGATGTTACTTTAGCAATTTTCCTAGCAACCTATCCTTTAAAGTTGATTCTTTGGTTCTGCTAAATATTGGTGATTCAGTTTTCCCCTTCAATAATTTCTGTGTGTTTAAATTAGCTAGAGTAAGTTTCTAATACTTGCAGTTATGAAACCAACACTACTCTGCATAGCAACTGCATTCACAACAAAAAGGAAGATAAAAACTTCTTTTTCACGAAGGAATAAGAAAACATCTACATAGTTTTCCTTAAGGGATTTATGACCTTAAGGGAGGCAAATCTATACATGAATTCCAAAACAATTTTTTTATTTATGTAACATATTTAATTTTTATAATCATTTTGCCTGTCTAGATTTAAAAACAAAAATGATTTACAGGTAACTTCTATAATTGTATTTTTTAAGAAAGTAACACAATATCAGGATAACAACTTGAATAGCCAATGTTGCATTTAGTAATCAATTTGCTGGTTTATTTTTAAAGCACAAAGAACACAACAGACTTCTACTAGAAAGCAAATTATTCACAGTGTTGGCTCTTGGTAAATAAATCCTTCATGTGAAATCTTATAAGCAATCTTCAAAGTTGTAAATATGGGCAATTCTCCTGATGACTCAGCCATTCAGCAGTTACTGGGTTTTCTAAAAAGCCAATAGAGAGACTATTTGAAATGAAACCACCTCTTGGAAGCTTAATTCTATTTTAATTACCTAAGGACCTGAGAGGCTTCAAAACATTGACCCATCTATATTCCACCAGCTTTGAACTCTGTGCCATTATAAATGCTTATCTTTGCAGTATTTGATATTTGTTGTTTGAATATTTAAAAAAAATAAATTTCTATAAATATGTAACATAGAATTTAACCTTTACCATTTGTAAGTATACCATTCATCTCCATGAATTAAATCCATATGTTTGTACAACCATTGATAGCATCTGGAGTTTTTCATCTTACAAAATTGAAATGTATCCATTAAATCATGACTCCCCATTTTCCTCCCCTTAGTCCAACATTTCATTTTCTCTCTCTTACAGTTTGGCTATACTATCTGTATAAGAAGAATCTTATATAAGATTTTTATGTATGCAGAAATATATAGTGTTTGCCCTTTTGTAACTCATACATTTAAATTAGCACATTTAAATGATGATAAAGTTTTACTCTTTAATATATATATATTATTATATATGGATATATACATATATATACACATATATACATGAAAAATAATCAAAATTCAAGTTTTAATAATATTTTTCTATGTGTATAATGCATTTTGCTTATCCTTTTGTTCATGGAGGGATACTTGAGTTGGTTTCAATTGTCAATTGTGATTAATGCTGCTATAATCATGAGCATACAGATATTTTTTTCATGTCCCTCCTTTCAGTTTTTTGGGGTACACACAAGAAATGGAATTTAGGTATCATATGGCAGTTATGTTTTAAAGTTTTTGAGAAACAACCTTACTGTTTTCTATAGCCACTGTACCATTCATTGTACATTCCCACCACAGTGTACAAGGTGTCCTAATATCTATATTCTTACCAACACTTATTGTTTTTCCTCTTTCTCTCTCTCTCTCTCTCTCTCTCTCTCTCTCTCTCTCTCTCTCTC
>NW_026000243.1:361101-402571 GCF_001458135.2 Marmota marmota marmota | reverse complement strand
GTACCCCAGTTGCTGACATTTTTGCAGTGACATTGAATGTAGGTGACCTTGCTCAAGGACCAGGGCGGATTAGGGTGTTCCCGGTTTAAGATAATCGTGTTTAGGGCGTTCCCAGTTTAGGTTCCAGGTTTAAGGTTTAAGATTATTCCTGCTGGGAATAGGGCGTATCCTGCTGCCTGAGTTCCCCTTGAGTTCTCACGGGATTCAGACAGTATTTTTTGGGAGACAGAAGCCAGTGGAGGTGGATTTGGGCAGAGAACGTGGATTTACCCAGAACGTGATTGTAGACGGCTGGTGTGAGTTCGGGAATAAAGAGTTGCTGTTTGAATCTACAAGCTGTGTGGTAGCTCGTGATTGTGTGCCCAGCCAGACTGCGGCATTTGTGCCCAGCCAGACTGCGGCAGTTATTATTGGAATACAAACAATGCTACTACAAAATTTCAATTACATTACAATATAATTGATTTTACTTATCTCTGTACTAAAATGAATAACATATAGCACAATGGGCATTTTAGAAGTAACATTTTTCAAATGCTCCAGAACATATTAGAAATAAGTAAAATGTGTTTTAACAGTTATTAATTTAAAAATAAATGCAAATCTTTTGTCACCTACAAAATTGTCAAATACATCTGTAAACGATCATATGCCATGTTTGCTATTGTTTGCTGAGTTTTTGTCAGTAAAGCCAGTGAAAATTAAAAGTTTGCAAACTGTGCTAATATTAACACGGAAATATGAGTCAAGAGACTTCATAAAATCCAATAACTCTGTTTGAGAAACACAACATTTAGAAATATTGAGAAACTGATTTTCTGAACTAACTGCCTTTTATGGGAAACATAATGGTTTCTGTTTTGGAATAACATAAATTGGGAACCCAGAATTTGAAAGAGATTATGCAATTATTAAAATGATGGTGTTTAAAGAATCGGCGGGGGAAAATGACGAATTTATAATTAGGCAAAAAAAATAGAATACATACAGATTATTCTATTTTGTAAAAGAAGTTAAAGTAAACATACTACACTATATGAACATAGAAACCCATGTACTGAGGGAAAAGACCTGGAAGTTGAATGTGAACAGGATGACAGGTATATTTAAAACATAAAATTATATTATCTTTTTATATTGTGTCTATAGTTCATGCTAATTTTAGGTTAGTTTAATACATTTTAGAAATCTATTGAAATAATTATATCCTATGTACATATCTGAAAATTTTATATGTAAATTTTTATTTCATAAGTAAATCTTTTTATATTTAATCAAATTAAATTCATCTCAGATAATCCTAAAATCCTTTCATATATTACGCAGAATCTCCTTATAGGAGGTTTTACTCTAAATCAATACATAAAATGTATAGTTTGGAAACTAAGAATACATTTATTTCCCATAAATATAAAATACAACATGGTGAATCTTTAGTTCTTGACTTTCCCCAATATTATTTTGATGATAATTCAAAGATTTTATTAAAGAATAGTTTTCTACATTAGTTATTACTCTTTTCATACTTTTTCCTCTTAAATATCTAATTGCTAAGAGATATGCAGACATCATGCTATTTATTTTTTTCATACTAATACATTTGTTCCTACTTAATAGTTGGCTGATTGTGGTTTTCTCTAAGGAGGGATCTTACAATTTCCCTGAAGGGTTTTAACAGCAGTCCTAGGATTCAGTATTTTTAAATTGAGGTTTCTGTGCCAGCCCATGCAGAGTAGAACTTCTGAATATTTAATAAGAAGAGCTGATTAGTTGCAAATTGTAGTAAGCTTTAAAATACCTTTAGAGTCTTTTATAATATATAATTAATTATCTTTCCTCACATTGCATTTAAATTTAAAGTCAACTTAAGAAAAATATAGTATTTTAGACACTTCTATATATGAGGAGAAGGGAGACAACAATAAAGAAGCAAGTAATTCCTTTTAAAAGAGTTAGATTTTCTCCAGTACAATTGTGTGTGATTGAATGAGAAGGCCTCACTTAGGTGAGGCATTTTTAACTAAAAGACAAAGAGAAAACCAGACATGAAAGGGATGATCACATGCTAGATTCTGAATTAGCTGGCATCCTCAAAGTTCCAATTTTAGTACTTCAAAAACTTTGTCATTCTGTATAGACAGGGACAAAGTCATGATACGTGAGAAATGGAGCAGAGCTCAGGCAGTGTGCATTTCACGTACTTTGTCCTATAGATGAGCCAACTGAAGTTCCAGAAAATAAAATAGCTTGCATTCTTTAGTATTAGTGTTCTAAAGAAAAACAAAGCTTTATTTGCAATTTAGTTTTGAAGTTTAGTGGTAAACCTAGGGAAGCAATTTATGAACATGGTCATTTTAGGCACCAAGCATTTCTATCTTATTTGATGCAGTTGAGATATATTCAGTGAAAACACTCTTGCTTCTGTCCAGTTTTATCTCCGCATCCTACTGAAAAGAAAACTTACAAATGATTCTAATTGAGAAAAGGAGTACTGATCTGAGCAGCTTTTGAAAGACACAATATAAAAAGTAACAATGACTTGACCATACACATAATCAGAACTCTGACCCACATCCAGCTGCACCAGTTACGGAGATCAAGTCATGAAGCCTCTAAGTGGTGAGGACTTGGTGTGTAACCCATAACTACCAACTTCCCTAATCCCAACCTCCACTTCTTTCTATTTAGGACCAACCAGGGAAAGTCAAATAGACTTGGCTAACCAGTCTCATAGGTATTTGTTCCTGTTCTGTTTACCTCAGTCTTCCCCAGCCAACAACCCTCAGTCAAAGCGGGACTGAACTCTTTCCCATTTATTTCCACTCTAAAATTTTTAAACTCCCCTGCTACCTTTGTATCGCTCCTGAATGCAAATGACAGTGATTGCTCCTTTGCTATAATAAGCTCTGAATTAACAATCTCTTCTTATTTTCATTAAGGTGGTCTTCATTTATTTCCACATTATTTTTAAATGACCAGATAGTTGTCAAATTCTGACCAGTGATGACAGTAAATAAAGAATGTTATTCATAATGACATTGGGACAGTAGGTGTAACCTTGGAGAATCTAAATTACGTAGGTTGGTTTGTCTGACCTAGGTAACAACCAGAAGCTTGAGGCAGATCCACATTGTGTTTGATTACATGGGGTTAATCATAGAAGTTTTAGAGTGAGTAAATTTCTCCACATGCACAGATTTTCTGGTTGGCAATCTTATGACTGTGTGTCTTATACCCACACGTGTATCCTCTTTCATTTGCCAATGCATGTTTGTTGCCTGAACAAGTCTCTTGAATACCTTCCTCTTGGTGTCTCTCTTTTCTTTTCTCTTTTACCTACACCATCCTTTCTCAGTTTGTTTCCTTCCTCCTCCCTGCTAGCCTTCTTTTCTTTAGCAATATTATGTATACTTTAAAAACAGTCTACTGTTTTTATTGAATAAAATTAAATACTCTATTGTGGAATTAAAATATATTTGTACTAAGTATTTTATTAATAATGGTATTAACTTTTAACAACAATAAGTATTTGCATTTACATTTTTGCAAACGTAAGAGTCAGTAGAATCCAATCAAATAATGAAAGAGAAACTGAAAGAGAGAGGAAGACAGAGATGAAGAGAGAGAACTCACTATACTATGAAATAGTAATGTAAGCATCGTCTGTTCTGTGAATGCACATACCACGTTCCTTCTACACTCTGAATTCAGGGTAATATTATGTTTCTACTCTTTTGCTTTGCTTTTTTTTCTATAATCATTTTAGGCTATAGTGAAGAAAAGGATGGACAAACAATTCTGCCATACTGCTTGTCCATGAGTCCACTTCCACTTCTTGTGATAAAAAAAATACTAGCTATGCATTATAGCTGCTTATAGCAATGTTTACATTAATGAGAGGGTTATTACAGTCTAACTCTTCTGTAGAGTCCTATTCAATACAAAGGTCATCAGCACATTCTGACACTCTAATTAGTTTAGAGGACTGAAGTTTACAAAAGCACTAGGGTCAGCAGGAGAACTTCCAGGGCTTGGCTTTGCAAAAGTAACTCCCCTTAATTAATCACCATCTGTTACAGAAATAAAATGTTGGGAGATGGAAAAGGAAATGATTAAGTGAAGTAGGGTCACGTGGTGTACAATTGAATTAGGATCTATTTTCAGACCAACTCAATCAAGGGTTCTAGTTTATTTTATCATCTCTGAAAAAAAAAAAATGTTTATCTCTTCAGACCATTACAGGATTTTCAGAAGATGTTATCAAGAAATACATGTGAAAGAGCTGCCACCAAGAAGCAATTCATATTTTTTGCTTCTGGTAGTGTTTCAAAATGTCAATTATTCTGTGGGAAATAAAAGTCAAGTTTCAAATACTTCTATTCAACTTACTTTGACAATTATTTAATGCTGAAAGTAATATATCTTCTCTATATAATTTTCTTGTTTTCATAAATAACATAAGCTTTAAACTCTAATTGGATAAGTGAATTACATAAAAGAAAGTTTGCTTTTTATTATTATTGTCAAGCAATACTTAATAAGAGAAAAAATGAACATTTCATAGTTCAAAACTGTTACAGAATTGTTACGAAGATGGTATACCAGATATTACCACGTGAGTAGGATGATTTTTGATTTGTAGGGGAATGATCAATTTATGTAAAAATTAGAAATTAAATACTGAAGGGTAATATCTGTCAGGCACTCATCTTAAGTAGAGATATTCGTCAAAATTATTATTATACTACTGAACCCTGATGTATTTCTTCATAAATGCTGGAGAAATACAAATAATTCCTAAGTCTTTATTTATTGTATTATTGGGATATGCAGAAATATATAAGATTCTGCCCCAAGTTTTGAATTACTGCAAAGCTGTTTTTTCCATTTACAAAAACAAATATATTTTACAAGTAATGTGAGTATTAGGTCAACGTTTCAGATTCTTTTTTCATATGGAATTTATGAAATATTTTCAAAGTTAAAAAATGGAAATTACAGATGAAAGCATGCAGTGAATGCCAAGTTTTATCCTCTTCTTTAATCTGGCACAACTCCCATAATGTGGAATTGCTTTTGCAGTCAATACTTAATGCATTTTAGACCAGCTTCTCTTTTAAATCATGCCATGAGTAAATCACATTAACTCTTCAGAACTGTTCAGTTAATTCAAGGTCAAGAACTCATGGTATTTACTGTCTAATACACCAGGGTCTCAGGCACACTGCCAGGCACACCAACCAGTGTATTGTGGGTCAATTGAAAGAGAGTTTAGAACATAATGCTTTATCTCCCACTCCCTGTCCTACTCTCCTGGGAGATCTAAACTTCTGTAATATGACTTTGGAGGATCCTAGCAAGTCTCTAAATGGACTCAGCCTACATATATTTTATGAAGTAAGTAACATTGATTTTTAATAAAAGAAATGACCTTTCTTCTCTAATGTACCTGAGATCATTTAAGATTTTCATCCTCAAAAGAGCCAGATGTACTTCAAGGAGACATTTGGTTCAGCCTGTTTCAAAAACTGAAAACTTGCTCTCAAATGGATGTTCTCATGACCTAGAGTTCATATGTACATTTTTCAGACCATGTAATTTGATAAAGCTATGATTTTGTTATTTATTGAATACTCTAAGTAGCTAAAAGGACTTTGTGGCCTTTCAAAAGAGTTTATGTGGCCTTTCAAAAGATTTGGAAGCTATTCATTTATTACTTTAAATAAGAAATGAAAAACAAACTATGGTTTAAAGTAGAATTTTCAAAAATTACTTGTTAGCTCATTTTATTTATAAATCAGAGCTTTAAACATATATATAATTTATGAATATATATTATATATGAACAATATTTGGTTGTGACTTCATTTTCTATTCATTTTATTATTATTTATAACATAAAGCAATATTTATTTATTAATTCATTAGGCTAAGAAATAAAAAAGTGATGTATGAATTAAAGAAAATCTATTTTTTTTCCTTTCATGCATCAATTTTTTCTTTCATTTTATTTTGTAAACCATAGTTGGAAAAATATATCAGACATATGTTATGGTTTAGATATGAAGTGTCACTCAAAAGTTCATGTGTGAGACAGTTCAAGAATTTTGAGAGCTTACATAATCAGATGATTAGATAATTGGAGGTGTAACCAAATCAGTGAATTGATCCACTGATATGGATTAGCTGGGTGATAACCGTGGGCACTTAGGTAGGATGAGTCTAGATGCAAAAGCTGACTAAAACAACATACATAGATATGTTATTCCATTATATGTCAAATATGCAGGAAATATCCAGTATAATTTATATTTTATCCTAATATGCTATAAGCTTTTAAAATCTAGTTATTTCACCTGCTCATTGTAGTGCCATCATCTACTACAAGTTAGACAGAGACTTTGCAAATGAGGCCCTTCCCTTTGCAGGGAGGAGGATAGAGAGGGGAATATACTATGGAAGCCTAATTCATAGAAATTGGAGATTAGAAGACTAAGATTTTATTGTCTTCCCAATGGACACGGTGATGAGAAAGCATATCATTCCTGTGGTGTTTCTTGAAATTTATAGCATATCCATGTTTACTATTTTTGTTGATTTGTATTCAGTAGGAAAAAAATTATTAAAAATTCTAATTGACTACATAATTGTAGTGATAAAGATATATTTCATTCAGCAACTGGGTTCTGCTCAGAAACAAGGTAGCACTATGAAGTTTTTTGAATGCTATTTAAATGCAATCTATTGGTTTGGATTTGTTTGTTTCATAGAGTTACAGTGTGATATATTATCATATGATTATAGTACATCAAATATACTATCATATTTTAGTCTATAATGAGGTCTAATTATATTAATGTAATATACTTGAATTAATGAAGAAAGATTGAAAGTAAAATGATAGGTAAATGATACCTATATACTATGGAAGGTGTTAAGACTTAGATGTGAGGTGTCTCCCAAAAGTTCAGGTGTGAGGTAATGCAATAAAGTTCAGAGGTGAAATGATTGGGTAATGAGAGCATTAATCCTCTTGAGCAGATTAACTGGGAGATAACTGTAGCCAGATAGGTTGTGGCTAAAGGAGATGGGTCATTGCTGGTGTGCCTTTCTAGGTTCATATTTGTCCCTGGTGAGCAAAGCACTCTCTGCTTCCTGTTAGCCATATCCTGAGCTGCTTCCCTCTGCTACACTCTACCATCATGGTCTTCTCCCTCATTTGGGGACCAGATCAATGGAGCTGGACATCTATGGACTGAGACTTCTGAAACCGTGAGCAACAAATATAATTTTCCTCCTCTAAAATTATTCTTGTCATATGTTTTGGTCACAGCAATAAAAAAGTTGACTAAAACAGAAGCTAAATTGTTTGGTCATACAATTAATTTTCAACACCTGTAATTCTAGTGGCTTGGTAGGCTAAGGCAGAAGAATTGAGGGTTCAAAGCTATCCTCAGAAATTTAGCAGGGCCCTAAGCAATTCAGTGAAATCCTGTCTCTAAATAAAACACAAACTGATTAAAACAAATAAAAAAAATTAAAATAAATAAATAAAATACAAAAAGGGCTGAGGAAGTGGCTTTATGGTTAAAAAATCAACTCTCATGGCAAATTAAATTTGTAAAGTTGAATTTTACCTATTTATAGTTTTATTTCATGTGCTGACTTGTTTCAATTTTACCACTGTCAATGATTCTTTAATTATAAAATTAGCTTAGGTAATATTTTACATGTACAAATAATAATATGATACTATCCACATAATATATTTGGATTATATTTTTCTTTTTGATTGAGGATGCTACTGAAGTACTCTAAAAATAGATTAAATAGGAAAAAAATTACAGAAATACTCCAAAAGATAAAGTGGACACTCTTTACTACCACAAAAGAAGAAAACAGTGGGGATCTTAGGCTTATTATAAAGGAATAGTAGCACAGAGAATTGATTTGATCTTCAGAGGGGTCCCTGTAGAAGATATCACTTTATTTTTGAAAAACACTTAAAAATTTATCCATAATCTACTGCTTACTTTTTAATTATTAGAAAATGAAAAAGTTACTCATTAGTAGTCTTAAAAATTGGGGAAATTAAATTTCCATCATTTTACTGTGAGAAAATCCTAGTGATTCTCTGAAATAGAAGGTCAGCATAAGAGATAAAATCTCAGGAAAAACAACGAAACAATGACAGTTTTCAGGAAGTGATTTGAAGTTTATGCTCAGTTTTGTTGCTTTCTTCTTTACCTTGTATCATCCTGCAGTTGCCTCTGAAGCCAGTTACCAAGAAATAAAACAAACTTCATTGGCCCAAGGTATAGTTCTCAAAAGTTTGACTTCCTTTCAGACAACTGCTAAATTATTTTGGTCATGCCTACGTTTTCATATGGCTACAAATTTGGGGTTCCTGCTTTCCACTCAAATTTAATAATTTGCCAGGAGACCTAACATAACAAAGGAAAAATTTGTACTTAATAATACATTTGTAAAATAGACTTTAATTTTAAGCAATTTTGCATTCACATCAAAATTGAGCAGAAAGTACAGAAATTTCCCATATGCCAGATGTTCTTCACCTACATACAACCTTCCTCATTATCAAAATCCTGCACCATAGTGCTTCATTTGTTATGACTGATGAATCTTCATTGAGCTAATGTTATCACCCAAAGCCTATACTTACTTTTAGGATTCATTCTTGGTATTATACATTGTATGGGTTTTGAAAAATGCATAAGGAGATGTATCCAACATCATAGTATCATACAAAGAAGTTTCACATCTATAAAACTTTCTATCCTCCACTTATTCATTCTTTGTTGTAACATACAACCACTGATATTTTCATTGTCTGCATGATTTTAAATTTTCAGAATATAATTTTAAATTATAGTTGCAACAGTACAATATTGTAGTCTTTTCAGATTAGCTATTTTGACTTATAAATATGTATTTAGGAGTTTTCAAAATGTTTTTATATATCTTGATAGATTAATTTTTGCATTAAGTAATGTTTCATCGTATGTATGAAATTTAGTTTTCTTTATCTCCTCCTTCTTTTTCTTCTTCATCTTCTTCTTATAACTCATTTACCTACTGAAGGACATCTTGGTTTACTTCCCAGTTTGGGAAATTATATATAAGTCTGTTTTAAATATTCATGTACAGGTTTTCGTGTGTACACAATTTTCTAACTTCTTTGGTAAACACTAAGACGTATGATTGCTGGATATAATTGAAGATTACGTTTAATTTTGTAATAAACCACCAAAATTGCCTGTATAAGGGAATGTACTATTTTGCATGCCCATCAGTCTATCTTTGTCAGATTGTATGACCTCTGTTCGTAAGTCAAAGAACGATTGAGCATGTTTATGGGAATCTGTTTGGGCTCTTTATTCTGCTACATCATCCTATTTGTTTATTGTTTCTCCAATATCATGCTATCATGATTACTGTGGCTTCTTACCAATTTTTGAAGTTATGTAGTATCAATTCTCTGATCTTGTTTTTCTTCAAAATTGTTTTATCTATACTGGGTCTTTTGCCCTCCATGATAATTTAAGATTGGTTTGTTGATATCTATAAAATACAATTGTTTCCCTTTTCTGTGATTTTTACTTTTCATGGCTTAAGCTATCAACAATGAAACACAGTCCAAAAATATTAAACGAAAAATTCAAAAATCAGCTATTCATAATTCTTAAATTACATTATTTGTAATCATGAAATTTCTCAAAATCAGGCTGCATCTCACCTGGGACAGGAATTTCCCATTTGACTGGGGTATCCACATTGTATAGGCTGTCTCCCCATTAGTCAGTTTAGTTCCCAACTTCATAGCAGATTAATTATAGAGATATTGCAGTGTTTGTGTTCAAGCAGCCTTTATTTTACAGATTAATGGCTCCAAAGTACAAGAGTAGTGATTTTGGCAATTTGAAGTTACCAAATAGTTCAGGTACATCCTTTAAGTGAAAGTACAGAGATACTTTAATAGAGAGAGGGAATGGGAGAGAGAGAGAGAGTTATAACATTAATACAACTTTTATTACATTGTAGTGTTATAACTTTTAAATTTTATTATAAGCTATTGCTACTAGTTTTTTATTGTGCTTAATTTAGTAATTAAATGCCATCATAGGTATGTATGTTTAGGAAAAAAATCAGTATATATAGGACTTGGATTCACGCATCCACTGGGGAATCTTGAAACCTATCAAGGATAAGGGGAGACTACTGTAACTTGCCAGGTTTTTATTGGGATTACATTGCATTTTTACATGTTGAGAAGAATTGACACCTTCACAGTAAGTTTCCTGATAAGTGTTTCCTGAGAACATGAAATATCTCTCTTTTTATTGGGCTCTTTGATTATCTGATTTTCATCAGAGTTATAGTTTTGCTCAGATAATTGAGAAACATATATTGTTAGATTAAACTTAAATATTTGGCTTTTAGGTTAGTGAAGAAGTGGTAGTTTGGTCTTCATTTTCAAATTTCACTTTTGCATTGCTGATACATAGGAAACCAATTGACTTTTGCATATTAACTTTCTATACTTCAATTTTGCTATAATCAATATTTTATTCTTAGAATCTTCTTATTGATTTTTAACATGCTTAAAATTTATTGTATATAATAATTATATATAATAGTAGGATTCTGTGATATATTTATACATGCACATAATATAATTTGGTCAATTTCATCTCCCACTACATCCTTTTTCCCTTCTTTTCTCCTCATTCCCCAGACCATCTTCCTCTTCTTTACTGGTCTCCCTTTGATTTTTGTAACATCCTCACCCACCTTTTTTTTCCCTTTCTTTCTAGTTTCACTTATGAGAGGAAGCATATATGACTCTTCTGAGTCTGACTTATTTCACTTAACAAGATACCAATGTCTTCTTAGTGTTTTTTTTTGTACATAGTTTTTTGTCTTCTGCAAAGAATAATAATTTTCTTCCCCTCCCTCCCATGCTCCCTCCCTCTCTTTCTTTCTTTTCAATCAATATACCTTTTATTAAATCCTTGACATATTGTGTTAGCTAGGACTCCTAAAAAGATGTTGAAGAGCGGTAAGAGGGAACTTTCTCATTCCTTGCTCTTGAGTTTATAGTAAAGGCTGAAAGTTTTTCAGCTTAATTATTCTATTGGCTTTAAGCTTTTTTTGTAGATATTATTTATCAAATTAAGGAAGTTCCCCCATTACTGTTAGATTGCTGAATTTTTTTAATCATGAAAGGTTATTGGATTTTCTCAAATTATTTTCAGTATCAATTGATATAATCATGTGATCTTTTCATGTCCATCTTATAGATATGATGGGATATATTAATTAATTGAATATTAAACCTTTATCTTTCTTACCCAGGATAAATCTAAATTGGTTGTAATATGTATTTTTTAAAATAAATTGTTGGATTATTTGTTAATATTTTGCTGAAAAATTTTTAATTTATGCTAATAAGGCATGTTGTTGATTTGTAGCTTTATTGATTTTAGTATTGGGATTATGCTGGACATAAAATGTACTAGAATATATCCTTTGCTTCTGTTTTTTGGAAGGATTATAGAAAATAAAATGATTTCTTCTACAAATATTTGGTAGAATTTACCAATGAACCCATCTGGACCTGGTGCTTTCTATTTCATTAGGCTATTAATTATTTATTCAATTTATTTTATGGACATAAAACTATTCAGGTCATCCATTTCTTCATACTCTTCTGGTTCTGATATTAGTATATTTAAATCTTTTCTCTTTTTTTTCCTCAGATAGTATGTATAGAGGCTTCCTGATATTATTGAACATTTTAAGGAAAGCATTTTTTTTTTAATTTTGTTGATTCTTATTGATTACTTCTTTCAATTTTATTTATTTTCACTCTTAATTTTTATTATTTTTTTCTGTTTATTTTAGAATTATTTTAATATTTTTCTAGCTTCCTAATATAGAAACTTTATTATTAATTTTAAATGTTTTTTATATAGTCTATGGTATAAATTCCCCTCTTAGTGCTGCTTTTGATGTGTTCCACACATTTTTTTTCAGGAAGTTTGGATTTTTTTTTCTTTTTTAATTTACATATGACAGAAGAATGCATTACAATTCTTATTACATATATAAAGCATAATTTTTCATATCTCTTGTTGTATACATAGTATATTCACACCAATTCTTGTCTTTGTATTTGTACTTTGGATAATAATGATCATCACATTCCACCATCATTAATTACCTCATGTCCGGGTGTTGGAGGGGAAGAGAGGGGGCATAGGGTAATTAATATTCCACACATTTTGATAGGTTCTCTTTACATTTTTATTTAGTTCAATTTTTTTCCCTTGAGATTTTTATATTTGACCTTTTTGTTTTGTTTTGTTGTTATTGTTGTTTGTTTGTTTGTTTGGAGTGAGTTGTTTAATATCTAGATGTTTGGCAAATTTTATATCTATACTTCTGATTTCTAGTTTAATTTTCACTGTGGTATGAGAGAAGATGTTGCATATTTTTTAGTTCGTTAAGGTATGTATTATGCCCCAGAATAAAGCCTACCTTTGAAAGGGTAAAGTTTCTAAGCTGCAAAGCCTGAGTTAAAATGTAAAGGACCAGGCATTGTAAACCTGCTTCTAAACTGCAAAGCATGGGTTAAATTCCTGAGGCCGTTAGGACAATGCCCTACTGGCCATTTAGTTGATTTATAGCCTAAGATCCTGTGCAGCTTGTCACGTAGACATTCAGGGCCCGAACCAATCAGTTTAAATGTAATCCCCTCCTTAGGAATGACCTATCACTCCAGCCAGCCCTGTTCCCCCCAATGAATGTACTAATCAAGTCTAGGTGTTGTTGTTTGATTTTCCCGTGGTGTAAGGTGATTTGTTAAAGGAGACTGTGATGTTTCCCCCGCCCTCCCCAAAAAGTGTACTTAAGCATTGTTCAACCCCTGCTCTGGGCTCTGGGCTGCTCTCCCTTCCTGAGTGAGCCTGGAGCCTCGGCACTGAATCGGATCCTCAATAAAAATCCCCTTCTGCTTATTGCATGAAGTCAGTCTCTTGGTGGTCTCTTCCTCCGACATTTCGCCGGTCCCTTACACCTTGATGAATATTACAAATAAATTGTGATTGGGTGAAGTAGTCCACAGGCCTCAATTGTATCCATTTGATTTATAGTGCTGTTGATTCCATTCTTATTCCAGCTTTCCATAATCCCCACAGACCATGGTGTTATTACCTAGCCCAAATACCAAACCTTCTAATCATATTGTTGGCATTGCTGGCATGAGAGTCCCAGATTTGACTCTTCCAGTTAGCACTAACTACACAAGGGCTCACCAGGACCATTTTGGCATAAACCATCAGGGCCAACCATGAATAACAAAAATGCTCTTATTACCAAAGGAATTACAAGGACTGAGAGGTAACCTTGTAGTTATTACAAACAACAATATAATATAATAACAACATTCTAACAGATATTTGTGTAATCCTTACTGCAAAATTAAAATACTAAAAAAATAAATAAATAAATAACCGAGACAGTAACATTAGTGCAGCAAAGAAAACTGTTCAAGAGGTAGTTTGGTACTTAGGTGGGTGAAGTAATGAAATAAAGTGGATAATATAGCCAGAAATTTATAAAGTTAAGGGTAGTCACTAAAAGTGTACAAAAAATGGGTATATGAAATATTTGAGTACTGGAAAGGGCAGAATAAATAGAGATGATCAAAAGACAAAGCAAGAAATAATTAATTTATTTTATACAGGCTTATTGAGATTGAGGACTTGATTTGAATCATACTGAATGGTCATCACATATAGTAAAATAGAATAAATTTAATTAAGGTTTATTTTTTTGTTTCTCTTACTCATTCTGTATGATCAACAGAACATCATCCCCTTCCATTTTTATTCCAGAGAAATTTTCTTATTTATTATAAGCTTGTTGGAAAATATAATTAAACAAATAATATGACATCTGCACTTGAGATATCCCAAAAGTTGAAATTGGTATAGGGACATTAAAGCAACTATTTTAACCCTGCCTGACTAACTAAGGGGGTAAAAACTATTATTTTTACAATAATAAACAGAATATCTCAGCAGAAAATGAAATTAAAGGTTAAGGGCCAAGCAAAAAATATATAAATTAAAAACATAATATCTGAATTTAAAAAGATGGGCAAAAACACAGATGAAGCAGAGAAAAATTACCTATGCAGAGGAAACCAAGTGAGACTGACATCAGAAATAATGTAAGACAGCATCTTTAAAGTGATGAAAGTAATATACATGTGTCAAACTGTGGTTCTGTATCCAGAGAAATACATATGAAGAAAAAAGGTAAAGGAAAACACTCTCACATATGCCAAAACAAAGATTTTGAAGTCCACATTACTGTGATATAAAAAGTGGTTATTGGATCAGGCAAAAGTAAGAACAGGTAGAAATTCACATCTTCCTATAAGAATGAAGATTCCAGAAATGCCTTTTTTTTTCTTTAAAAATATCATTTTTTAAATACATGACAGCAGAATGCATAACAATTCTTACTACACATATATACCACAATTTTTCATATCTGTGTTTGTACATAAAGTATGTTGACACCCAATTCAAGTCTTCATATATGTACTTTGGATAATGATGTCCATCACATTCCATGGTCCTTGCTAATCCCCTGGCCCTCCTTTTGCCTCCCACACCTCTTCCCTATCTAGAATAAAATCAACAAAACTAAAAATAAAAAAAAAATTAAAAAGTTACATGGTGGCCAGTGGGGAGTGGAGGTGCTACAAAGAAGCCAAAGAAAACTTCTGGAGGGAAGAGAACTGCTCTGTATATCTTGATTGTAGTGGTAGTTACATGACTATGTGTATTGGTGTAAAATAATAGCAGGGGCAAAGACAGAAAGCCATTGTTTGATGGATACAGAGTTTCTGTCTGAGATGATGAAAAAGTTCTGAAATGGTGATACTGTGAAACATGATAAATGTAAATTAATGTTGCCGAAAAATACACTTAAAGACAATTAAATTAGTAAGTTTTATTATGTAGATTTTACCTAAATAAAAAAATAATGAATAAAACACTGGAAGAATTAAAAAATATAATTTTTACCTTTATATTTAACCATAAACAAACAATTTTTAGGTATTCAAAAGTAATATGTATGTAGATAAAACAAGATAAAGATATTCTTATCTATATAGGGTGAGAGGGTCAATTTGATGATTTTCATGCCACTCCCACACAGAAGGTCTGTTGTATGAATATTACTTTCTTCTCCTCTTGCATTTTCTTCTTCTATTTAAAAAAAATACCCTTTAAGGTCTGAGATTGTGGCTCAGCAGTAGAGTGCTCGCCTTGCATGGGCAGGACCCAGGTTCGATCCTCAGCACCACATAAAAATAAAGGCATTGTGTTGTGTCCATCTACACCTAAAAAAATAAATATTAAAAAAAATACCCTTTAAAACATGTAGAGACTAATCTTAGCCTGAAGCCCTACAAAAATATATCACAGACCATAACATGTGGGTTATAATTTATGATTTAAAAATATTTAATTGATTATTTTATTTTAAAAAAACATGACAGTGGAATGCATTACAATTGTTATTACACATATAGAGCACAATTTTTTATATCTCTATAAAGTATTTTCACACCAATTCATGTCTTCATCCCCAACTTTGGATAATGATGTCTATCACATTCCACCATTATTGCTAATCCTCTGCCCCTTCCCTTCCCTTCCCACCCCTCTGCCCTATCTAGAGTTACTCTATTCCTCCAATGCTCCCCCTTCCTACCCCATTATGGTAAGCCTTCTTATATCAGAGAAAACATTCAACATTTGTTTTTTTTTTTAGGATTGGCTAACTTCACTTAGCATTATCTTCTCTAATGCAATACATTTATCTGCAAATGCCATGATTTTATTCTCTTTTTTTGCTAAGAAATATTCCATTGTTAATATATGCCACATTTTTAATCCATTCATCTACTGAGGGACATCTAGGTTGGTTTCACAGCTTAGCTATTGTGAATTGTGCTGCTATAAACATTGGTGTGACTGTGTGCCGCAGTCCAGCTGCAGCAAAATAACCGGGGGTTGACAAGGAACTTGTGTAGATTGATACAGCAGGAGTGGGAGCCCTTTATTGTAGGAAAGGAGGGGTATATATACATTACACACAGCTTATCTTAATTAACATAAACTAGATACAACAGTCAACCAATAAGGAATCTCCACACTTAATGGCTCTCTGGTGTTACTTCACAAACCACTCCCCCTGGCAAAATGCCAGGCGCCATCTTGACTTGTTTACAGACCCTAACAGTTCCCCCTTTTGTTTAATTTAAATAACGACCATAGTGGATTTTACACAAACACCATAAATAATCTGCTACAAGCAGAAGGGGACAATACAAAATGCCACAATACCAAGCCAATTGATGGCTCCATGCAAGAAGCCCTTGGAAAAATTATACCAGCAATGACACCATTAGCAAAGATACCAAGTTAGTTACAATTTGTTGAAGATTACAGTTTGTTGTCTCAGTCCAGATAAAACAGTGTCACAATAGATTAACTCACAGTCCAGGTAAATCACAGTCCAGGTAAGTTCTGCAGGCAGCTAGCTTGATCCTAAGTCTCGTCCAGTTCTCAGAAACACTGGAAATTCTTCCACCCTCGTCCAGCAATGATGCTAAAGAAAATCCTGTAGTATTCCACTAAGAAAACAACCTTCTGAACAATTTAGTACATTATCTCAAGGTTTTTTACATTTGAAATAAGCCTTAATAGTGCTTATTACTCATTAGCTTCCAGGTGTGGGAGAACCATTGTAGTTTAGTTATTGGCATTGAAAATGACCAAACATCAAGGAGTGGTTTGTGAAGTAACTTGCCAGCGAGCCATTAAGTGTGGAGATTCCTTATTGGTTGACTGCTGTATCTAGTTTATGTTAATTAAGATAAGCTGTGTGTAATGTATATATACCCCTCCTGTCCTACAGTAAAGGGCTCCCACTCCTGCTGGATCAATCTACACAAGTTCCTCCTCACCCCCCATTATTTTGCTGCAGCCGGACTGTGGCAACTGTGTCCCTGTAGTATGATGTTTTTAAATCCTTTGGGTATAGACTCAGGCATGGGATAGATGGGACAAATGAACATTACATTCCCAGTTTTCCAAGGAATCTCCATACTGCTTTCCATATTGGCTGTACCAATTTGCAGTCCCACCAGCAATGTATGAATGTACTTTTTTCCCCACATCCTAGCCAACACTTATTGTTGTTTGTCTTCATAATAGCTGCCTTTCTGACTGAAGTGAGATAATATATTAGAGAAGTTTTGACTTGCATTTCTCTAGTTGTCAGAGATGAGGAACATTTTTTTTTCAAATATTTGTTAATTGATTATATATTCTCTTCCAAAAAGTGTCTGTTAATGTCCTTGGCCCATTTATTGATTGGGTTATTTTTTAATTTCTACTTATTTATTTGTTTATTTTTGGTGCTTAGCTTTTTGAGTTCTTTATATACCCTAGAGATTAGTGCTCTATCTGATGTGTGAGTGGTTGAAAATTTGTTTCCAAGATGTAGGCTCTCTATTTACCTCACAGATTGTTTATTTTGCTGAGAAGAAACTTTTTAGTTTGAGTCCATCCCATTTATTGATTCTTGGTTTTAATTCTTGCACTATAGGAGTCTTATTAAGGAAGTTGGGGACTAATTCCACATGGTGAAGATTAGGGCCTATTTTTTCTTCTATTAGATGCAGAGCGTCTGGTTTAATTCCTAGGTCCTTGATCCACTTTGATTTGAGTTTTTTGCATGGTGAGTGATAGAGATTTAATTTTATTTTGTTGCATATCGATTTCCCATTTTCCCAGCACCATTTGTTGAAGAAACTATCTTTTCTCCAATGAATGTTTTTGGCACCTTTGTCTAATATAAGATAATTGTAATTTTTTAGGTTAGTCTCTGTGCCCTCTATTCTGTACCATTGGTCTTCCAGTCTGTTTTGGTGACAATACCATGCTGTTTTTGTTACTATTGTTCTGTAGTATAGTTTAAGGTCTGGTATAGTGATGCCACCTCCTCACTTTTCCTGGTAAGGATTCCTTTATCTATCTGGGTCTCTTATTTTTCCAGATGAACTTCATGATTGCTTTCACTGTTTCTATGAAGAATGCCATTGGAATTTTGATTGGAATTGCATTAAATCTCAATAGTGCTTTTGGTAGTATGGTCATTTTGATAATATTAATTCTGCCTATCCAAGAGCAAGATAGGTATTTCTATCTTCTAAGGTCTTCTTTGATTTCTTTCTTTAGGGTTCTGTAGTTTTTATTGTATAGATCTTTCTTTTGTTAAGTTGATTTCCAAGTATTTTTTTTAGGTTGTTGTAAATGGGGTAGTTTTTGTTATTTCCCTTGCTGAGGATTTGTCACTGATATAGAGGATTGTCTTTGATTTTATATCCTGCTACTTTGATAAATTCACTTACTAGTTCTGGAAGTTTTCTGCTGGAGACTTTTGATTCTTCTAGGTATAGAATCATATCATCAGCAAATAGTGCTAATTTAACTTCTTTTCCTATGCATATTCCTTTAATTTCTTTTGTCTGTCTAATTGCTCTGGCCAGTGTTTTAAGAACTATGTTAAGTAGAAATGTTAAAAAAAAAAAGGCATCCCTGACTTGTTTCAGTTTTTAGAGGGAATGCCTTAAATTTTTCTCCATTTATAATAATGTTGGCCTGGGGCTTAGCATAGATAGCCTTTACGATGTTGAAATATGTTCCTATAATCCCTTGTGTTTTCAAGTGTTTTGAACATGAAGATGTGCTGTATTTTGTCCAGTGCTTTTTATGCATCTATTGAGATGATCATATGATTCTTATCTTTGCATCTATTGGTGTGATGAATTACATTTATTGATTTCCTTATGTTGAACCAACCTTGCATCCCTGGGATGATTTCCACTTGACATGGTGCATGATCTTTTTGATATGTTTTTGTGTTTGATTTGCCAGAATTTTATTGAGAATTTTTGAATCTATGTTCATTAGAGATATTGGTCTAAAGTCTTATGTAGAAAAATGAAAGTAAGGGAGTGCACTAGAGGAAAACCAAGACCTTTTATCATAAATCCCAAGAAAACACCTAGTTATGAGGATGAACAGATTAAAAGTCATCTATGATTAAAACTAGAAAAGACCAATAAGATAATAAAAGTTGGAGTAAACTCTAAGTGAGATAGGATATTTCAAGTAAATTGTAGTTGTCAAAATATCATGATTTGAAGGGTCTTACTTGATTTCTCTTCCAACTTTTATCTTGCTACAATCTAGATATACCACTTGAAAATCATCCTTACTCTGTCTGTTCTGCTAGTGAAAATATAATGTAAAAAATACAGAAATTGTTTTCTGGTAAAATTGCTGTTATTTTCTCATGTTAATTTTATCAGAAACATGAAAATTCTAAAAAAAATGGACATTATTTTTTTTAAATAAATGAGAAACTATATTTTAGTAAATGCTTACTCAACTCCACATTAAGCTCCACTTCTGTAATATCTCATTTTCTCCAATTTGTAAGTTTGAAATCACATCTCCTTTAATAACCCACACAAAAACATTGAAACTTCAATTATTTTTGAACTTGAGAGTTCAAAATTGAAAGAGATGTTTTGACAGATTCCTCTTAGTAAAATTTTTTTGTTGTTAAAATATTTTAAAATTTGTGTTTGAGGCATTGTCAATTTAATTGTACTGTATTGTTCAAGTACATGCATATATCAGTATTTGGGGGGTAAGAGAATGCAATTTGGACTATAATACTTTTGAAAATAAGAATAGATCTTTAATTTATTTCCAATATTAAGCAGTTGGATGGAGATGTGGCTCAATGTTAGAGGATTTGCCTAGTTTGTGTGAATCCTCAAGTTTAATCCCTAATACCCTACCTTTCAAATCACACATTAAGCCATTGGAAATCTAATCATATAATGTTATATGTCTTGGAGAAAATGAGAAGTAAACTCACTACCTTTAAGTTTTTGCTGTCCTAAGTATCTGAAAAAATACATAAATAAATATGTATGTATGTATACATATATGTGTATATCTGTACATATATGGATATCTGTACATATATCGGTATACATACATTTAAGAAAACATATGAAACACTATTATGCTAGAGTCTGGCTGGGCACAAATCATGAGCCACTTGAAGATTCAAGAAGGAACTAACTTTATTGTTAGAACCCACACCACACTCCCCCCACTGGAACTCTCCAGGAACTCCCCGAGCTCCAAGGAACTTCGGGAACTTTTCAAGCACTCAACTGGAACTCATGTGAACTCTACCCATGTGAACTCTCTAGGAGCTCTGAGAGAGCTCAAAAATAGCGGGCACCCAAGGCAGCAGGAACCGCTCCTTCTGGCAAAATGCCAGGCACCATCTTGACCTGGCCGTGGCTCTCAACATCTCCCCCCTTTTGTTTAATTTAACAACAAGTATGTGGCTTAGGGACCGTGCCTCTCTTAGGTTGTCCAATACTACATATGGTCCTTACCCATCATCGGATGAGCTGACCTCAAGGCGTCAGCCTCCTGTCTTAGGTTGGTACCATTGCAATTGGATCTTACCTGTCATTGACTACTGGCCCAGCATTTAGCCACACTTGTGGATAGTGGTTTTTACACAAACACCATGAACAACCTGCTACAAGTAGAAAGGGGAGGATACAAAACACCACGACACAAAGCCAATTGACGGCCCCTTTTGGAAAAATTGTACCACTGATGACATCATCAGCAAAGATACCCCAGCACTACTACAATTCACTGCACCAACAGATAGTTCACAATGCATACAAGTGATAAAAATCCAGGCAAGCTATGCAAGCATTTCAAAGCAGAGGAATCCATTAATATGTCCTTTTCCTCCCAAAGTAAATCGACTCCTTGATTGAGCATCACATGTTGAATTACATTATTCATTGATGCATCAATTTATACAGTTTGTTGTGATAGCTATCACAGAAGCTGTAGTTTGGTTTTATCTTTGTCTTCACCCCCACTGGGATGCAGATAGGAATTCTGGCAGTGATGGCTAAAAAAAAAAAAATTATGTAATATTCCAGCAGACACTAAAAAAAAGCAATTTTCTAAACAATTTAGTATCCTGAATAGAATTAGATATAATGAAAAGGAAAGGTGAAAGTAAACAAACAGATCTGTTAACCTCCTTTTTTGTTCACATTTTAAAACAATCCTCAACAGCTGTTTACCCAATTTAAATTAAACCATTTAAATCATGTGAATAATAATAAAAAATATTTGGATCCATTTTTTCATGAGCGCTCATCATATATGATATATGGACATATGCACATACAGACATGCAACACAAAACACAAGTGTGCACACATAACACAATACATACAACACATAACATAATAGTAAAGACCTTGTAGCTTTTTATAGGTGAAATCCCCATTGCAATGCTCAAAAACTCCACAGTCAAAAAATAAAACTGATCAGAAAAACATTAACCTAGGTCTGTATGAGCTCAAAAAACAAAACAAAACTTCATGATATGGGAAAGGGCAATAATAAAATAGATATTGAAAAAAGCATCCTGGTTACCACCTGGGTTTGACTCTTCTTTTGATATCCCATCCTTTTCCTGTAACTTGCATATGGGTCTGAAGGTATTCCCACAAGCAAGCCCCAAGGTTTCTTACATTTGAAATAGGCCTGAATGGTCTTCATTATTCATTAGCCTTCTAGTGTGGGAGAACCACTGTCACAGATGTAAGGATAGACAAACTGGAGTTCTGGATATCAGCTGTTATGGATTTGAGCCAAATCATCTTCTTTTTGGTGTGTAGAAATCACTTTAGTTAGTCTCTCTGGAATCCAAATTGGCTGCTGTTCTCCCTGTGGAAACACACAAACAGACCCCCAACTTCAGACAATCACTGGGTCAGGACCTTTCCATTGTCCTGTTAGAATATCCTTCCAAAGTACCTTGGGCTTACGTACATTTTTTGGACACATGTGCCTTTCCTCAGCACTAAGCCCTGATGAATCCAAATTTTAAAAGTTTAGAGTAAAAAGGGTTATTTTAAGTTTATCTTTGGGGGATATATATCCCTTCCCAATTCCCTCTTTTTGCTTTAATAAGTACATTTTAATAGTTTGATGAGCTCTTTCAACTATGCCTTGTCCCTGTGGATTGTATGGGATTCCTGTTATATGAGTAATGCCAAATGATGAGCAAAATTGTTTAAAAGAGGTAGAAGTATAGCCAGGGCCATTATCTGTTTTTAACTGTTTTGGAACGCCCACAGTGGCAAAATTTTGTAAGCAATGAGCTATAATATCTTTAGTTTTTCCTCCAGCATGAGGGAGCCCATCAAAAATCTGGAAGAAGTATCAACTGTAACATGTAAATATTTTAATTTTCCAAATTCTGGCAAGTGTGTGATGTCCATCTGCCAAATATGGTTAGGTATCAGTCCTCTAGGATTGACTCCAAGATTAACTTGTGGTAAAAAGGTCACACAATTTTGACATTGTTTTAATATTTGTCTAGCTTGTTCCTTAGTTATTTTAAAATGCTTTTTAAAAGTATTTGCATTGACATGGAAGGATTTATGATAATTTGTAGCTTCTTCTAGCATAGAAAAAATATGTATGTCACGTGTAGTATTGTCTGCTAAATCATTGCCCAAACTAAGGGCTCCAGGCAATACTGCATGTGCCCTGATATGTCCTATAAAGAATGGATCTTTTCTGTCCCAGATTAGACTTTGTATAGTGGAAAACAAAGAGAAAACAGTAGAGGAAGGGGAAATCCTACCAGCATCTTCAAGGGATACTATAGCATTAACTATATACTGACTATCAGAAAATAAATTAAATACAGAATCTTTAAACATCACAAAAGCTTGTAATACTGCATTAAGCTCTACCTTTTGAGCTGATTGTTTGGGTACTAAAAATGTAAAAGTTTGATCAGGGGTAACTACTGCTGCTGTACCATTATTTGACCCATCAGTGAATATATTTGGAGCATTCATGATAGGTGTTTTTCTTGTCATTTTTGGAAAAATTACAGGATGCAATGACCAAAAAGACAATAAAGGATTAGATGGTAAGTGGTTATCAAATGAAACATTAGATTTGCACATGATTATTGCCCAAGTATTTAACTCATTAGCTAACTCATCAATTTGATTCATAGTATATGGAGTAATAATTTTATTGGGAGAAATTCCAAACACTC
This sequence comes from Marmota marmota marmota, assembly GCF_001458135.2. Taxonomy (NCBI): domain Eukaryota; kingdom Metazoa; phylum Chordata; class Mammalia; order Rodentia; family Sciuridae; genus Marmota; species Marmota marmota. The sequence continues at coordinate 379,252 of NW_026000243.1, read as the reverse complement.
CCTTTGCTGCTTTTATTCCTTTGAGTATTAATTGTCCTACAGCCTCAGGATACCTAGTAAGAATAGTGTTAGGAGAATAAGATAAATGTATCCATAATAATGGACCTTCTTGCCAAAATACTCCTGTAGGAATATTTTTCGTTGGTAGTACAATAAATAATAAAGGGAAACATATCAATTCTATCCAAATGCATATTTTCCATATATGTTTCAATGATTTCTAATGTATTTCTTGCTTCAGGCATTAATATGCGGGGTGAATTTGGATCTGATGGACCTTTTAGGATATCAAATAAAGGTCCCAACTCTCCTGTTGGTATGCCTAGAAAAGGCCTTATCCAATTTATGTCTCTTAATATCTTTTGAAAGTCGTTAAGTGATTTGAGTTGATCTACTCGTATTTGAATTTTTGGTGGACGGACCATAGTCGAGGATAATAGAACTACTAAATAACTAATTGGAAAATTTAATTGTACTTTATCTATTGCTATCTCTAGATTATAATTTTTTAATGAGTTTGTAAGTGTGGCATAACATTCTAGCAATGTGTTTTTATCTTTGTGTGCTAATAATACATCGTCCATATAGTGAAATATTTGTGGTTCAGGATTTTGATTTCTAAGTTGCTGGATTGCTTTGTTAACATAAATTTGACACATATTTGGGCCGTTAGCCATCCTTTGAGGGAGTACTTTCCATTCATATCTCTGATCGGGACCTTCATGATTCAGCGCAGGTATAGTAAATGCAAAACGTGGACTATCCTCAGGATGAATTGGAATTGAAAAAAAACAATCTTTAATATCTGTAACTAAAACATACCAGGTTTTTGGAAAAGGAGACAATTGGGGAATCCCCGATTGAGCAGGTCCCATAATACCATGTCATTATTAATGTCTCTTAAATCTTGCAATAATCTCCATTTACCAGATTTATTTTTGATGACAAAAATGGGTGTATTATGGGGAGATATGGAAGGTTGTGTATGTCTCTCTGCTAATTGTTGTTTGACCAGGTCATGGGCTGCTTGTATCTTTTCTTTAGTCAGGGTCCACTGAGGAACCCATACTGGCCTTTCTGATTTCCAAGCAATTTTTATTGTCTCAGTGACCCCTCCTGAAATCCCAATATATGTCTATCTGTTTTTTGATCTATTTGTATTGGTGCCACTATACATTGTCCTTGTTTTCCCTAATCCTTTTTCTTTTTTAAAACCTTGTCTAGCCATAATAGTGGGCACATTTGAATTGATGTTATTTGTTAATGTTAGACCTAATTGATCTAGAACATATCGTCCCCATAAATTTATAGGAAGATGACCCGATACATATAGTTCCTTCCCATCCTTCAGGATCTTCCAATCTAATACCATTGCACTTCTTTGGGGATTAGTTGCCACTCCTAGGCCTCGAAGTGTTTGAGTGGCTTGTTGTAATGGCCAATGTTTTGGCCATTCTTGACAAGAGATAATGCTAAGGTCTGTACCTGTATCCAGTAGCCCATTAAATTCATGTCCTTGAATATTTAGTTTTAGCATGGGGCGAGAATCTAAATTTAAAGACAACATAGCCCAATCTACACCTGTGGAGCCTAATCCCCTGGAACCTCTTTCTATAGTACAACTGGAAAATTTATCATGTAGGCTGGGTATTATTAATAACTGTGCTATTCTATCTCCTGGTGAAATTACTGATTATAATTTTTATTTCACTTTCATAATCAGGATCAATTACCCCAGGACTTATCATAAGTCCTTTTAGAGTAGAAGAACTGCATCCCAATAATAAGCCTACTGTTCCTTGGGGAAGAGGCCCTTTTACCCCTGTGGGAATGATTTGAACTCCCATCTCTGGAGTTAGTACTGCTCTGGTGGAGGCACAGATGTCCAATCCTGCGCTCCCTCTGGTTTTTCTAATGAGGGATCTAATGGATAATGTGTCATGGGCACTACCCTGATGGTGTTGCTGGGTTCCTCAGGTGCCCCGTATATTTGTGATCGTGGGCCCTGGAGCATGGGGCCCCCTTGTCTGTTTTTTGATAAGGAGCCCAATGTTTTTCTCCATGATATCATGGGTAAACACCTGGTCCGTGTCTATTTTTTGATAATGGAGTACCCTCTATAGTGGTTTGAGAACAACATTCATTAGCCCAATGTCTCCCTCTATGGCATCATGGGCAAATACCCGGTATTCTACCCCTTTGATACCTAGTTTTGTTAAACCCTCCTCCTATGGGGAAACTCCTTTTAAAATGTCCTGTTTGTTCACAATTGTAGCATGTTTCTGGCCTGGCACCTAAAGCCTGTTGTACTGCAGCTGCCAAGACTTGCCCTTGTTCATTAATGTCTCTACATAATTTAATATATGTGTTTAAATCTCCATGTTTCCATGGTCTAATGGCCTCTCTGCATCATCTATTTGCTTGTCCATAGGCTAGTTGCTTTATTAATGGCATATCGTTTGTTCTATATCTCCAATGATTCTGGTAACTGTTTGTATAAGCCTATCTACAAATTCAGCATAAGTTTCTTTAGCTCCTTGTATTACCTTAGATAATTGACCTTGTAAATCTCCATGTCCTTTTAAAGCCTTCCATGCCCTAACCGCATCTGCAGCAATATGTCAGTATATGGCAGGATCATATCCAATTTGTTGCTGCTGACCCTCATAAGGTCCCTTTCCTAACAACATATCTAGATTTCTCTGAGGATAACCAGCCCCTGCATTTCACCTAGCCATCTCTGTGCAAAATTCCTGATTGGCAACCTTCCATAACAGATATTGTCCTCCATTTAGCACAGCTTTGCACATACTAGCCCAATCTGCTGGTGTCATATTCAAGTTGGTAATGGATTCGACCATACTTACAGTGAACGGTGCTTGAGGACCATAGGTTGTTACAGCCTCTTTCAGCTGCTTCACTGTTTTGAAATCTAAAGCATGGTGAATTCGCTGCCCTCCTGCTGCCTCAAATACAAGGCATGCTAATCTTTGAGGTCCTGTCTCAGGATCCCATCTATCAACTACAGGGGTTGAGGGCCACTCAGCATATGTTGTCTCCATAGGTGGAGCTGTTGGTTGAACACTCACGCCCCCCTGGTGATAGAAAGGGGTTAGTAGCAACCTCCCGCTGTAATTTCTCCCCTGATAGCCCTTCCTCCTCTAAACTTTTTTCCTTTGTCTGACTAACTCGAGAGACTTTCTCTTTTACTTGATGTAAGATGTCTTCTCCTAGACTAAGCAAACAAGATTGTACCAACATTCATAATGGTAATGTGCCAACTTGCAGAGTTCCTGGGCTTTCCTTTTGTATCTTTTTAAAATCTTCACCATGATGGTTCCATTGTGATATATTTAACAACCCTTCTTTAATGAACCATGGGCTACATCTTTGTATCATCTTAACATATGCCCTAACTGTTCTTGATTTTACTGAGATGCCTCCTTCCTCTAGCACTTTACTTAACTTCCTTTCGGTTTGGTTCTTATTAATTTTTAATTCCATATTTCTGTGATGAAGATACCCCTCACTAAGATAATGCAAAAGAAAACCGAGACAAAATGAAACAAAAATGGAAGAAAAATTCATTATACCAGCTTTTCTATCCTCCTGAAATGTCCATCCGTCCTTTCTCCCTATCTGTTCCCCAGACGCAAATAGTTTTTCCTCAGATTAAGTGGTTTTTCTTCCATCCCACCTATCTCCAGGGGCAGGCAACTTAAAACAAAAGTGAAACAAAACGAAAGAAGAATCTTTAAATGGTTACCCATCCTCTGGCACTGCCCTCAGGGGCGAGCAGTTTACCTTATCACTTACCCTCAGGCGTTCCCCCTATGGCCACCATATGCAGCAGTCTGGCTGGGCACAAATCATGAGCCACTTGAAGATTCAAGCAGGAACGAACTTTATTTTTAAAACCCACGCTGCACACCGCCCTCACGAAGTCTCCAGGAACTCCCCGAGCTCCAAGGAACTTCGGGAACTTTGCGAGCACTCAACCAGAACTCATGCGAACTATACCCACGCGAACTCTCTAGGAGCTCCGCGAGAGCTCAAAAATAGTGGGCACCCGAGGCAGCAGGAACTGCTCCTTCTGGCAAAATGCCAGGCACCATCTTGACCTGGCCATGGATCTCAACACTATTACTCAAGAAACAGAGTAGAAAACTTATTATTTCATAGTATAATTATTTGTATAATAATTATATAGTCATTATTTCATAGTATAATCTTGAAAAATAAATAACTTTCCTTACAAAGACTATTTCCATTCTCCTCTATTTAATACAGTTTAGCCATGCTGACATATTTTATATGTTTGTCAGCTTGAACATGGGATACAGAGAGCAGTGGCAGATTGGAGACCTCCATATATCCTAAATGCTGATTTAAAAAAAAAAAAGAAAAAGAAAGAAAGGAAAAAGAAAAGAAAAGAAAAAGGAACAACAAACTAAGTTTGAGGCATTCTTCCCTCTTAAAATTTCTTTAAGAATACAACATGGATTTTTTATTCTAGCAAAGATTTGGAAGTGTTCTTTTTTCACTAGACCATAATGTAATGGTAATGGGGTTCTTAATCTAAACTATAGATGATAGTATAAAGGACCATCCTCTGATTTCAGGCTGTTTAAGCTGAATTTCTTTGCTAGTTTTACTCATATTTATTAGCAAGTTTTGTACTTTTTTGGTGTAAGAATGGAGATTTTTGACAAGTTCTTACCATTTTGGTGTTTTAAAGTTGAATCCTATTAATCACCTGTCTTTTAATAAATTTTGTTCAGACATTTGCATGCTTAATTGTTAAAAATAATTGGAAACAGGAGAGAATGTTTTGTTAGCATGCACAATTCAAGCACACTTACACGGGGAGGCAGAGAGACAAAGCCCTCCGTTAAGGTGAACTGTGGAAATGTGGGTGCCCTCACCGTGGGCTTGTGGGAGGCAAAGATCCTATGGGAAGAGAGCAGGGATTGCTACAAGAACATGTTCATGGACATGATAAAAAGACTAGAAAACTACACCCATAAAGTATGCAGGAAGCAAGGTTGGAAAGGCAACTGAGAATAGAGCTAAGGACTAGCCACATGAATAATCTGGATGGTAAAGTCCCCTGTGTCTGCCACTCCTAAAGAACTGTCAGTGCGGGCAGCACCCTCACCTGGATTCTTATTACTGCCCTCAATAGTAACACAACCAACCCTGCATCTGAGCTAGTAGACCTGACCCTCCACTGGTGTGCTATTCCATGGGGAGAAATGGAACAGGAGGAACTGTACTTCCTTCAGTTTTAGACTCTTGTTAATACTATCACAACTTGTGATTAAAGGTTTAATTTTTTCATCTATGGCTTAGTGTTTTAATTTGTAACAACCACACTTGGCAGCTTAGTTGTCTGTCTCCCAGCTAACCTGAGCTTCTTACAGTTGTAGTTTTAGTTACAATCACTTCCAAATACATTTTAATTTCCTTTTGGTTTATTCTTTACCATAAGATCTCTTCAGAAATGTATTATTTGGTTTTCAAATTCTTAGAAAATATTTACTTATCTTTCTCGTATTGACTTCTCACTTCAATATATACCTAGAGGCTTTAGAAAATATTTTATATAATTTAAATTATTTTAAATTTATTGAAAAAAATTATGGTCCAGAATATCATCTATCTTAGAAAATGTTCCAAGAACACTTCAGAGAATGTCTATTCCACTGTTATTGAGTGGAATGTTCTTAAGTGTCAGATAAGTTCCTTGGATTATCATATTCAAATCTGTATTCTTATTGATGATGTCTCTTTACTGAGACTTTTTGTGACCTACAACAATTATAGAATTTTCAATTCATCCTTGAAGTTCTATGTCGCAAACTCCAAATCACGTATATTTTTATCTAAGAAGAAATGTTTAAAGAGGTTTAAAAAAATAAGGAACAATTCTTAGGCATTCACCCAAGGGGCTAGTGTCCTCAGTGCTCTTCATTCTTTTGCATAGATCCACCTTTCCATCTGTTCTCAGTTGAGTTCTTTTGAAAGAAGTCAACATTTTTTAAATGAAAACCTGAGAATAATTCTTTCAGACTTTCTATATGAGAAAATGCCTTTATTTATTTTTTATCTTGAAATATATTTTGAATGAGTATTGTAGGTTGACAATTATCTCTCAAGCACTTTAAAGATGTGTCTCATGACTAGTTTTCATGGGGCAAGGTAGAGGAACCTGTTGCAGTACTTATGGTTTTTCCTCTGCATCTTCTTTCTCATTGATTTTTTAAGGTTTTTTTTTTAATCTTTATTTTTAGGCTTGAAAATTTATATTTTGGTGTGTTTCATGTTGTATATTTCATGTTTTTGTCCTTGTTGATCATTTGTTAATATTTGAATCTGAATAATTGTAGTTTTTGTCAAATTTGGAATCATTATTGTATCAGTGCTTTTTTTTCTTTCTTTCTTTTTTTTTTTTTTTCCTGGTGCTGGGGATTAGAACCCAGGGCCTTGTGCATGCAAGGCAAGCACCCTACCAACTAAACTATAACTCCAGGCCCTCAATACTTTTCCTTTTAAGCCCTTCCCTTTTTTTCAGAGTCTCTGTACCTCAAACCTCTTGAATTATATTTTCCACATTTTGATCTCTGAAGGTTCTCATGTCTAATCTCTTCTGTGTTTAATCTGCTATAAAGGCTGTGTAGCATATTGTTCATCTCTGACACTGCAGTTTTATCTCTAGAAATTAATTTGGGTGTCTTTTTTATATTTCCCATGTCTCTCCTCAATTTTTGGACATATGGAATACAATTATAATAAATCTATTTAAGTCCTTCCTTGCTAATTCTAACACCTGTGTTAGTTCTCAGTTGGTTTAAATTGATTGATTTTTCTCCTCATTATAAACCAAGTTTCCTCTCTATTTTGTAAGCTTGATTAACTTCACTATGATCAACATAGAAAATTTTACCTTTTTGGATGCTGGATATTTATGAATTCCTAATAACAATTCTTCCACTTTATTCTGAAATACAGTTGCAGTTGAAACAGACTGATCCTTTTGGTCTTGCTTTTTGATTTATTGGCCAAGTCCAAATTGCTGCTCAGTCTAAGGATAATTATTTCCCAGTAATGAGGCAAGATCTTCTCAAGTGCTCTATGGAATGTCTTATGGATATCTTCAGTCTGGTTGGTGGAATCATGTTGTATTTCTGGCCTGGTGTGAGAGCCTGGCATTATTCTGCAGTATTTTGAGATATTTTTCCATGGTCCTTTCTTTGCACTATTAAATGATCAGTACTCAACTCTCTTCATTGAACTCTAGGATCTCTTTATGCTCATCTATCTTTACTAATTATTGCATATTAATTTTTCGGAACAGTGAGTTTTGCTGTGGCATACTTTGTAATGCAGTAACAATTCAATTAACATTACTTCTCAAAAGCCCCTTTTCCCCCTCTTTTCCTTTCCACTGCTCCAACCTATTGAGTTCCTTTCTACTTTCATGACATCCCTCTAGCTTCCACATATAAGAAAAATCATATGTTTCTTGTCTTTCTGTGACTGGCTCACTTGGTTTAACATGATGGTTTCCAGTTCCATTTATTTTCCTGCAAATGACATAATTACATTCTTATTTATGGATGAATAAAACTTCATGGTGTGAATTTTGATTTAGTCTTCATCTGTTAACCAGAAGAAAAAGTTCTAGAAACTTCATATGAATATCATATTTTCTTAGCACTTGGGAAGAGACTGAATTATAAAATTAAGAAAAGCCAAATTGTTTTTATTGATTCATATTAATGATGCAGAATAGTGGGTTTGATTGTGGAATATTCATAAATGCATACACATAATGTAATCCATTTTACTCACTGATTCCTCCCTTTACTCTTCTCTCCTCCCTGCCCTGATTCCCTTCCTCTGTCCTAAGTTCTCCCTTCTACTTTCATGCGATTGCTCTTTTTTTTTCATTTTCTCTTTTTCCCTCTAGCTTCCATAAATGAAAGAAAACATGTGACACTTATTTTTCTAAGTCTCTTATTTTGCTTCACATTATTCTCTCTACTTCTGTACAATTTCCTGAAAATGGTGATTTCATTTCTCATTATGGCTTAATAAAACTATATTGTGTATATATACATTTCCTTTATCAGTTTAGATGCTGACAGACACCTATGCTGATTCCATAGCTTGACTATTGTAAATCATGCTGCAATAGATGTGGATATGCAGGTATCACTAAAAGTGTGCTATTTTTTTTTTTTTTATAAATACTGGCATAGCTGGGTCATATGATAGATTGATATTTAGTTTTTTGAGGTATACCCATGCTGATATTCATAGTGGTTGTACTAATTTACCTTCCCTCCAACAGTGTATAAAAGTTCCATTTTATATCTATTTTTACAGCATTTATTGTTTGTATTCTTGATGATTACCATTCTGACTGGAGTGAGATGGAATATCAGTGTAGTTTTGATTTGAATTTCCCTGATGGCTAAAGATGTTGAAATTTTTCGTGTAATTTTTGACCATTTGTTTTTCTTCTCTTGAGAATTGCCTGGTTAGTTCATTTTGCCTATTTATTGAATGTATTAATTGCTTTTTGGCATTGAGTTTTTCAAGTTCTTTGTGCATTCTGAATATTAATCCTAGGTCAGACAAGTAACTGTTAAAGATTTTCCCCAGTTCTATAGGTTGTCTCTTCATAGTTTTGCAGAAGATTTTTAGTTTGATGACATCCATTTACTGACCCTTTTTCTTCCTGAGCTATAGGAGTATTATTTAGAAAGTCTTTTTATACTTTATGTTGAAGGGTTTCCCCTATGGTTTCTTATAACTGTTGTATATTTTCTGGTCTTATACCTAGATATTTGTTCCATTTTGAGTTGATTTTTTTTTTTTTTTTTTTTAGTTGTTGATAGACCTTTATTTTATTTATTTATTTATTTATGGTGCTGAGAATCGATCCCAGTGCCTCACACATGCTAGACAGGTGTGCTACCACTGATCCATAGTCCCAGCCAGAAATGACTTTTGTCTGCTACTTTATAACACTGTTCTACACGTTTGTTTTTATGCTAGAATGATGTTGTTTTTGTTACTGTGGGTTTGTGGTGTAATATGAAGTCAGGCAAGAATGACGCCCCCAGTTTGCTACTTTTGCTCAAAATTTTGGTTATTCTGGGTCTTTCACTGTTTTATGTGAATTTAAGGATTTTTTTCTAGCACTATGAAGAATATCATTGGTATTTTATAGGAATTACATTGAATATGTAGATTGCTTTTGGTAATATGATCATTTTAACAATAATTATTCTTCCTATTTTTATCTTCTAATAGCTTCCTTGATTGCTCTTTTAGTGTTCTAATTCTTCTTTTAGAAGTCTGTCACCTGTTTGGTTAGATTTATATCTAAGTATTTTGTTTTTTGAAGCTATTAGGAGTAAAATTCTTTTCCTGATTTTTTAAGCAGTGAATTCTTTATTGGTTTCCCAAAAAGTTATTGATTTTTGTATGTTGATTTTATATCCTGCTACTTTACTGAATTTGTTTATCATCAGTTCTTTTTAAAGTATTCTTACTGTGGGCTCTATCCATCTTTTTCTCTTTGGATCCTGAATACCATTTGCTTATTTCAGATTGTTCTTTCCAGATCTGCCTTGGTTTTCTGTCTCTTTGCTTGAGAGAGGAAACTCACTCAAGAAACAGTCATAGAGCTCCTTATTCCTATTCCACATCTCACAAGGATCACTATGTTTATTATCTCATGTCCAGTATCATTAAAGTTTATATATATATATATATATATATATACACATATATATATATATAATATGTATAATATATATTATAAATTATATATAGTTTATATATTTATAGTTTAAGTATGTCATTTGTATATTGTTTATATATGTATTTTATAAATATATAAACTATATATAAAATATATATATATATATATATATATATATATACATTCTGAACAATTAACATGTGCCGCTGGCTGGGCAAATTAACGGGGGGTGGGGGGTGACGAGGAACTTGTGTAGATTGATACAGCAGGAGCCGTTTATTGTAGGACCGGAGGGGTATATATACATTACACACAGCTTATCTTAATTAACGTAAACTAGATACAGCAGTCAACCAATAAGGAATCTCCACACTTAATGGCTCCCTGGCATTACTTCACAAACCACTCCCCCTGGCAAAATTCCAGGCGCCATCTTGACTTGTTTACAGACTCTAACAAACATGTGCATAAAAAAGTTTCTAACAGGTGTACAAGATCCAACCTCTAAGCTGCCATTATAACATTTGTTTCTGGATCTTCATTACATCTCCTTTAAAGCCTCAATACAAACTTAATGCATTTATTTTGCCTACATTAACTTTATTTTATTTTATCATTTCCATGGATCCATTGGATTCTTTCTCCTTAATGTATTATTGCCTGGTTTGAATATGATTCATCTCTACTAAAACTCATGCTGAGGCTTGATTATGAGTGTGGCAAGATTCAGTGGTCATGGGACTTTTAAGAACTAATGACTTCAGGGAGACTTCACTCTCATGAAGTTATTTACTGTAGAATCCAAGAAAATTGATGATTTGTACCCTGGTACCTCTGTTCTCTATTTTTCCATGTGATGTCTTCTGTACTCTAACTTGCCCTTCCACCTTTTCTGCCATGCATGAATAGTACAATAATTAGCTCTCAAAAGAAGCTAGCTAAACAGATATTAGTGCCATGTTTTGGACCCTCTAGATATATGAGCTAAATAAACCTTTTTTTTTTCTTTATAAAGTATCCAGAATGATATTTTACTATAGCATCAGAAAATGTACCAAGATAATAATCAGCAATATTTATTGAACGTATAGTTTTTGCCAGTTACTGTGTCATGATTTAAGTATAGAAAAATGAATGAAGGTATATAGGAACATTCATGCAATGGAGGAAAGTAGGTTAAGCTCAGTTAAGTGACAGGTGCTATCAGATGGTTGCATGAGGTGTCAGTGGAATAGAAGAATGGTGTGCTGAAATCATGTTGGAGAACAAGTTGTATGAATGTGACACTTGATCTGTGGGTGATTCTTGAGGAAGATGAAAACTAAAACACTTCTCAATTAGAAGTTGTGGCATGGTAACAAGATATGATATGTGAAACTCCTCTTTGAAGATGATACTAAAAATATGATAGGTCCTTAAGATTGACAAAGCTGTATTCATAAAAAAAATTTTGGCATTTATAGATATGCCAATATAATTATAGCATATATTTTCACCAACAGATAATTTGTTTTTTGTCAAAAGGCTGAAAAACTGATGGAAAATAGCTTTAAAATTTACCTTTTATATTTTAAAGCATTTTAATATTTATATGGTGCATTTCTTAATGTTCAATGTTTGACTAAATATTTTATTTCATTTTAAGAAAATTTGATTTTATTTAATATGAATGCCAATACTTGCAACTGGCTTTATTTTCATGACACTTTCAGACACACAAAGAAAGTTTTGATCCCACTGAAGTATTATTGCATTTAGCTGGAACAGTCACCATGCTCAGACCACAGTGATTCAAACCTTGGGTACTAATATTAATATTGAGCTGTTTTCCATGTTGTTCCTATGCCTTGAATATTTAACCCTGGGATTCTGTAAGATTTATTCTTTCAGAGTCAGATCTCAGCTTGTTAAATATTTCAGATCAATTCCCTAGCCATCTGATCATGCATAGCTCTGAAATTTCCCAGTCATCTTCTATCACTTATTCTTGTTTGATTGCCTTCAGAGCACACCACTATCTCAGATTAATTAAGTTGTTTTCACATATGAGTTTAATGTTTTTTATCTTCTAATTAGAATTCAAGAGTCATAAAGAAAAGCCTATAGCTTCCTTATTCACTGCTGTGACTTCAAAGACCAGAATAAGGTCTACCCTGATAAGCTCTTCCCAGCTCCAATTCACCTTCATCCCTGAACAAAACTGCTGCTTGGGCTTATGCCAACTACCACCAGTGAGGCCTCCGCTCTGAAGGAGATCCAGTGGGAGACCTCATGTTTTGCTTTCACTGCTGAGTTGGTGTCAGCATCAGAACAACAAGATAGAGCCCTAAAGCATAAGAAATGAGATTCTATATAGAAAAGACCATCAATTTGGGGGGGGGGGGCATCCAAGGGTAACTTTATCAATTTTGCATAAATATGTCTGTTATCCCTGTCCACATACATATGAAAGGAATGATACTATTTTCCAAGTCCTTCTGTTCCTGAAGCTCAGAAAATATCAGAAGAGTCAAGGAACAGAAGAAGTTTTTCTTTTAGGCAAGTAAGCAGAGGCTGCCAATTTCTACCCACCAGGCAACTCAGGGAGCAAGTGCATTATTTTCCACCCAATATGGTGCTCTTTGTTAACTCTGTGTCAACTGTTAGCAGGAGTGGTGTGTTAACAAAGGCACAGTATAGTCATTAAAGCTTCACTTCTAATCTGTGAGAGAAACAATAAAGTAAGGACAGTAATAAAGAACTACATCTAATACACAAAGCAGAACAAAACCAACTGAGGATAAAATTGGAGAAAGATTTAGTAACAATAAAAGTATGACATCAGTAGGTGATAGGAAATTTTTAGCTTCATTATAACTTAAAGAAGTGCTACAGATGTGGCTCAGTGGTAAAGAGGCCCTGGGTTAATCTCCAGTATCAAAATAAATAAATAAATAAAGTCATTACACTATATATAACTGCATTGCATTGTTTGTGGGATGTGTGTGTGTGTGTGTGTGTGTGTAAAGGAGGAGAAAGAGGGAGACAGAAGATACAAAACATTTAAGTTTAATATATTATAAGCCATATTCTTTAATCATAATCAAATAAGATTACAAACATATAATTTATTGACCAACTAATATATTTAGTACTGGAAAAATTAAGAAATACAAGAAGTTGAAATTGGAACCAACACAAAATTTAAATGGAAATTATAAAGTAACTGGAAAGAAGTTAGATTTGTGATGATAGGAGAGACTTCCTTTCTTGACAGGCAACCACTTTGTCACTCAGGTGTTTCACATATACTCACTAATCTCAAAATTTGTCATTTAAAATAATTCCTCCAAAAAACTACAGATTTCTGTATGTTAAAAGCTTTTGTAATTGCTAGCAAAGAGTCAAAACAAAGACTGCTAAATTTCTTAACTTCCTGATATCTAGTGAAGGTCAAGGTATTTGCACCTGAGCAAGCTGTTGTTGAGAGGTTCAAAGTATGACTTATGGGATGCCTAACCCCATGGCCACCTCATTTCTGCTGTCTAAGCTCTGCCCCACCATGGACCTTGCAAGAAAATTGTGCATGATGTGAATAAACATAGGTAGTCATTTCTCAGGACCCTGTTTGTTATTGATAAGTATATGTGATAATATACAAATGGGTTAATGTATTACTTTTAAGTCAATATATTTGCATTTTAATAAAGAACTTTCTGCAACAAATTAATACAAAATCCCCCCCCCAAAAAAAAAAAAAACAAATACAGACAGATTTGGCCAAAGAAATAATATATTTCTTACAAATAGATTTTGGGGAAACTTCAAATTATTATTAATGGGCAAAGGCTGAATCTACCTATTCACCATGTCTACTCCTTAAAATCTATCTCACAGGAGCTTTAGAAGAGTTTAGATGGTAAAAGTTGAAGGAACTGAAATCTTCTGATGAATGCGGTTATAAATATGCACTCTTTCTGTGATGTAAATTTTGCAATCTAGATTAGAAATTGAGGGAAATATTAAATAGTTGTTAAAATTAATGTTGAGTCTTGGCTCTGATTTTTAGCAAGTGGTTTAAGTTCCCAAATGCTTTCTTGATAATAGTCCTTTATGTTTTGGTTAGTCTATATTGTTTCAGAGGCAGAAAATGGAAAATAGTGAAGGACAAAAGAGAAAATGAGTCACTAAGGAAGCTGACATCTCATTAGATTTAAAAAATGCAGCCTGCTTTTCCATGAATATCATTAAAGCCCTGAGAAGACTAAAAGGTCCTATCAAATTCCAGGCAGTGGAAGCAAGCAAAATAGCTCAACTAACTCAAAAATGCATACCCTACCAGAGCTGAATCAAAATTAATTTAACAACCTAGTAGGCCACACCATATTTTTAAGAGAAATTGTTCCTTCACATATTTAAGTGTTTTGACCTCCTTAATGTCATGAAAATGTTCCAAGTAAAACTGTTTGAACACATAAAATTGATATATAAGAATAGCACTTTCATCAGACATTAATCTAGCAAGCTTCTATTATAGACCTACTGTATGCAGAAAAGCATAAGAGAAATATATATGCATATGAAAAAACACAAATAAGAGAAATTAGAGGTAGTTAATGTTGGTTGAGGAAATGAGTTGTGTGCACATAAAACAAACAGTGAATATAGAAAAATACCAAATAGTAGAAAAAAGTGTACATAAATGTAACTCAAAACTAGATAATACAACAAAGAAAACAATTAGTACAATAACACGAGAAGTGAAATTATGAAATTAAGAAAACAGGATTCAACTTAATTATCTTTTACTTATTTGGTGGGTGACCTTGGTCAAGCCAAGTGTCTTTCAATCTGTCATTCACAAGCTTAGAGTAAATACTAAAATTTATCTCAAAGGTTTGATTTAGGGATTAAATGAGGCAATGAATATGGATGAGCTTTAACAATTATAAGTTACTAAGACAGTTTGGTCAGGGAGAGTCATTTAGTTTGGGGAGGATATTGCTGCTCTCCTCATGAAAGTAGTTACACAAGATAACTGGAAGGGGTCTTTGGCAACCTCAATTTCTACAGCTTCATTTTAAAGATAATTAAACTGTGGCTCACAATAGTTGAAATAAAATTTAAGTCTCCTTTTTTTTTAAAAAAAAGAAAGTTACATTCTGGAATGTTGAAATAAGTAAACACACAAAGCTATTATTATTTATCCAGTTTACTAAGCAGGGTTTCATGGAATGGATACTTAACCTCTTTTTGATTTTAGAGATGTAGAGATGGACAATTTGTGGTCATGCTCCTCAAGAAACTCAAATTCTACAGGGAAGACAATTATTTATATTCATCCCACAAAACTCTATAAGGATAATATATTTGAATACTTGTGGTAGAGGACATATGAGATGAATGTTCACTTAATTTATAAATGTACTATACGTCCAAACACATTCTAAGTGTATATGTACACCCCATCCTTTTCAGTTAGATAAAATTTAAGCTAGAGTCCCCTTGCCACTAAAATCATAGCCATCTATCTTGTCTTTCACCGCTTACTCATGAGCAGAAACCACTTAAAGTAAATTGCATTATGGAAAAATAATGTTCATAATTTTATTCTAATTTGCTGATCATATTTGCTTAAAAGATCACACCTGTCCACTATTATTAATAATAGCCAGACTCTAATAGTCATAGATTAGATTGCTTTAATTATATTACTAGGAAATCTTACAAAGTCATGTGAAGAGAAGGTTTTCATATCTAGTTAATCATATAAGTTTGCCACAGTCAAAGGTTACAAGTCCTATTAATTTCATTCAAAATGACAGTAATTCCTTAATGACTATACATGAATTATTATGACTTATATTTTAGTGTATATTAAAGATTGGGACATGTAAAAAGTTCTTAACATATTGAATTCACTACTACCATGGCCTTATGTTTGTATAAACATGCTCTGTATTTACCTTTCAGGAAAATTCAAATATCCAATTCATCTCTGACTGGCTCACATGTAATTATCAACCTTGCTGTATCAATTGCACTATCTGTAAAAACAGTAAAGTGCCAACATGTTTAGGATTTAAAACAATTAAAGAAAATGGGAAGGGGTAAGAATTATAGGAAAATTTTCAATGTTCTTGAAATCAATCTGGTATATAATTATAGGTAACGGTAGAAGGAAATACTGCTATTAACAGAGACATTTTAGAGACATGATTAGAAGCTTTGAAAATGATGAATGTAATATGAAATAGCATGATTGGCATTATATAAATTAACATTTCACTGAAAAAATTAAATGTGATGTTATAACCTAAACCCAAGAGTCGGACTATACTATAATTTTTGTTTTAAAAATTTCTTTTTTAAAAAAGTAATAGTTTTCACCCATGCCATATTTATTTTTTAAACCTAAATAACTACTCTCAAAATGATTTCAACTGTTACAGAAACACTGATGATACTCAGGGAAACAACATACGGTATAAATTTTTGTACATAGGTCACTACCTTTTACTGTGTTGGGTTTTTGCTGCTTTCTTAGCCTTAAGTACGAGTGGGAAGATATAGGTATACGTGCGGGAGTAGCTATGGAATAAAATGTGGGGCAACCAGGGATAGTAGTGTAATGATGACTTTTAGGACTAGGTTTTAAGTTTGCTACAGCCTTCCTTTTCCATTTACTCTTCAAAAGCATTTGTCCACTCCTTTTTCATTGGAGGTCAGTGAAAAAGTTCTCACACTGTGGTATGAAAGGGCAATAATAAATGGATGCTAAATCACTAGGGGGAAGAAGGGGTGATATAATTAGTTGGATGCATGAGAGCTCAGTCTCCACTTCTAAACCCCCTGCCCCCTCCTCCTCAACCTTTGTCTGACAACAGAAATTTCCTGAGATTGCCTCTTCCTAATGCTGTTAATTTCTTAAAGTTTAAAGGTGAATTTCTCACTAGAATCTTTGCTTGTTTTAATTGTTGTATTGTTGATATCTATAATGATATTTTTAAATACAAAAGTTATTTGATTTATGATTTATCCATGCTTATCTTCTTTAAGATGGGCCAAATGTGAATTTATGTCTCTCCCTCATATATATCAGCAAACTGTGCAGGCAATACTTCGAGGGCAACATGTACACACGTGTTAAAGTAGGGATACATTGACAAGTACAAACATAAAAACAATTATAAGTGTTTGGACAACATATCATTTATAAACATGCAACAATGTTTTAATATATGTGTAAATCAGGAAATATCTACCACTGCTGCCATGGCAGGAGGACCAATAGTAAAAATTCCTTGTTGGCACAAGAAGTAGAAAACCAACCCAAACACATGGGGAAAAAAACTGTATTTAAACTATGAACAAAAGGCAACTCAAGATGATAATTGTTAAGGAAAGAGAAACTGGTAAGATGAGCTCTATAATCACCGTTTTGTTTTTTTTTTTTTTTTCCACTGTGTCATAGGAAGGAGAAACCCATGCAGAAGTAAAAGTTTTGCTGAGAATAGGAAACAAAGATCAGACTGTCAGTAGGTTCAGGAGGCAGGAACTTGTACTCTGGAAGGAGATGCACAGATTAAGAGTTCCATAAATCTCTGTGGATGTCCTTCTGAGTCTATCATTGACCAATAAGTTCTATATGTACAGGGAGAAATGACCTGGGCCCAAGCAAGAACAACTACCAAACTGCAAATTGAAAAATTATCAGAACACATACATGACTGTGAGAAACTAAATTTCTGACCAACAAGAGCAGAGACTTCATTATACACTTAGAATATTCTGTAGACACTCTAGGAAGACCCTGCACATTAAAGCTAGGGAAAAGTTACTCCTAGAGTAAGAACTACTTAATAGCCAACCTGGACCAGCTTAAAGCAGCTTTCAAAGTAGGAAGTTGATCCAAATATAACTTAATTGTCCATAGAAAGACAAATACTACTCCACTCAAAAAAATAATAAAGTTAGGAAGCTCAAAAGCAAGAAAATCACAATGCCTAAGAATGAATAAGAAAAAAATATTAGATTCAAATAAAACATGAAAAATATAACTTTCAACCTAGAGGAAAAATCAGAAAATAGAAACAGAACTAGAAATAATTGCAATGATAAGATTGGTAGGACTTAAATGTTTAACTATTATAAATTTGTCAGATTTTAAAAAGGAAATATGGGCATAATAAAAAAATACATGAAAAGTGTAAATGAAGCCTCTAGACTAGAAAATAAAATATCAATTTCATGTGCATAAAAGGAATGTGGTTACTTCACAGAAAGTATCAATAAACATGAAACAATAGGACTAAAATGGTAAATAATCTAACATACATGTATGTGTGTGTGTGTGTGTGTATATATATATATATATATATATATATATATATA
>NW_026000243.1:284942-360262 GCF_001458135.2 Marmota marmota marmota | reverse complement strand
TGTGTATATATATATATATATATATATATATATATATATATATATATATATATATATATATACACACACACACACACACACAAATTTTTTGAATTAAAGATTAAAAGTATGAACAGAGTACCAGTGACTTTTGGGCAACATCAAATAGTCTAACATATAACTGGGATCTTTGGGGAAAATTAAGAGTGGCAGAAAAAAATTAGGAATTAACGGTCAAAAATTTTATACAAAACCAATATAAGAGAGATGAAAGATATTTAACAATCTCTAAGCAAGAAAAATAAAAATGTATATTTTATATATTTTCTATAGAAGTGTAATGCAGACAACCGGATATGTAGATCAGTATTTCACAGCAAATTTCTGTACTGTAAATATTATTTTGGATCACAATTTTATAAAAATAATTGAAGCTATGTATGACAGTCTCTCAGAAAAAGAATAAGAGAATGAGAAGAGGTGGTCTAGCATAGTATCTTGAAATATATAATAGGTTACTACTTGATAGCAAAACAACTGCAAATGAGACAGAAGAACAACAAAGAGAAAAAAATAGGAAAACATTGACAATCTTTATATAAAGCCAGAATTTCACAAAATATTCTTAAGACAAATTTGGCTGAGTTTTTCATATTCCCCAGGTTAAGGACTATCGTTGTATAGAAGAGACCATCTGATTGATGGATGGATATATCATACTATTTCCTATCTTTCCTCTTGCCCTAACTTGAAGAAGAAATCACTCAGATGGCCACATATTAAGGACGATATGCAGGCACCTAGGCTATAGCAAACTTAAGTAGCTTTGTCCATTTCTGTAGTGTTAAACTTTCAAGAATCATTAATTTACATACATGTCATTCCCAGTCATATTTCTGAAGTTACCTCTTTGAGCTGCCCTGATAACCCATTTTAAGTTACTCATCACTTTCTACTAATTTTCCCATATTTTTCTCCCATGGTTTTTGTGGGACTGTGCTCATCTGTGCTGTTGCTTAACAGAAATTCCTGTTTTCTCAGCACTTGCTCGTCAAGTCATTCATGGTAACATCTTCATGGCGTGACCAGAGTTCCCAATGATTCTCTGGACATTCTGTCCACACACCACCACATTTTCAGTATCCTTGCTGTGAGTACTAATGTGTCTGCATTTTGGATTGACAGGAACTACACCACAAGTAAAATATTACAGAATCAATTAAATGTGTATTTATATACATTATTTGAGTCCCTGTTAAGAGATCATATTGAATATGTGATTAAACACAACTTTAAAACAAACTATGTTTTCTACATAAGCTCTTATCCATTTGGTGAGATTTTTCTAATGAGTTTTACTTCATATAACAATAGACTGTTACTCTGGAGATATTTTATAATACAGAATCCGTATTTTACAAATGTGTTTTGTAGTACAAATTCCTGCATGATGGTTGCAAAAGGTGAAACGATGTGGCAATGCATTAAGTAAAAAGCTCATCATCTGCCATGATAGCCCACGCTCTCCATTCCACCACTCTGATTTAACCAATGGCATATAAAATATACAGATATTTTTAAGTGAACTCCAAAGAAAGAAAGTTGCTTTTTTGTCTTTACCAAAGTATGTGTAATCACAGTATCATCAATACTCTATAAATTTACTCATTTTATATAATAAGACAAATATATTCCTAATTTAAAGATCTGAAACTAGCATTTTATTAATTAATTTATATAAATTTCTATTATTCCTCCTATCTAAGTAATTCAATTAACAAGCTGGTTTATCTATATATTCCTTACTTTTCGCAATAATCATATAATCACACAAACATACTAACATTTATAAAATAGGAAATTGGGGTTTCTTGAATCATGAAACAAGATCTTTTAGTTGAATTTTCTACAATACTTGTTTTTTCTCAATCAGCAATACCTAATGGAAATTCCTCCAATACAACTAATATAATTTTAATTACACAACTTTACATTGAACTGGTAGAATATCAATTAATGAGAAATCACTCTAAATTTTTCTCATTTTGAACATTGTTTTGAATACATATTTTTAATTACTGACACTTTTGTTTCTATAAAACGGTCTTTGGTGCAATATTGATCAATCGAAGAGTACAAAGAGTTTAATTTTAGTAGATGTTGCCAAAGAACTTTCCAAAGAAATTATTATTTTCATATTTTCACAAATAATATAAAAAAGCCCTTCCTTACCTTCACAGTAAGAATTTATCCTCTGGGCATGAAAGTGTTCAATTCACATGCAGAGTCATGTCTTGTTTAAGTCTATAGAGCATATTGAGTGACAGGGTTAGGACTCAGCCCCAGGTTTCTGGTCACACATGCAGAATTTTTCATACCACAGTGCTAGAGAAGCATTCCACCAAATATTCCAAACAGCATCAGTGTCTAGAGCTAAGAAAAACTCTATTTTTTTAAAAGTAGTGAATATTCAAGATCAATGAATGTGTTTGGTTTAAGTTTAGGTTTAACTGATTTCTTTGAGGAACAACTTCTTGGTCTTTTTTTATTTATTAGTACATTATAGTTATACATAATAGTGGGGTTCATTTTGATATGATTTTACAAGCTTGGCAAGTGTGCATGATGAAAACACTTGTAGACATTATTCAATAAACTTGTTTGGCCAGAAACCCTCACCTTTTATTAATGTTACAGAAAACACAGCCTTCATTGAATTCAGTTTTGTAAATATTGCCCTATGAAATAATTTACCCAAAATTCTAAAAAGAAAAAGGAAAAAAATACTGCCTCTTGTGGTGTTCTTTTCTTCTCGTAAAATAAACAACATAAATTTAGTTTAGGAATTCCAGAAATCTCAAAGAACATAAGCACAATTGTATGCTATACCCATCAAAATTCAACCTCAGAAGAAGGATAAAACATTTTCTGACCTGGAAAGCTTTCCCCAAATCCAGCTTGAGCCCTACAGGCTAATGATTACATAACAAATTCCTAACCTTTGTGGTAGTCATAGTTGTTATACAGGGCAGCTGGGTTAACTTTATAAAGAATAACTTAAACCTGATCTCCAGCTTAAAGAATAAGAATACCAGAAAATGGGAATTCTCAAGTAAATCCATTTTCTATTCCAATTCATGGGACATCAGGCTATTCCATTAAATTCATTGATTATTTCATTCATAAATTTTTCAGGTTTTCGTCCATTTTTCAAGAGACATTAGTTCTACTTTTTGTACTGGTTATTGGGCTAGGAGTAAAATGATGCATGTGTTGTGTTAAAAATAATGTGTTTGCAGTATTTCCTACAGGTGAAGGAACAAACTGGATTTCTTCTCACATATGTAAGCCGCAGACATATGACAAAGTAAAAATTGTTAGTAATATAAGAGGCAAAACACAATTCTTTTGAAGCCACAAGACATAGTTTTAAGCTCTAAGTATGCAATGGCCATGTGTCTACCTCTCTATGCCTACTGGTTTCTTCATTGGAGAAATGTTGAAAATAATACTGGCTCTGAAACATGAAAGGGGTGCTTTGGAACTTAAATACAACATGCTCAAGACAAAGCAGAAAGCAGTATAACTTTCAAAATGCCATGAAATATATTTTTAATTTCAGATTTACTTTGTGATATCAAAACAGAGGATTTTTGAAAAGTTGCCTCAAGTGAGTAAAATATACTCATGTGGTATATGATTTGTATCTACTCATAATGGCTTAAGCACCATGAAAGTTCATAAAATGGGAAATGAATCTTGATTAGAATATATATTCTTGAAAGAGTTGTAAAATTTTTTTATAAATGTTCCTTAGCATAAACATGAATTGTTTTGCTTTAGCATTTCATTTTCTTTCATTCCAGCCCACTAGTATCTTGATCATTTGAAAAAATTCATTGGTGAAGCTTGCCCTTTCTTTCTTGCCTGAACAACTATTTATCTGAAAAAAATTATTTTTCAATCACTATCTAATCCTGGATCGCACAACAGTAGGTTCCAAATCATAAACATCTCATGTGGAGTGAGTCATTTTCTAGGTGTTGGAATTTCCTTTCAAAGTACAATTTTCATGACAAATTCAAAATCCAATCTACTGGAAAAACAGCCACTTCCAAGAGAAAAAGCAAGGCATTTTTATAAATCATGCATTAGTTCTACAGTAGATTCAAAGTTACATAACCTGCAATATCATCACTTTAAAGCAACATTTTCTGAACATAAGCTATGTACTATATATATATATATATATATATATATATATATATATGAAAATATATTGGATTTTTCTATTAGATAAGTGTGTGTGTGTGTGTGTAAAACCAAAACTGTAATGTAGAAATATGACTGTTTCAATGCACAGTAGAAATTTTATTGCAACTAAATTTAATCTGTAATATTTGTACAATGTCTCTAACAATGCAACAGCATTAAAGACAATTTAAAGTAAAATTATAGAAAACTACCTCACAAATTTCTAATGCAGTTAAATTCTAGTTGATAGGCAATTATAACATTTGAATGAGTCAAAGATAACAGGACATTTTTATTGTCAATAGTTTCTAAGTTATCATCCCATTAACAACTATTTGTATTTTACAAATATTTCTGCTAATGTACAATATTAGAAAATTGTTAGAAACAAAATAAATAAGATTCATTTTACAAACCAGAATAAATTAATAATATCACATCTAAATACTCTTAAACACATTGAAACAAGTGGCATCAGAAAAATGCAGGACAGGTCATTTCTATCATCATTTCCCCCACATAACCATCAATTAAGATAGCTATCCTTGGACACGAGTACCTCTGGGGAAGATCAAGAGTCAGCATAAAAGTTCCAAAAATCTAAGAAAAGGTACATTACAGAAATTAAGAGGAACAGTTTATTTTTATCCATGTCACCCTTCATCAAAGGCAGCACAACTGAGTGCAGAGAGAGACAAGGTATTCTAGCAATTTCTCCCAGGGGAAAATGAGAGCATAGTAAGTGAGCACCCAGAAACCCAGCCCCTCAAATCACTACCCACTAGGTGCATTTCTGTTTTGCCCTCAAGGATATTGAGGTAATTGGCAGAGCTGAGTGGTTTCAAAAACTGTGAATAGGGAAGAAAAGCTGGGGGAGTCACTGACTACTTTTTTTCACTTTTATCAGAAACCCTGCCCATGAGCAACACAGGATGTATCACATGAATTGCATCCTCCCCAGCTGGTCCACAGATACTACAAATTCTTAACACATCTCATCTCTTTTCCTCAGACTGGTTCTACAAGCATGCCCTTGCTGATTCTGAATACAAGCATCTTGACAAGTGATTCAGCTCCTCCAGGACAAGGGAAAGATTCACAAAGGTGAGCTTTCAGTACACTAACCTAGGGAAAACAAATGGAAGGCTCTCTCTTCCTTCTCTGTCTTTTTTAGATGAAGAAAAAACATGAAATCTTAACAATTCACTCAAGAGGTTTTGAGCATCACATCCATAAGATCAGTGTGAGATAACCTTGGAATCTTGAACCAAGCTGATAGGTAAAGTAACTTATCTCTTAAATCCAGTCAGTAAACACTGGAGAAGGTGAATGTTTTTTCAGATATGAAGACAACAAAATACATAAAAAAATAGGAAGAATCTTGGCAACATGTTGCCACTGAAAGAACATGCTAATAAATACAGTAACCAATCCAAGGAAATAGAAATTTATAGTTGTTTATAAAATAATTCAAACTATGGAAACTCAATAGTTAACCAGAAAATGGAGACACACAACTCAAAATTTGAAAAAAAACCCACAAAAATAAAATGAAAATTTCAATAAAAAGAAATGAAAAGCCAGATGTGGTGGCACATGCCTGTAATCCCTCCCAGCCATTTGGGAGGCTGAGGCAGGATTATCATGAACGCAAAGCTAACCTCAGCAAGAATAAGGCACAGTGAGACCCTGTCTCAAAATAAATTCAAAAAAGGGCTGGGGATGTGGCTCAGTGGTCAAGTGTGCCTGAGTTCAATACCTGGTACCAAAAAAAAAAAAAAAAAAAAAGAAAAGAAAAGAAGAAAGAAATGAAAAAGAATCAAACAGAATTCCAAGGAATTGAAAAATATGACAAATGAAATAAAAATTATCAACAGTAGGTGTGATCAACCAAAAAATTAATAATATTTGAAATTAAAGAAATGACATTTATAAATATTGAGTCATAAGTCATATGAGGAAAAAAAGAATGAAAAATAATGAGGAAAGCCACAAATTTTACAGTACACAATCAAAAGAACTAAATATCATATTATGGGTGTTATAGATGGACAAGACACAGAAACAGGGAGACAAAAGCTCATTTTAAGAAATAATGACTGAAAATTTTCCCAGTGTGTTGAGAAATATGGAACTCCAGGTACATTAAGTTCAAATATTTCATGAATTTAAGCTAAAGAAAATGTTACCAAGACATTAAACTGTCAAAAATCAGAGACAGAGATAATTTTGAAGACAAAATTAAAAAAATCATCTCATAGCCTACCAACACACTTAGGGGCAGAAATCTTCAAATAAGAAGAAAGTAGAAAAATATATTCAATATGCTGTTGATAAAAACCTGATAACTGAGAATATTTTATCCTAAAAGCTTCAGAAATTGAGACATTAAAGACTTTTCCAGACAAACAAATGCTGAGGGACTTCATTTTTAACATTAACATGTTAAAGAATGCTAAGAATATAAGTAATAATAAATGTTGGCAAGGAGGTGGGGGAGAAGGTACTCTTCATACATTGTTGGTGGGACTGCAAATAGTGCAACCACTGTGGAAAGCAGTATGGAGATTCCTTAGAAAACTTGGAATGAAACCAATATTTGACCCAGCTATCCCATTCCTTGGTCTATACCAAAGGACTTAAAATCAGCATATTAGAGTGATGCAGTCACATCCATCTTGAGCTCAACTCAAGTAGTGAAGCTATGGAAACAACCCAAGTGTCCTTCAATGGATAAATGGTTAAAAAATGTGATACATATACATAATGCAATATTACTCAACCATAAAGAAGAATAAATTATGGCATTTGCTGGGAAGTGGATGGAACAGGAGACTATCATGCTAAGTGAAATAAGCCAATCCCCAAAAAAGCAAAGACTGAATATTCTCTCTGATTTGTGGATGCTAACCCCAAACAAGGGAGTTTGGGGTGGAGGATAATAGAAATCCATTGGATTAGACAGAAGGAAACAAAGGGACGGGAAACTGGAAGAGAATAAGAAAAACAGTGGAATTAATCAAACGTAACTTTCCTGGCCTTGTGTTTGAATAGATGAACAGGGCAACTCCTCATCTTGTGCAACCACAGGAGTGGTATCCTAAATAAAATCAGTCATAGTCTATGTATGTATAATTTGTCAAAATACATTCTACTGTCATGTATAACTAAAAAGAACAAATATAAAATTTAAAATAAAAAGAATGGCAATGTTCTTCCTGCTGAAAAAAAAGGACGTCTGCTACTAATATTAATTCATATAAAAGTATAAAATATACTGGTAAAAGAATAATGTCCAATTCAAAATCACTTATAACCTTAGTATAAAAATTAAAAGTCAAAATATTAAAATAACTGTATCTATAATAATTTGTTAATAGATCCATAATATAAAAGATGGATATGTTGACACAAAAAAATATGTATGGGAAGAGTGAAAGTATGGAATTCTATATACAGTCAGCATTAACTTTTTATCAGCTTATAACTATTTATCCAATAGCCAGAAGACACATCTTTCTCAAATGCACATGAACAACTCATTGACAGACCATATTGTAGGCCACACACAACTCTTAAATATTTGAGAAGATTTAATGAATTTTAAACATTTTATGACAATAATGCTATGATACCAGAAATCATGAATGGTAAGAAAATGGGAAGTTTCACAAATATGTGAAAATTATACAACATACTAATGAGCAACCAATACATCAAAGAAGAAACCAAAAGGGAAAACAAATTATTTTAAGGAAGGTGAAAATGAAGCAGAAAATAGAAAAAATCTATGGCATGCAATAAACGTGTCTCAGAGAAATTTATGGTGATGGATTCTTACATGAAGAAAAACTAACTCAAATTATCAACCTAACTTCATATCTCAAGGAAACGGAAAAACAAGAATAAATTAAGCTCAACCTTAGTAGAAGGACATATCAAATATCACAGCAGAAAAAAAAATAGAGACTAGGAAAACAATAGAAAAGATGAATAATAGTAAAGTTTGGTTTTTGCAAAGTTAAATAAAATTGCTAAACCTTTAGTAAGGCGAAGATAAAAATAGTGAAGACTCTGGTAAATAAAATCAGAAAAGACCTTATGACCAAAAGACCTTAAAAATGATACCAGAGAAATATAAAGGATTTAAAGAGTTTGAACAATTATATAGCAACAAATTGGATGACACAGAGCAAAAGGGTAAATTCCTAAAAGTGTAGGACCTACTATCTGAATGATGAAGAAATAGAAAATATGATCTGATACATAGTAGAGATTAACTCAGTAGCCAAAGTTCTTATATTAAAAAAAATTAAAAATAAAAAGCAAACAACAACATTACCAAAAAAGACTGCAGTAATCCTGAAGAACAGAGATGCAAAAGTCCTCAAAAACTAAATAGCAAATCATATTCAACAGCATATTTTAAAAATCATACTACAGTCAAGGGATTCATATTTCTGAGGTGCCATGATGATGCCACATGCACAAATCAATTAACACCATATTAACTGAATGAAGAGCAAAATGTGCCATTGTATCAACAGTTTAAGAAAACACATTTTACAAAGTTCAATAGCTTTCACGATAAAATCTTTTAAGAAATAAGGTATAGAAAGAAAGTATCTTAACCCCAAAAGGGCCATATGCGACAAACTCATAATTAACAGTATACTCAAAGATAAAAAGCTGATACCTTTTCCTCTAAGATCAGAAGCAATACAAGGCATGTATACTCTTGCCACTTCTTTTTGACACGGTACTGCATATAGAACTGACAATATTGAGCAGAAATAAACAAACAAACAAATAAAAAGACTTTCAGAAAGATAGAAGGAAATCTTTTTCTGTTTGCATTTCACATAATTCTTTATATGGAAATTTTTAAACATTCCTAACTGTTAGAACTAGTAAAAAATTTAGTAAAGATGACAGATATACAATTAACATGTAAAATGGGGTAGTTCCATAAAACAGAAACAAATTTTATTCAAACAAGAAAATAAGAAAACAATTCCATTATAGTAGCATCAAAAATAATAAAAAAACATAAGAAATTTAAATATGAATACTAACAACTATAAACATTTCTGAAATCAAAGAAACTAATAAAAAGTTATCCTGTGTTCATAAAGTATAAGTCTTATTATTGAAATCTTCATATTACCCATTGTACTCCATATAGTCAGTGAAATTCTTATCAAAATTCTAATGACATGTTACATACACACACATACACATACACACACAAAAAAAAAAACACTGAATACCAAAGGAAATGTGAAAAAAAGATCAAAGATGAAAACATCATTTTTTTTAAATTTAAAATTGCTACAAAATATTGTATAGTACAAACATGAATGCAGACAAGTAGGTCAATGGGAAAAATAGAAAACCTAAAAATAAAATGAAAAATATTTTGTCAATACACAGTCGTTGAGAAAGCAACCCAAATACAAGGAAGCCAGTATAATTTTTCAATAGATTGTGTTTGGAAAACTGGATATTGACATGCAGAACAATGAAATTAGTGATACATCTCACACTATATAAACAAAGATCTTTAAATGGATTTAATATTTGAATGTAAAGCCTAAAATCACAAGAATTCTAGAAAAAATATAAAGAGAAACTGCATGACATTGGTTAGGTAATTACTTTTTGAATATGAACCCCAAACCCAAGCACACACATACACACACACACAAAGAGTAAATGGGTGAGACTATATCAAACTAAGAGTTTCTGCACAGCAAAGGAAATAGCAAACTAAAAAAGTGACCTATAGGATGGGCAAAAATATTTTGCCCATACTGTTTCTAAGGATTTATGTCTAAAATGTATAAGCAATTCAGAGAACCAATAGAAAAAATATTCAATCAGATTAAAATTGGCAAAGGAACTGAAAAAGATTTTTTTTCCAAGGAAGAAATACAAGTGACCCACAGATTTGTGAAAAGGAACTCAATATCAATAATCTTCAGGAAAATTTAAGCCAAAATTCTGACACATTTTAGTGTGTCAAAATGTAAAAGAAAAAAATGTTATAATATTGGGGAAGACATCAAGAAAAGAGACCCTTACACATTGGTAATGTGAATATAAATTGCTACAGCCCTCATAGACAACATCAAGCTAAGCAAAATAAGTTGCCCCCAAAATAAGAATGCCAAGATTGTATATTTTCTGTATGTTAAAATGTAACTACTGTATGATCTATTAATGCAGCTTTTGAAAATATACCTATAAGGAAATAAAATCATCACCTTAAAGAAATAATTGCCCTCCAATGCTGATCACAATGATTCACAATAGCTAAGATATTAGAAAAAACATCAATGTCTGTCAATGGAAGAATAGATTTTAAAAATGAGAAACCATCAACTGTGTGGACTAGTGGCTTCAAAGTTTCAGTCCATGGTTAACTGATTCCATTGTTCAGAGCCTGAAGTGAGACAGAACATTATGGTGGAAGGGCATTACAGAGGAAAACTTCTAGACTCATAGAAGCCAGGAAGCAGAGAGAGAAACCAAGGACAAAACAATCATCTAGGGCATGCCCCCAGTGAACTCCTTCCTCCAGCCTGCCCCACCTGCTTACAGTTACCACCCAGTAATTCAAATTAATGCATCAAATGGATTAATCTACTGAATGGAATAATCCACTGATTAGGTCACAGCTCTTATAATTTAATCCTATCACCTGTGAATATTCCTTATGATTATCTCATGAGCTTTTTGAGGTACACCTCATATCCAAACCATAACAATCTCACTGCAGTTAGTAGGCAATGATCAATAATACAAATAAAAAAATAAATCCTGGAGAGGATACAGGGTAAAAAGAAGTCTTATGTGCTATTGATGGGAATGTAAATTAATATACCCACTATGGAAATCATTATCAGTAGAGAGGTTCCTAAAAACACTTGGAATGGAACCATCATATGACCCAAATATACCATCCAAGGCATTTATCCAAAATAATTAAAGTCAACATTCTATTGAGATTTGTGCATAACCATGTTTAAAGAAGCATAATTCACAATGGCAGAGTAATAGAACCAGACTTAATGTCACTCAGGAGATAAATGGATAGGGAAAATGTGGTGTATACACACACACACACACACACACATTTTATTCAGCCAAAAGGAAGAATGAAATTATGTGATTTGAGGAAAAATGGATGGAAATTGAGAGTATCATCTTAAGCAAAATATACTAAACTCAGAAAGCCAAGAGTTATGTGTTTTATCTTTATATATGGAGATTAGAGAGAAAAATGAATATCATGAAAATAGAAGAAAGACCAGTAAAGGAGAGGAAAGAGATCAAAGCCAGGTAGAAGAGAAGGGCAAGGAGAGATACTAGGGATTGAAATTGATTAAATTATGTCATATACAGTGTAAATATACCATAATGAAGCTCACTAGTCTAAAAATTATTATGTATAAGTAAAAATATTCAGAATATATAAAGAACTCAAAATAATTTAGAAAGAACAGTAATCCAATTAAAAATTTGCAAATGATCTGAATAGACACTTCTCAAAAGAAGAAATATAAATAATCAATAAATACATTAGACAATGTTCAATGTATTTAGACATCAGAAAATGCAAATCAAGACTACAATGTATTTGTTATGTTTCCCCAATTAAAATGGGATATTATTTTTTTAAAAGGCCACAAATGTTGTTGAGAACATGGAACACATTCAGATTCTTTGTGGGAGTATAAATTAGGACAGTCAGTAGAGGGAAAAGTATGGAGATTCCTCAAAATATAAAAATAGAACTATTCAATACAGGTATCTCATTCTTTGGTTATATCTAAAGCAAATGAAGTAAGCACACACACACACACACCAAAAAAAAAAAAAGACACCTGCCTAACCATGTTTATTGTAGCCCTATTCACAGTAGTCAAGATATGGAATTAGCCTAGGCACCCATCAACAGATGAATGGATGAAGAAAATATGGTACTTATACACAGTTGAATATTAGCCATGAAGAAGGTAGCCCTGTTGTTTTCAGAAAAATGGGTGGAAATGGAGGTCATCATCATCTTAAGTGAAATTAGCCAGACACAAAGTGACAAAAATTGCATGTTTTCTCTCATATGTGAAAACTAAATAAAACTTTTTTTAAAAAAAAGAAGGTGACTTAAAAATAGAAGGGCTATTAGGGAATACCAAGGAGGCCAGGAAGAGTGGGGAGAAGGTAGAAGAAGGGTAGATGGGCATGATTAATGCACAATAAATGGATATATAGAAATATCACAGTGAATATTATTTATCTGTTTAATTAATATGTGTTAATAATTATAGAAATAAAAAGGCTTCCAAAAGGTTAAAAAAAAAAAAAAAAGAAAAAGAAAGGAAAAAAACCAGCTCCTTCATAATTTTTGACTTTCAGGTTTTCCATCTTGCCATGTTATAATGACCCAGGCCTGCACTCCCTACATTGTGATGTCATCTGCATTGAGGCCTCACAGGAACCTGAAAAAATGGGTTCACCACAAATTGACTTTTGGCTTTCAAAATTGAGAGCTAAATAACATTTTCTTTATAAATATAAGAAAAAGGAGGAATAACTTAAGTCTAGAGAATCAATGTACCAAGCATGATTATAGTTAATGTACTGTACATTGCAATTTGCTAAGAAAGTAAAGCTTAGGTATTCTTATCACATACACAAACTAGGTAAATATATGAGGTAATGAATATGCTACTTAGATTGTGATAATAACTTCACCTTTTATATGAATTTCAAATCATCATGTTCTAAACTTTAAATGAATATTATTTTTTGTCAATTATACTTCCATACAACTGGGGGTAACTCACTCAAATTATGGTAAAAGAATGTGCTATCACTCTGGTCTCAATGTCTGGAGCTCCCGAAAATTCACATACTGACACCCGAGCAACAAAGGAAGTGAAGAATTTGAATGGGGATTGGGTTATCAGGAGAGTTGATAGGAATTGTGCTCTTTCAGGAAAGATCCCACAAAGCTGGCTTTTCACTCCCTCCAAGTGAGGGCACAGGAAGAAGGAGTTGTGCCCATAGGAAACACTGAAGGTTTGAGACATTGATCTTGGACTTCTTAGCCTCCAGATTTGTGAGAAACACGTTTTTTTTTTATAAACTACCTGGTTATGGTATTTCATTACAGCAGCCCCAAAGGACTACAACAAAAACTATATCTTTCATTTAATTTTGTGTTTTCCCAAATTATGTTTTATAAATTAATGTCTGTAGTTCAGTATTTGAATATTCCAATTGACTTAATTATTAATTTATTATGATATTTAATATATTTTAACTATTTCTTTCATACATAACACTACTACTATGTAGTTTCAACTTGAAATATCTTTGTGTGCTTTAGGATATAAGGAACATTATACATTATCAAATTTGTATTTTCAGATAATTTTTTTCAGTAATGCAGATGACAATTGGAAGTATATTATGTCTTCCACAGCAAATGCTCACAACAACAGCAAAAGTAAAAAGCAATCCTGAATTGTGTGAATTTCAAATGTCTTCAAAGCTACAAAAGAGGGTTAATTTTTCCGTAATGCCTTACCTAATGCTTTACCTCTACTTTTAAGTTTTCCAGTCTAGCTGAATGGAATAAAGTCCGCATGACTACCTACAGAGCATCAGCTATAAAGGATTTAGGCAAAAATGTCACTTTTAAAATGTATTATTCAAATAAATTTCTCCCTTTCAAAGAGTGATACAGAGAAGAATAAAACCTGCAGACCGATAGGGAGGAATGACTTATGAATTCACGACATTTTGGGAGTTAGGAGCAAGAGTGAACCTCCATTTAACCTCCTTTCTGGCTCTCACGTGTCTTTAAAAAAAATTGCCAAGGCAGTTTCATTTAACCAGCTGATTTTAAATTGCTCCTTGAGGCTGATTTTGTAAAACTTCTTTGATATTTTATGGTTCTACAGTTTTATGGGCACCATAAATGCCACAAACCTTAGAAATGGCTTAGCATTTCAACAGGAACATCTTTTCTTAGAATCAGGGTGCAGCTAAGTTACTGACTTCTGAAATCTATTAAGAGTCTCACTCCAGTTTAAATTTCTCCCAGCTCCCTAAGATGACCATTAGTTTAGTGTAACATTACCTAAGTACTTTTATTATAGATCTTCATTACTTAAATGTCTCCTTTTTTCCTGACCAAGTCATCTATGACCTGTATAGAATACAACAATTTCAGATGTCTGTCTATTAAATTAAAAACTTAGCAATACATCTATGAGCATGGTGAACTTTCTCTTCAGAAAGCTCTAATCACACAAGCATTGAGAATTGATATTACAAAGAAAGAACATTTGTTATTTTTCTACCAGGATACCTAGCAATTAAAGAATAAATCTAAACTCTTTTAACTGTGTTGTATATGGAAGCCGATTGCTGCACGATGACCATCAAATAACACTGGCAGAGCAGAAGGAACCCTAGTGCCGGTTGACAATGTGTTTCATAATATTCAACGTGTTCACATGGAAAACCTCCCTGAATGGTGCATTAAAAAAGCATAATTTTCACTTTAATTGTTAGAAAAATAAATAGGATGCTAGTGTTTCCAGGTTTTTAAAATGTTTCTTTTTAATCAAGTCCCTCTTTCTACATTCTGTATTTCTTCACAATTGTAGCAAGGCAAGTGATATCCATAATGTATGCAATTTCCTTCATTGTAAGTGAAATCACTCCTGCTGAAATTTTAAGGACTCTTCAGCACTTTTGCTTTCCCTGAGAGAGCAATAATTGATTATCCTAAACCTTAACATTGCCACACAGGATGAAGAGAGAGTCTCCAGATACACCTGCCATGCTTTTGCTAAGTTTAACTTTTCAAAAGATGATATGGATTTCATAAATACATTATTACAGTTTGAGTCGAGAAGCAGAAAGCTCATACAAAAGGCTGAAAAGGGAGTCATTTCAACCTCAAGTAGAAAGCTATTATTATCTCTATCCAGGATTCCAATTAAAGAATATCCAAGAGAAAACAACACTAGTGGAGATAATAATGAACGTTTCAGATTAGCTTTCAAGAGCTGCATGTTTTTAAGACTAGAAATAATGAACCAGAGCCACATCTTATAAATGCCATAAAGGTTATTACCACCATTAGTCAATATAAGTAGAATGGATCAGTGAGAATGGGATGACTTTAAGGTGATAACACCAAATTATTTTGCCCTTAAATACAATAAACCAATGTAGAGCTTTATTTTTTATATTAGTAAAGCAGTATACAGTGGACATGCCTAGCTATTATCTACTTTCCCAAGAACATATCAGAGAACAGATATTCTTTACCAAATTTCAAACTCAGCACGTATCTTTCAAAAATTAAGGCACAACACAAGATTTTGTGGGTAATAATCATATTTGTAACCACAATTACAAACAATGATGATAACAATAATGCCTGTATTTACCGAGAGGTAGATATATGTTATGTATTAGTCATCTTATGCAATCTCTTCAGAAGCCCTGCAGGAAAATAATATTAAACATAGTATAAAGATTCAATCAATAGATACAATAACTTGCCCATGTTGATATAGCAGGTAAATGACTATAGTCAAGATTAGGCCTAAAGCCTGTCTTGGCACAATTTATTGTTCATTTAAGTACACTTAAATGATTGTAAAAAGTAACAGCATTTGTATCAAAGTGCAACTTACATTTTCATAATCAATTTGATAACTATACAATCCTGTGAGGTAAAAATGATATAGGAGAGGTTTAACAAGGCAAAATTGTTTTTTTTAAAGCCACCAAACCAACGCTAGCCTAGAGAGGATTTATATTTAGCCTTTCCAATTCCAAATATAATGTTTTTTTCAAATATTCCATAACAGGATATGCTTCAGAATAGTTGCTGTCAACTTTTCTTTAGTACACATACTATTCTTGCAAAGAACACCTGACCACTGTCAGATACTAAAAGACAAAAATTTTCCAAGTATAAAATGTATAAACTTGCTGACAGTTTGGTAATATATTTAATATTCATGATAGGATTTTATAATATAAAAGTACTATATTGGCAATACATTTTATTGCTATGACTTTAAATATATTCAAATATATAGTTCTGTACTTGCTTGTCAATACTATACTATTTAGTATGCATTTTACTACTCTTAAAAATTAATAACAAAAAGGATGCTGGAAATTATGTTTTTATTGAGAATAATAGGCATTATTCCTATTGATTTCATGTTTATTTTATCTTAGTTACTACAATACAACCTTAGCTATGTCTCTATAATTATTATTGTTTTAGCCTTATAAGTAACTCAGCATACTTGATATTGACATCTTCATTCTCAAAACAGGAAAATGCTGATGTAAGAACCAACTGTTACTCAATATCATAGAGCAAGTTGAGTGACAGAATCAACTTAAACTGAACTTTTTAATCATCATGCAATGTTGTCAAAGAATACATAAATGTATGTTTCTATATCCATATGTTATTATAATAACATTTATGTGTACATATATAAAATACTTCACTCTAATAAATATAGAAAGGTTATTAACTGAAACTACAAAGTAAAGGGGGTAACCATTATTCAAGAATAGCAATTTTAGCTTTGTTGAATGGAGACAAGCAGATGATGCAGAAGAGAATTATGTAGTATAAAATTTAATTCATTAGTCCACTAATTTACAACTCAATCTATGTTTAAATGCAAAATATGGCTTTTAGTATTTGCCTCTTGATTTCATCTCAGTGCAAATCACCTCTTTTCTCCAAAGATCATATTTTTGAGTCAACTGCTAATATAGTGTTAGTTTGTTTTATGTGAGTGTATTTTCCAGAATGATGTATTTAGCAACTATTTTTAAAGAAAATGTTATGTAAAAATTTTGGTGCAGAAAAATATTTGCCCCAGTACAGTGTTCTTCCCATGATGCAAAGAGAATTAATGGTAAAACATGATTAAATTAATGAATTTGCATGGCAGATAATTGTTATAAAGTTACTATTTAAAGGAAATAAATTGTATGTTAAAGTTATCCAATTTATCATATATATGTCATGTGATATAAATATACACTTTATGTAATGTGAATATTCATGTAAGTATAATACAAGAAATATGGACATTGTGATAAAATTTTACTACACATCAGAGAATGTAAATTTAAGTAAAATTTATATTGTTTCTGATTTTATTTTTAAAATTCTATTCTTCATTTAATTAATTTATAGGTTTAACATAATTTCTCTTACATTTTCTGGCAAGCCAGTGGGAGGTGCTGGTAACATGGAAGGAATTTCAAAATGTACATGATTTTCTGAAAAAAAAGTCAATAATATCTAGATGTATTCTGAACAAAAAGAGAATTATGACCTATTAATTATTTAAATATACCATAAAGCTACTATGATTATTAAAGCATAATATTTATACAAATAAAGTCAAGTGGATAAAAATAAAAATTAGATACTAGAAACAAATTTTTTCCCAATTACAAAAATAGATTTTAAAATTAGATTTTAAAAAAGTGATGTTATTCAACAAAACTACTGAGAAATTCAGTTAACATTTGGAGGAAAATAACAGGTAATTTTCAGACCTTGTACACTCTATATTAACATTATATTTAGCTAGGTAAATATATAACTATATAAATGTAAAACAAATTATTTGAAGCAAATATTCATGAATGTTAAGCTACTTATGTAGTGCTGATATCTTCAGGAAGTAAAGAAAATACAAAAGATATAAATTAAATATTGATGAAATGACTATTAAAATACACAAAAATCTGTATGTTAAGCTGTCAAAACAAAATGAAATGCATAGCAGAAAAAATATAATTACTCATACCAAAAGGAAAAATTCATATGGGCCACTCTTAGTATATACATCAGGAAAAAAAGATGTATTATA
This sequence comes from Marmota marmota marmota, assembly GCF_001458135.2. NCBI lineage: Eukaryota > Metazoa > Chordata > Mammalia > Rodentia > Sciuridae > Marmota > Marmota marmota. The sequence goes on along the minus strand of NW_026000243.1, from coordinate 342,077 downwards.
TGTAATAGAATATTCATAACATATAAAATTTAAGGAATCACGTTTTATTTGCTTGGTAATAACTTAAAACAGATCAATAGTCAACAGTGTTATTATAACACAGCAACTATGAATTAAAAATTATGTAAATGTTTGCTATTGTTTTATGCCATAATAATTAAAGGATGATTATATTATATTTAAATAATTATATATTTATATTGCAAATATTAGAAGATGGAATCTCTGCTTTTTATAATAATAGAAATTATGTACTTCTTTATAGTTTTATCATTTTCAACTCCATATAATAGATGTATATTGCATTTTAACTAGAAGCAAAGCACAACAAAATAGTACATTCTAATATTTGAAAAATTAAAGAGTTGGTCTTAATAGAAAATCTTCTCTTGACTTATTCTCTATCTTTGCTTGCTACATAGTGTTAGTGTTTTTTATTCATTATTCTTAATCCTTGCTAAATTAATTTTTCTTTTTTCAATTTCCCTATAAATACTACCTCATAAAAATTAGGTGAGAATTAAATGAGATGGTATGTTCTAATAGTTAATACAGATGACATAGCACATTCTGACCTAATATTAATTATCTTCTTCTAGCTTATTCATTCTCAGTCAATGTGTAAAACATACCTAACATTTTAGCAATAATCTATATTTTAAACAGACTACCCTAAGTTTAATCTTTATTTATTTGTTCAAATTGGTACTTTGGGCAGTTCTCACCTAAGGTGGCTATTCTCTGCTCTACTTGAGGGCAGCAGGGCTTGCTCATGTATTTGGTGGGTTGAGTGGGTAAAGGCTGATCTCCTATCTTCTGCTTGTAAAGCCTGACAATTAATTATGCGTTGCTATTGGCTCAAGCACGTGGGCGATCTCCAAGTCCTTTCTCCAAGAATAAATCAACCTGTCTCATGGCAGCTGAGTTCCAAGATGGTCAGAGCAGACTCTGGAGAGCCTTTGTTTCCTTGACTAGGAAATATCACTTATACCATATTGTAATGTTCAGAGCAATTCACAAGGGCAGCCCAGGTACAAGGAGTATGAGATTTCCTCTTTATGAAAGGAATAAGACAGTTGTATTGTAAATCCATGTGTTAATGAGAGGTGTTACTCACTGTAGGTCAGATCTAAAGCAATGTGTTCTTGAAGACTGAATACTCTGGAAGTTCTCAGGAAAGATACAGATTAGAAAAACGTGTGAAGTCCTGCTTCAAGGGGGAAAAAGGATCTAGATAATTAATGGAAGAAAGAAAATAAAAAGTTTTGAATGAGATGCTTCTCTATGCATAGCACACTTTAAAAAAGAAAATTTAATTTCACTGTATCAGCACAGTTTATGCTATTGGAGAACAAACATCAGTTCTGGTATCACTGCCTTCAAGTCAAAACCCTAAGAAGTTTAGACAGATCTCTTAGATAACCACTGGTCACTGCATTGAGAAAAGTAGAATTATAAGCACCAGAGTAGTGCAGAATTGCCCTGACCCACACCAGGGACAGAATGAGGAAGGTTTCTGGATTTTCATGGAACATGTCCAGAATGGGCAATGGTGAGGTATTGAAGTGTTAAATTACTGACACTTTTGATGATGTTCTTCAAAATGATGTGGAACACAACAGAAAATAAGGATTTTGGAATAGATAAATAAATGATGAAGTTAAGTAAAAATAGAGTACTTCTTCAGCTTGGGATAGATGTCTAATGGACTGATAGGTTAATGTATAGAATGAAATATCAGTGAAGACTCTGGAGGTATCATTTGGGAAGAGTATCTTGTAACTCTAGACAAATTAGATATGGAAAAACCCTTATTATCACATTGTTATAAAACACTAATTTAAAAGTGACTTGAGGGTTGGGGATGTGGCTCAAGTGGTGGTGCGCTCACCTGGCGTGCGCGGGGCGCTGGGTTGGATCCTCAGCACCACATAAAGGTAGAGTGAAGATGTTGTGTTCACCGACAACTAAAAAGAAAGTATTGAAGATTTCTCTCTCTCTCTCTCTCTCTCTCTCTCTCTCTCTCTCGGAAAAAAAGAAAAAAAAGTGACTTGATACAGCATTATGAGCACTCAACTTTTTATTCTTCATATCACATTTTTCAACAAACACAAATTACAAATAATTAGTACCTATGTTGATTGCAAATTGTTGCTTTAGGGAGGTTTATTTTGTGTTCGGTAAAAGAACACAAAAATAATCTAACATCAGTAAAGGAACTTAAAATTTTCATTCTCTACAATTTCACAACAGAACACATAAGCACACAGAGAGATGTGAAAGAACATAATGGAAATTATGAAAGTCATTGACTTAATAATCTCTTGCTTTTAAAATATCCTCATAGTACTTAGTAGTGAAGCCTAGATATACAATATACTTGTAGTTCCAGAGATAATTCAAAAAGCTTAAGGAAAGTTGGTGCTATTGCCATTAAAAAGTCATGTAAATTTCCCAAAGGTAGACTGTCTTAAGAGAAAAAAAAGAAAAAGGAAGGTGGGAATGTGATATGTCCTTATGTATAAGTTGGTAGAGTTACATGTTCATTTAATATAGATATAAAGTTTTTGACCTGGCCTCTTCAATGAGGACATTAAAGTCCAGACACACTGCATGAGGAGCTGCTATATCTACAAAGTAATATACATATAGTAATTGCACAACAGTGACAGGGCAGTGGCAGAGCAATGTCTTTTTATCTGGAAAATGTCAGTCTTTATAAAAACAACATTCAGTTGCCAATACTTCAACATTTATCTTCCTTAATGTAAAATCAATATTTCAATGTGAACTAATTACACTGGGCATTAACTAACAAAAGCATCTTGTCTTTTCAAGTGACTTGGTAATAAAAGGATGTTCAGGAACAAGTGAGCTGTGGATAAATGCTAATTGGTTGACTGAAATTTATTAAATTTTATATGAAATAGGTGATTCCCATTTAATGGAAAAATTTTAATGTTCTGCTAAATTCACAGAATCATCCTCATGTTCAACTACTATAACTGAATGGAGAATACTAGAGACTACTTTAGCTTTAAATATTTGGGAAAATAAGGATCCACATACTTTATTAATACAGAAAAGGACATATATCTATAATAGATAATGGAAATCACTTGATTCTAGTAGAACAGGATGAAAACACTTTGCCATTTTCTCCTAGATTTTTCTTTCATGGAGACCACCCTTCCTACCACTTGCTCCCATTACTCACCCACATATTTGGGTCCATTGAAAATATGGTAAATATCAAATCAGAAAATCTTCCAAATAGCAGAATACTCACTAAAATATAAAAGCAGGCTTAAACTTATATACAAATACAGTGAAATTCAAATAAGAATATGCCATTTTCTGATTCCTAAAAGCTAAATTGATGATATCATTTTCTACCTAGTATGTAAAAAATGACTTCTATTAGCATCCTACTGTGGTTTATAACAAGTCAACACGAACTAGTGGCTTAAAATGCAAATTGTTTTTTTTTTAAGTTCTTTTTGTCAAAAACCCAGACTTGGGTTTTTGACAAAAAGAACTTAGCTCAGATATCATCAGCAGGACTGTGTTTCTTTCTGGAGATATAGAGAAAAATGAATTTCCTAGTCTGTTTGATCCTCTAGAAGGTGCATAAAAACTCATGGTGCCTTTCTTCTTCCGTCTTCAAATGTTGTACCTCTCTCACTTTTCTTCCATAGTCACATTCCCCATTGGCCACACTAACTTTTAAAGTTCAGTGTGATTTAGATTTAGCTCACTTGGATAATCCAAGATTTCCTCCCATCTCAGTCTCCTTAATCTTAAATCCATCTGCAGAATATCTTTTAATATGTGAGATTACTTATCCACAGTTTATAGGGATTAGATGCAGACATTATTTTGAATTTGAGGGGTTGAAAACTATTCTGCCTACCACATATCTGTAAGAGTTTTTACTGAGAGTAAATCAGGCACATTCAGGGAACTTCCACATACTTCAAATAGTGTCTTTCCCTCAAATGTGAGTATGTGGGAAGGGGACAAAGGCTATTGTAAAATCTGATACTAAGAAAAACCCTTGTCTGCCATCTATACTGAGAGAGAAGATAAAAATTATTTCATGCCTTGCAAACCCGTAACTAGTGCTTCTCTAAGACAAAATATAAATCACATATAGAATTCCAGATGAATGTGACTCTGGAAAATGTAGCTCCTAAGATTTCAACATTTTTTTAATAAAACCAGAAAGGAAAAAAAAGGTATAGGGATATATCCTGCTTAGTATAAAAAGCATATTCCTAGAAGTTGAATTAAATTTAAATCACTAATGGGTGGTATGAGTTGACTTATTAAAAGTTTAGACTATTTATTTCAGTTATGTTTGCAATAGAAAATGTTTTAGTTGAAAAATGGATATTGCATCTTAAATTATTAAAATACTAATATATATTTCTGTGTGTGTGTGTGTGTGTGTGTGTGTGTGTGGTGTTGCCCAATCTGTCTTAAGTAACCTTTGTTTGTGAACCATTTTTTTTAGTACTATGCTTCTCAGATGAATTGTGACATGAACCATGCTATGAATTTATCAAATGACTTCATTTGCTTAGGAATATCTCTACTTTAGACTTCTGAATCTCATTGGGCTGTCTTTAATTTATTTTCAAGACTGGAAGGTTGACAAGAAACAATGTTTTGTCTGAACTGCATTTAGTAAACCAAAGTGATTTTTCCATATTTTTCAACCTTTCATGACAAGTTACAGACCCATTTGCTCAAAATAGGGCAATTTCAAAAGGGAAGAGGCTGTTTAAACTTCATTTGACTTTTAACAAAGGAATAATAAAAACTTATATTGCTAAATTATAAGATCTTAGGGATTTGCTTCAGACTGCAAATGTAGTTTATACCCTCTTGTCTACTGAAGAAATGTTATTTTAATATATTAATTAGCACAGGAAAAAGTTAATTGATATCAGCAAATACACACATACCACTTATAATTTCACAAGACTCCTACTTTTTTCTGTAGTATTTATTCTGCATATGTCAAGTGCTAAGCACATATATGCCTTATTACAAAGTGGCCTCTATGGGCTGGGGCTGGGGGCTTGGTGGTAAAGTGCTTGCCTCACACANTATAGTTTTTGCTTCCTGCTTAGGAATAACCTACACTAGGGACATGAGTGTAATTATGAAATGGTGTGAGCTGTACTCAAAGTACAGGAAACACATTGCTAATTACATTCAGACACAGAGGAATTATTTGATGAAATAAAGTGCTAGTATTGTCTGCACCTATAGATATTTTATGTAAATGTTACTTCCATATTCATATATCAGGAAATGCTTAATATGTAAAAAATTCAATACAACTCTCCACCTCACTCATAGAAAATTTAAAATCAGAAATATTTATATCCCTCCCTTTACAAAAATATTAAATATTTCAAGTAATAAAATTCTAGGAAAATCAAAGTGACCCTCCTTCAGACACAAGCAAATCCCACCATGCTTGATTCATGAGACTCATTTGTCCCATATCAAGGACATCCAGAACAATTTATTACATGTACTTCCCAAAGTAACCAATTATGTGTAATACTGATGGTTGGGGAGAGTACACATAATTTTATTTTCCATTTGGCACACTAAATCCTATGTCCTTAATATAAGTAAAAGCTTTCTATCTCTGAGCCTGGCTTATGTGTTTTGAGAATCTTCTTTCTTGGGGAGGATTGAACTCAGGGGCATTCAGTCATTGAGTCACATCCCCAGCCCTATTTTGTAGTCTCTCTGAGATGCTTAGTGCCTCATTGTTACCAAAGTTGGCTTTGAACTCAGGATCCTCCTACCTCAACCTCCAAAGCTACTGGGATTGCAGCTATGCACCACTGCACCTAGCTTTGAGATTCTTCTTGATGCCTACTTTCCTGTTCTCCAGTCACTCTTCTTCCAAGAAACTTTCAAATCCACTTAATTCAGCACCTTATTTCTTCTTTTTCTTATGTCATGCCACTCTTTGAAGAGTGTAAAACATATGTAAAAAATTCAATACACTTCTTCTACACTCTGCTTCCTACCCCCAAACCTCTATAATGGGCTTCTCTTCCCACCATTCCACAAATGATATCCATGAGCTTATTTGCTAAGCCCACTGGAAAAGACATGGCATAAATTCAAGACACCAGACCATTATACCCTGTGGTTTGTTACTCGTTCTTCTTATGTGGTTTTCAACAAATTACATTTTCGTGTATACTTCTTTGTCTTCATTTGCATCTCTTGTTCAGCAGAAAATTTATCCAGAGGACCACAAATTGTGATTTCTCTACATTTCCTTGCTCTTCCTAAAAGATTTATGTAAAAGCTCTAGATAACTATTAAATTTATACATTCAAATATGAACACACATACTCTTAAATCTTAAGCATCATCATCTCATATGCATATTGAACAACATATTTAAAAGTGAGTTAATATTTGAATTGCAGTCATAAGTAACCCTTGGCCATAGTAAATAAATATCTACCAAATAAAACTTAAATTTTACATAATAAAGTTTTTAAGTGTCTGCCACACTAGATTTGAATTCTAGCTTTACAACTAATATGTATGATTCTATAATTCCTGATTCATAGTATTGTAATGTTATGAAGATTAAACTAAATAATTATCATGGAACATGAAGAAATTACTTATATATGCTATTTTTGTTAACAGTATTTTAAAGTAATTTTTGTTTTACTATTTATTTTTCCTCTTGGATATTTTAAAGACTATCTTATTTTATCTCCCCAAGATTGCTCTAGTCCAAGACCTTAAAATTTCTTGTATATATTGCTGAAATAGCCTTCTCATTAGGTTCCTGAACTTTCTACTTCAGTTCTTGAAATTTCCATTAAAATATCTTTTCAAAACAAAATTGGCTATAACACTCCTGTATTTAAAACCATTCATTGTTCTGCATTATCTTTAAGGAACACTTTTATTAAACTCCTGAATAATGCAGTCACAATGTTCTACTTTTCCAGCCTTACCCTCTGATCATCATGCCTACTCAATTCTATGATACAATCATACTGAGTCAGTTTTAGTGCATCTGATGGATCATGGTCATTGTCATATTTGGGACTTTTGGTATGAAATACTCTCTATCCTGCCTCTATTTTACTGTGGTTTGCATACCACAGTGGTGGTGGTGTTTTTTTGTTTTTTGTTTTTGTTTGTTTGTTTGATTTTTAATTTGCTCTTTTTAATTATATGTGACTGTTTGTATTTTAACATATTATACATATGTGGAATACAACTTCCTATTCTTCTGGCTGTATATATGTGGAATTACCCTGGTCATGTATTCATATATGAACATAGGAAAGTAACTACCAATTCATTCCATTATCTTTCCTCTCCCTTCTCTTCATGCCCCTTTGTCTAATCCAACAGACTCTTATTCTTCCATACCCACCCTCCTTATTGTGAGCATCTGCATATCAAAGAGAACATTTGTCTCTTTGTTTTTTGGGTTTGGCTTATTTCACTTAGAATCATATTCTTCAGTTCCACCAGGAAATGCTATCATTTCATTTCTGTTTATGGTTGAGTAATAGTCCATTTTCTTTATCCATTCATCTTTGAAGGGCATCTAGGCTGGTTCCATATTATTCCTATTGTGAATTGAGCTGCTGTTTACATTGATGTGGCAGCATCACTGTAGCATGCTGATTTTAAGTCCTTTGTGTATAGACTGAGGAGTGAAATAACTGGGTCAAACGGTGATTCCATTCCAAGTGTTCTGAGGAATCTCCATACTGCTTTCCATAGTGGTTGCATCAATTTACATTCCCACCAGCAATGTATAAGAGTACCCTTTTCCCCACATCCTCACCATCATTTATTATTTGTATTCTTGATCATTGCCATTCTGACTGGAGTTAGATGAAATCACATTGTAGTTTTAATTTGCATTTCTCTAACTGCTCTAAATGTTGAACATTTTTTTATGTTTTTTTTTTTTTCTTCTGTGAAGTGCCTGTTCAGTTCCTATTTCCATTTATTGACTAGGGTTGTTTTGTTTTGTTTTTGTTGTTGTTGTTTTGTTTCTGGTGGGGTTTGTTTTGTTTTGTTTTGTGTTAAGTTTTTTGAGTTCTTTATATGTCCTGGAGATTAATGTTTTATCTGAGGTATGGGAGCAGTGAATCAACTGAAAGAGAAATTAGGAAAACTAACCCATTCACGATAGCCTCCAAAAAATGAAATATCTAGGAAGCAATCTCACAAAAGAGATGAAAGACTCTACAGTGAAAACTACAGAACACTAAAGAAAGAAATTGAAAAAGACGTTAGAAGATGAATAGATCTCCCATGTTCTTGGATAGGCAGAATCAACATTGTCAAAATGGCCATACTACCAAAAGCACTATACAGATTTAATGCAATTCCTATTAAAATTCCAATGATGTTCTTCATAGAAATTGAAAAAGCAGTCGTGAAATTTAATTGGAAAAATAAGAGACCCAGCATAGCCCAAGCAATCATTAGCAAAAAAAAGTGAAGCAAGAGGCATCACAATACCAAACTTTAAATTATATTACAGAGCTACACTAACAAAACAAAACAAAACAAACAAACAAACAAAAACATGGTATTGGCACCAAAACAGACATTTAGACCAAGGGTACAGAATAGAAGACAGAGAGAAAAACCCACATAAATACAGTTATCTCACACTAGACAGAGGTGCCAAAAACATACATTGGAGAAATGATAGCCTCTTTAACAAATCGTACTGGGAAAACTAGAAATCCATATTTAGAAAAATGAAATGAAATCCCTATCTCTCACCCTGTACAGAACTCAACTCAAAGTGGATCAAGGATTAAGGCACTAGACCAGAGACCATGAAACTAATAAAACAAAAAGTAAGCCAGAATCTACATTATGTCAGCTGAGGAACCAACTTCTTTATCAAGACTCCTAAAGCACAAGAAGTAAAATCAAGAATCAACAAATTGGATGGTATCAAACTAAAAAATCTTCTTCACAGCAAAGTAAACACCATGCACAATTTTATCTGTCGCTTGTGGATGCTTTTGTACTATGTTGGGAGGGTTGACTTTTCTCTATAGAGCTTTTATTAAATAAAATAAACTAAAACTGGAGCCTGAAATATTTACTTTCTAGCACTTATCAGAAAAAATTTGCTAACCCATACTGAGAATGTTTTTGTACTCTTAGTCAACAGCCCAGTGAACTATAACCTAATTTAGAATGTAAACAAAATCCACCCTAATTTAAGAATATATTATTGTAACAAGTAGCTGAGTCTCAGCCAATTTTAACATCCAAACTTCAGTCAACCATACTCTGCCAACCAATCAGATCTGATCAGATCTGACCAACTACAGACAGAAAATGCCAAACTGTAACCTACGAAGTTGTTTCAGTGTATCGCTTCTTTTTTCTGTCTATATATTTACTTCCTTTACACATTCTTGGATGTAGCTCTCTGAACCACTTTTAATACTCAATGATTCCCAATTCATGAATAAGTATTTGCTCAAAGTCTGCTAACTTTAATCTATCCTGCTAACTTTAATCTATCGGAAGATTTTTGTTTAACAATTGAAAAATCCATATAAGTTGTTCAGCAGCTGAATTACTCCATCTTTGGTGTTTTCAGCTCTGAATAGGCAACATGATAGGTTTGCCTAGCTTATAAAATTATGAAAAAATCACGAAGCTCATATTTGTTTGGGCAATGCAAGAAAAACATTATATAATACAGCCCAAGAGTATGCTGTCAATATAGGTGGGTGATGGGTCAGTTTGGGAGGCAAGGAAAAGGGTAAATGAAATAGGAGATATGATTAGACCAAGACAATCTGAGCCTCAGCAGTAACAGTACACTTCAGCTTAAGAAAGATAAATAAAATATATGTGATAAAAAATCTCAATAAATTTAAATTCCGAGGGAAAGGATCATGATCTTTGAGAAGTGAAAAACAAAGGAGATAAGGCCAAAAATGTTTGGAGCTTGCTGCCTTCTGACTTTTCTGATAATTGTACAGGCAGTACAACACAGGCTGAGCTCCTCTGTCTGAGAGAGAACTTGAGAAAATTTCAGAGATTCCTCCAGAGTGTTTAGCTGAATATTGCTTAGATCATTTATATCAGGCAAATACACAAGACTGGGGAAAATAAAACAAGAAAAATGTTACCAACTCCTTGATTTCCTGTGCTTTCTATCAGAAGTCAGATGAAGGCCCATTGACAAGGAAAAGGCCTTTTATTCTTATGTTCAAGCACAAAACAGTCAGCATGTAGGGAACAGAAATTCCAGGATAACTCAAAGAATGGACAAAAGTGTTCAGGCTTTGCGGTGGCTATGGGACCTGGCCTCTTGATGTCATCACATGGCGAGATGGGATTCTACTTGAGGTGAAATTTTACTTGTTCCTGCACTGTTCTTCACCATCATCTTGCTGTGACACTTGTCTCATTATCACCTTAAATCTCCAACCAGAGACTATAATTTTTACTCAGCTAATAAGGAGTAATTATAAGTTATTTCAGTGACTACTGTATATATGTGCTTTTCTCTTGTCATCTGGATTTTGCCTTTATCATCTGAAAGAATCACTGATACTACTTTCAGAACAGGGAAGAATTCTGTCCTGTCCTGTTTGGTTTGATTTTTTGATGATCCTGTTTTTCTTGACTCCAGCATCTTTGTATGTTTGCTAACCACATAGTCTTTGAAGGTTGAGCTGACTTCCAAAACTTTCATCATCAGGTTTCTTAATTCTGTCAGCCTTGAAGACTAGTTTTCTTTTTAATTCCCAAATTTCTGGTATTTTTTTTAACCCCATAGGGGTGACAAGAGTTAGGGCTAGCTTAGTAGTCTCAAGAGTTATGGAGAAAAATTTCCAAGATCTTACCAAAGATAAAACTGATGACTATTCCCACTATCCATTGTAGGAAGCCTTATAATTCATTAACATTGGTTGAATTATTCAGGTTGGGTTAGCTAATAATTAGAGAAAAATCAGTATTTCAAACACTGAAAAGATGTCAACCTAAGAATATTTTTCAAGCAAAAATTACCTTTTGAAAATATAGAAGGATGAAAAAAATAGCTTTTAGATACACAAAAGCAGAAAGTATCAACCTTCTGCCATATTGCATTAAAAGAAATGATAAAGAATGACTTTATTAGAAAAAAATTATACCAACTAGAAATTGGTTTCCTAAATATACAAAGAATATCACAAATGGTAACTATGTTGGTGAATGTAAAGATTATTTGCATATCACTTATACTTCTTTAAAAGATAACGATTTAGAGGAAAAAAATACAAAGCATTGCATGGTGTATCATACAGAGAGAAGTATAAGAATGTCTAAAATAGCAGAAAGATAGAAAGGAGTATATTGTTTGAGTCTGATACACATAAGATGCTATCATGTGAAGGCAGATTGTGTTAAGTGGAAAAAATATAATGTATTGATCAACAAAAATGTTGTAGATATAAGCTAATAAGTCAAAACAGGAAAACAAAGATATAAATATTAGACACTTCATACAATACAAATAATACAAACATATATTTAAATCCATTAATTTTAATGATGGAAATATATATAAAAGGGTAAAACTTTCCATTTAAAAAGTACAGACTTTGATAATGAATATATATGAAAGATCAAATCCATACTTTTTAATAGAAACACATATAAATATAAATGAAAAGTAGATTTAAATTTTCAAAAATGGAAGAGATTTTGTTTCTAAAATTAAATTAAACTCTGTAATGACTATGTTCATAATACAGAAAATAAGTTTTGGAGCCTATAATATTACCAAGGATAAAGAAGTATGCTCATATTTACACAGAAGACAATTCATCAAGGAGACATTTAAATCCAAAATTAGGAAAAATATGTAAGAATACAAAAAAAGACTTGAAAAATATCTGAACCAACTTTATGCAATTGATATTTAGTAAACACTCCATCTTAAACCCAAAATTAGCAAGAAAAAGAAATCTCGATGAATACACAAGAATTAAAATCATACAAAAATTATTTTTCCAAAATAAAAATTATATTTAAATAAACAAATAAAAAATTTTGGAAAACAACAAATATAATGAAACTACATAACATAATTATAAGTAACATCTGAATCAGAAAGAAATTAAAGGAAACAATAACTATTTTAAACTGAATAAAACTAAATGCACAATATATTAAGGTTTATATAGTTTTGCTAAGGCAGTCTTTAAAGCAAAGTTTGTTGTAATGCCCTATGATAATAAGGAATAAAAATTCAAAAGATGACATTAATTTTTATCTTGAGAAATTAAATAAAGAAAACAAAATGAAACAACGTGAAAAGAAAAAAAAACAAGAATCAGGATGAAAACTGAAGAAAAAAATCAGAAAAAAAAACTAGATAATATTAATAATAACAAAGACTGGTTCTTTCTGCAGGGCATTCAAATCAAAAACCTAAAAAGGGAGATAGGACATTTATTAGAGTTCCATGAGTGAGAGAAGGTGCAACATTACAGAATCTACAGATACCAAAAATATGGGATTTTATACACACTATGTACAAATTACTTTGACAATTTAGAAGAAATCTTTGAAAGACATAAAGCCCCAAGGTAATCCAAGAAGAAATAGAAATTGCCAACAATACTGAAAACACTGAATTAAAAAAAAAATCAACAAAAGAATTTTTGGCGCATATGGCGTCACTGGAAAATTCTATCAAATATTCAGGGAAAAATCACTGATGTAGTATCTCCCAGAATTAGGAAATACTTTGCTAATCTTCCTAGGATCTTCACGTTACTTTTATACCAACAGCAGGAAAGATATTGGAACGAAGAAAACTGCAAAGCATATACCACATGAACATATAAGTAGACTTAAAAAAAAATTAAAAAATTGAGTCCCAAAATACATTGTGAATGTTTGTTTACCTTGGTAATTTAAGATTAAATTACCTTTCCAGTATCAATCAAAATATTTCATCATAATCATATGTAACCATCTCAAATCTGCATAAAATTGTGTTTTGTAAAATTAATCATTGATTTCTGATAAAATCTACAAATACTGGGACTGAAAAGGGAATCCTATCAATTTTATAAAAAGTACACTTATGAAAATACTTGCAGTTAGCATAATATCTAATGATAAAATATTGAAGGCCTTTCCCTTGAGAGCAGATACAAGACAAGTATATCATGATGAATATGGATTCATCATGTCTCTTCAATATTGTCTTGGAGGTTCTATTCCTTGCCATGGAACAGGAAAAATAAGTAAAAAGCCAACCAAATTAGAAAGAAAGAGACAAAAGTGTTGTTATTCACAGATAACAACAACAACCAAAATATAAAAAAAATCTGTGTAGAATATACAATCGATTTTCAAATAAGCTTCTAGAAATAATAAAGAAATTTAGAAAGTTGGCAGAATGAGACCATGAACATACAAAGGTCAGTTATTTTTTGATATGCTAAAAACAAAGATTAGAAGTTGAAATGAGTATTCCTTTTAAATGACATTAAAATGAAATACTTAAGGATAAATTTAACTTTAGATACATAAGATGTGTGAACTGAAAATAACAAAATATTGCAGTATTGTTAACATAAGTGTTCTGCAAATTTTTGTACAGATTCAATGTAATCACAATTAACATTTTTTTAGAAGTTTACCAGTTGGATTCTAAAATTCATGTATATATGTATGTATGTCCAGGTTACCCAAATCAACTTTAAAAGGAAAACAAATTTGCTGAGTTTATACTAGTTGATAATCTTACATGATATTATTAAGCTACTGCAACTGATATAATTTGACATTGGTATCAAAATAGGCAAGTACATCTATATAAAGAAATACGGAGTCCACAAAGAGTCACACATCTTTTTGTTAATTTTTGACATGGTGTTTCTAAAACTAAAAGTGGTGCCAGAAAAAAATCTAGCAGAGCTATCTATCTATCTATCTATCACCTTTCATCAACACTTCAAGCCACATGAAAAATATAAATCAATATGCACTGTAGACATAAATGAAATAATGGACATATAAATGTAGAAAAAATTAGTGGAAAATCTTAAAACATTAACCTAATATTCATACTTTACCAAAATTAATTTTTTTCTGTTTGAGGAACATTATTGATTAGTCTACTAGGACAGATTTAGGAAAAATATCTGCAAAGCAAACCACATTTGTGATAAAACACTTGTATTTTACTATATAAAAATCTCTCAAAACGCACAAAGAAAGAAACTAAGCCAAATAAATGGGCAAATATAATGAGAAAAAGACTTAAATACACACTTCAACAAAAAGAACATATAGAGCTCAAATAAGTACATAAAAGGATGGTTAGCATTACTATCTATTAGAGAAGTGCAACAGAGGCACAATGAAATATTGGTATGTATCTAGTAGAATGGTTTAACAATAAAAAAATACTGACGTTATCATGTCCTGAAGATAATATGAAACAAATAAATTTCTCATATATTTCTGCTTTCAATGTGAAAGCATATAGGGACCATGAAAATCAGTTTGGTATTTTCTTACACAGAATAAATTAGTCATATTATTTAGTAAACATTTATGTCCGTATTTTTGCTTGAAAAAAAAATTTTTGAAATGTTCAGAGAAAAAAAGGTATAAAAAATGCTCATAATAGCCTTATTTTTGTTGTAAAAAATAGGAAAAAAACAAACAAATGGAGTGCACATGCATAATAGAATATTATTCAGCACTAAAAAGAGAAAATAAAAAACAATATTATACACTCAAAATGTGGATGGATTTTAATTGCATATACTGAGCAAAAACAAAACAAACTAGTCTCAAAAGTTTGTATACTGGATTATTCTATTTATATAACATTGTTAAAATGACAAAATTATGCTAATGATTAACAGATCAGAGTTTGCCAAGGGGTGGAGTTGAGGGGTATATATGACTACGAAGTAATAATATGGGCATTTTTTTCCTTGGTGACAAAACAATCCTTCATCCTAATTGTTGTGGTGGTCAACTGTGATATAATTTCATATCATTGTTAGCTGAAGTTTTTTTTTTTTTTGAAGGAGTATATTACAAAACTCAAATAATGTGAGTAATGTATAAGGTTTTTAAAATAATATTGTATCAATACCAATTTCCTAGTTTTGATTAACATGTTGTGTTTGTAAGTTATTCTTAGTGAAAGATGACTCAAAATACACAGAAATTCTCAATGCTGTTTTTTTAGATTTTTATCTCAAAATAAAAGTTTAAAAAAATTAGTCTGCAAAATTTCTACCAACTATTTACTTATAAGATAGTGCAATGATATTATTGTGAACCATAAGCTCTATTGCCTTTTCTTTTTAAGTATTTTGGAAACTACTCTTCCAAGCACATAAACACAAAACGTGACCATACAAACATATACACACTCTCAACAAAAGCCTTACTTTAACACTATTCCACTGTTTATATTTCTCCCAAATAAGAAGTATTATACTTTCCTCAGTTGTTACTACAAACACATTTTAATCATTCATGGTTAAATTTGAACAATCCTGACATTCTACTCCTTTAAAGATATATTGATTTAAACTCTAAGGCACATAACCTTAGGATTATATGACATCTCCAGACTTTGACTTATCACTCTTTATTTACATTAGCTTGCNGCATCAGACACATTACACCCATGTTTTTAAGATGTTATATGTATTACATGTATTCTGATTAGATATTAGATTTTATCTTCTATTATACGTATACATATATTTATTTGCATGTATGTGTAGATGCATAGAGAAAGATAGACACACAAAAGGATCAATTTCTCTGTAGATGAATGGAATATATTTAGTTTCCTGGAGAACTACACTGGATCTCTCATTCACATCTTTTCTATTCTCCTACAGCCTGGAAACTTACATTCTCCTCTATTTCTTGGTTTAAAACCATATTTAATTCTGAAGGACACTATATGCTAAGAAACTACACTGACCTTAGGTATATAATAATATTTAATGATTTTTCTGGCCTAAGTACTTTCTAAATCACTCTACTTTTCTATACTTTTTTCAGAATATTTTATTATTCATGATATTGCCCACATGTGGAATTGTCAATATAAATGCTGGTTTAATGAATGTACACAACATGTCAGAGCATGTTGTGAACATTTTTTTTTTCTTATAAAATAATTTAGGCCACATACTAGAAATCTCCTAAAATTATCATCTATTAAATTGACCTTTCTTTGCTTTCTGAAAATTCTGAATAAATTGATTTGTATCTTAAATCTACAAATAAATTTTGTAGTACATCCAAGGCATTAAAACATGAGAAGTATTATGGAAAACATACAGTGCAAGGAATAGTAGCATATCAAAAAATAAGATAACATATATTATATAAGAAGCATTAAAAAATATCAGGGAGGGCTTTAGCAATGAGAAAGAGTTAGGAAAAGAATTTGAGTATGGTTTAAATAGAATAAGAGAAATAAAAGCCTTTTCAAAAACCTGCACAGTGGAAGGGGAGTAAAGGTAACAACAATGATAACTGTTAGGTGAAACTAGGGAGGACATTGTATAAAAAAAAGTCATGCTCCGTTTGTGTACTATATGTCAAAATGCATTCTACTCTAAGATAAATAAATAAGAATATTTTTAAAATAGTGTATAAAAAACAACTGGAAGAAGTAGGTCACTGGGATGTGCCTTGGAGACTACATCATGTACTTGTTTTCTCACTTTCTGTCTCTGCTTCCTGGTTGCCATGTGCTGAGCAGTTTCCCTCTAGCATGCCCTTCTGCCATGATGTTTTGCCTCACCTCAGGCTCAGAGCAATGGAGTTGACCCACCATGGACTGAGATCTCAAATATTATAAGCCCAAATCATCTTTTTCTCCTCTTAAATTATTCTTGTCAGTTGTTTTGGTCACAGTGATAAAAAGATGATGAATACATATGGAGAGAGAATAAAAGGCCAATGGTAGAGCAGAGGTTGAGCATTTGAGGCCATGAGATCCATCCCCTGTACAAAAAAAACAACAACTTGGAAATGGCCAGATGCAATGCTTTACACTGGTAATCCCAGCTGCTGAGGAAGATGAGGCAGGAAGACCATAAGTTCAAAGTCAGCCTTTCCAACTCAGCAAGATCCTGTCTCTGAAAAAAATTTAAAAAGGGCTGGAGATGTTGTTCAGTAGTTAAGTACCCCCAGGTTCAAGCCCCAGTTCAAATATATATATGGTGGAAAAGCAACATTAGAGAAAGTTTTTTTTTTTTGACTCAACATTAGAGAAAGTTTTTTTTTAATTGTGTTTGAAGGCAAACAATTTTACCAAAGTGAAACATAAAAAATGCTAACACACTGAATATAAAATTAAATCTTTGCCACTATTTTAAAAAACCATAGATTGTAGGTTTACTTGTATTAAACCTCTCCTTTCACATGGAAGAAAAGCCCACAATATTTAACCTATGTATTAAGCTTAATTAAGGAATCTAGTCTATTAAATTGGTTTAACAGGCTTA
Organism: Marmota marmota marmota; assembly: GCF_001458135.2. Taxonomy (NCBI): domain Eukaryota; kingdom Metazoa; phylum Chordata; class Mammalia; order Rodentia; family Sciuridae; genus Marmota; species Marmota marmota. The sequence continues at coordinate 324,507 of NW_026000243.1, read as the reverse complement.
TTATTATTCAATGCAGTTGCATTTGGGGTAGAAAAACATGACCCTTTGGATACCTGGTCCAGGGGCACAACTGTAACCCTAGTGACTTGGGAAGCTAAATAAATAGGATCACAAGGTCAAGGGCAGCCTTAGCAATTTAATGAATATCTAAGCAACTTAGAGAGACCCTGTCTCAAATAAAAATATATAATAAAAATGATAATAATAATAATAAAGGACTAGAGATTTAGCTTGATAGTAAAACACCCCTGGTTCAATGTCCAGTACCAAAAAATATAAAAAGAGAAAGAAACAAAAAAAGAAAGAAATGAAACATTTGTTGTGAGAGTAGTAGAAATTAACCTATAAAAATTCTAAATAGAGTTAACCACTAACTGAAGAGGAAAAATAATACATTTTTTTAAACATTGTTTCTTTGATTCAGCTGGAGAAATTTAGAATTTGCTGTTGATGCTCTAGTTATGTGGATAAATGCAAAAAATGAAACAAGAAGATAAATTTGATATAAGCAAATTTGTTGAAAGTTCAGCTTTTCTTTTTACCTTGCAGTTCTACAGTCAATTAAGTTTGAATACTGAACAAATCCCAGGTTTTAATATGAATCTTACTTCTGTATGTAGTCTTTTTAAATTATGTCATACATCATATTTAAAATGCTTTCAGGCTATAATTGGTTTACTTAAACATAGCTGAGCATATAAGGCTGCAAGCTTTCTCAATTAGCTGATGATGCTCCTGCTCCTATTTCCCTGTACCATACAGTTGGATTGCAATTGGATTTAAATATTTTAAACTTACTTGTACAAGACATAATTAAAATATAAACAAGAGAAATTTGGCTCTAATCACATCAGTTTTACCAAATGCTTAGGTTTGCCTATGATATAGTATTAAGAATATCTAGAAATAAAAATGTTTAATTTGGTGGCAAAATATAATTAGCCCAAAAGAATATTGTACAGTAAATGCAGCTTTCCTTGCACTCCATGTTTAAGTAACTTTTAAGTAACATTTTCTATTACAACAGGATATGCAGTAGGTTTGGGGAATTAGTTTTGCAGATTTTAGAAAACAAACAAACAAACATTTGAACTGTTATGTAAATTATCCACTTTCCAAAAACTAAAAATTAGCCCACTTTTTAAACTAAATCTCAATTTAAAAGTTTGCAAAAATGACAGCATTTACTGCCTTTGCATTATTTATTCTGATAAGTCCACTTAAAAAATATTAATAAAAACTTTGATGTTTCTAAAATGTATACCACATATTATAAGAATAAAAAATTTTATAAGTGGCTGGTAAAATTTGATAGCCAGAAGTAATGTATTACAAAATACAACAATGATAAATATTTGGGATTAATCATTTTAGGTGAATATAAAAGAAAAAAACAAAGACTTTTGCTCCTTATTATCAATTCTAAGATTAAAGAAACATTTTGGTATGTCTTCATTACTTTTTTCACTTTTGTTAATATTAATAATATTAATATAAATACCTGTGAATTACAATTGCCAAAAAATGTTTGCCAAAAAAAATAAACATTACTGTTTTACCAGTGAAGAAAATGAGCAGATGTTATTTATACTCTTACAGATATTTGGAAAACAGACTCCTGGAATGGTGTGCTTATGTTCTGATTTCTGAGTTTACTTCCTCCATATGCTAAATTTAATTCCAATTATATTGATATCAATTTTATAACTTCTGTCCCCGTTCATCTACTTCAACACTCACAGTGACTACATTACATTTTTCCATCATAGGAAAATATGCATTTGTGAATCAAATTATTTTTTGATGAAGCTTGCTTTAATTTTATTTTTATGTTTGTTAATTTTATCCTTGGTTTCAAAAGAAACAGCAATCTTAAAATGTTGCTGCACAATATTAAGCTGAAGCAATTTATCAAAATTATAATTCTGAAAATGAGTGTGTTGATATCCCATCTTTGTCATATGGATCACTGATGTCTCAAATTCTTTGCTAAATGAATAACTCCTCTTCTGATACTAATATTCATAATTTTTATCCCCAGAATATCAATTTATTGAGTATAAGCAATTCTCACATGCCTTGTATGCACATTTAAATTTGAATATAAGACACATTTTTGCCAGCCTGTGACAAATGTCCAGAGTTTTGTTTTTAGAATTTGATAGTTAAGTTGTTATTCAAGGTGAACCACTGTCATAAACTCTCAGGTTGGTTCCCTTGAGTGGCAGGATACCAAGACCCTCAAATGTGTAACTGGAGAATCTCTCAAAAGAGATGTCCATCTTGCTTCATGGTTAAATGTGTCATTCAAATATTGAATGAGACATTTTATTTACCTGGGTTTATAATCTATCAGATTTTGTAATTATAACTTTCAGGGTAAAAGAAGATTGGATAAAATATTGTTTGATACTTTTATTGGCATATGTTATTGGCATACTGCTCCCCTTGCAAATCATAATACTTATTTAATTTTGAAATAATCTAAAGATCAAAAATGTGTGATTATCACTGTGGAGAGATTCCTGTATTGAAAGTTAAAAACATGATCAATGTTTTAACTATAATATCATAAATGAAAATAACCTGACTTTATAGTGAGGTGACTAAAAAATTATGATATATCCATACTATCTAATAGAATGGAGTTATTTAAAAACCACAAGGTAAATGACATAGTTATTTTGATATGGAAAGTAATACTATGACATAATTGACAGTGTTGATATTAGCATGAACACATTTTTAAAGGACAAAGACAAAAAAACTTAAATTTACCCTTGAGGGAAAAGCCCTGGGATTAGAGAGAGAATTTTTTTTTCTCTTTAGTTTTGTGTATGTTTATTTATTTTGCTTTGGATTTTAAAAGATGTGTTTATATTACTTTTGTTGTAAGAAACAATATATTTTAGTTGAACATTGTAATCATAGTTTTTATTTTCATTTTTAAAATTTTTCACATTTAAACTTCATCATATGCCATATAATATCATACATTATAAGTTAAGAGAACATAATGTTATTCATGTTTCTGTTTTGTAACAAGAGCACTAAAATTATATGCTTATAACATTGTCAAAGTAACCAATAGAGAACTTTGGATTAATATATCTATCTTGGAATTAATATATTACTGTTAGATGTTTTAGGTTAACTTAAATTTACTGCGCTTGGTTTTTGTTATAAAGAAGTCTGCTTCCTGAAAAAAGAAACTATGATAATGAGGAGTCATTCCCTGAAAAAAAAGATAATGGATATGCTAAATAGTCTAATTTAATCATTACACAGCATATACTTTATAAAAACACATTCTATGCCATGAATATATATTTAATCACATAATATATATTTGATTTATAATATATAAAATTAAAATGAAACATATAATAAAATAATTATATGATAATAATTATATATAATTAAAGTATAATATACAATTATTATTTTAATTATATATCATTTTTACTATATATAATACATATGTATTCAAGGTATAGAGTGTGATGTTTTGATACATGTATATGTTGTATAATGATTAAATATATATATTTATATAATTATGCATTATAATTTTATATAATTATTATTTTTCAACAAAAATTAAAACTTTAAAAATCTAGTTATAGATACTTAAAACATAAAGCTAACCATAGAGGAACTATAGATATTTTCCCTCTTCATAGTTTTCTCTATATACGTGAAGTTAAATTCTTTTATATTCAAATTTTACTAGAAAAAAATTGAAGTTATATAGATATACATATAGAGGAGTTTTCAAAATAGAAAGCCAATCTAAAAACAATGTATTGATTCTATAAGGAACACTTATGTTTTAATAGAATAATATGGAAAGTCAAACTTCTAAAAATTTAAAACAAGAATTTTTAATGATGGACTTTTGGACTCTGTGAAAAATATTTTCAATATTTCTCATATCAGAGCAAGTAGGACTGAATTGCTCTATATGAGCCTGATCTTGGCTAGCCCCCTGCTGCAATTTTACAAATCTTTCCTCAGTGTCATGTTTTCATTGCAATCCATCATATTTTTCCTGATCACTTCTATATATCAAAAGATCTTTGTTCAGAGGAAATTTCATTATCTATTCAAATAAAAATAAATTGTTAGAATACATCCAGATGTAATGTTCAGTCACTGAGCAATTGTTTGGGGATGATCATAATATTTCATGACTTTTATTTTATGACTGGTGAGGCAGCCTTCTGGTAATAAACTCTATTCTGTGAAAAATTCACATCAAGAAATGTATTTCCTCTCAGTATGTGTTCCAGAAATAGTTGCTTCATAGATTAATGAATACGGGGAAGTCTCACATGCAATTTTCCTGTGCATAGATTCTGAAAATACAGCATAATATACTCTACACCACTATCTTGATAAATGTCTGAAAATTTACTTTCAGAATTCAATTTTAGAATAAACATTCTTCCTTTGGTAATAATGAAAGAGAATAAGCAGTAAGTTTAATTATTGATTACATAAATTTTAAAATAGAATAATATTAGTAATTATAGACTAGTGAGTAAAAAAGAGGTACAGGAATATTTTATTTCTTATTAACTAACTTCATTTTCTAAGCTCAATAAACCATTCATATTAAGTATGCTTCTGCTTCTACTGAGTGGGATGAGGAATAAATAATTCAATTAAAATTTTGTCAAGTTTATAAAATCCTTGAGAAGGATCAATGAATAGCAAGCCCACATCTGATTATAAATCAATGGAAAGAAAACTGAACCCAGAAAACTATGGCAAGAAATTGGCTAGTTAAAACTTTTACTTAGATCTTGGACTTGATAAGTAACAATCAGAGAATAAACACATCTTCCCTTTCACTCAACGTAGGAGAGAACCCTTACATCTAATGTGGTAAGAAATCTTAATTTTAAATATTGTTTGTAACATTGCTCACTTTTTCACAAAAATCATACAAATGATTTATGTTGTTTTGTATTTTAATAAGATTCTGACATTAACTGTTGTAATTGTGGGCTGTAGCATTGTGTTCAGTAAAATAAACTACTTCGATATTTTGCGGTAGGTGGTCGGTTTTGCTTTTAGGGAATTCTTTCCCATCAGTGAGTAATATTGGCACCCAGGAACTCCTGTTTTAAGTGGCTCATCAAGAGTTGAAATTCACAGGTAGGACTGAAGATTGAAATAGAGCTAATTATATTATATGTATTAATGAATATGTTAAAATTTTAAAGAGTTGAATTTCATGTAATCTTACTGGATATAGAAAAAAGGAAGAAACCCACAGCACTAGTCACTCATCTTGGGACAATCTAGATGACTCTGGACAAGCAGAAAGACTTGAAATTTATGCATAGTCACATGTCTACCAATCCATTTTCATCTGACTGAATGCTGTGTGATGGCCCTTTACTCATGGAATGTTCTGGTTTCATCATAGTCTTGGCTTATTCAATTTTTGGAATCAATTCATAGATTCATTTTTTTTAAATGCCCTTTTCTTTTTGCTTTTAAAAAATAATTTTGCTCCATATTTAAAGCCCCTGTATTAATCAATGATTCAGGTCAAGCATAATTTGAAATGTTTGCTCTTATTACAAAAAGAGAAATATTTACTTGATGTGATATATTCTTGGGGAAAACAAGAAGCTAATTTTCCCTGATATTGTTTTTTTCCCAGTTCAGGTTACATTGATGGAACAAAACAAAAGCATCATCTCCTTTAATGAAATATCAAAAGCAGAAATAATATATAATAGTAAATATATTTATCTTGACATCATTCTAGGATTCAACCTCAGATTCAATCCAGAATCCATTATTAGTACTGTGCATAAATTAATCCATATAATCTTCAAATTTCAAGGTGATTTTGGGGGTTGGATATTGCCTTTTTTTAAAAAAAATCATCCTCCTTTAGGCCTTTGTTTCTTTGTATTATAAATTAGCATATAACAAAACTAAGTCAAAGTGGTTAAATTCTTTCCAAGATAAAAAATTTTAATTTAAAATCATAACTTGAATACAGGTGGTATGTTTCCAAAATCCACATCCTTAAGCAAATTCTACCCTAAAAATATGAACAATGTAAGTCATGGCGTTTTTTCAAAAATAGAATCTACAAAGAAGACACACTTAAAGTTGTTCTATTTTCTTCCTCTCCAAATCTGTTTTCTTTCTTTTTATTTTTTATATTATTCATATTTTGCATGGGCTTTTATTTTAGGCCCAGCGGAAATCATTATTATTTTTTATAAAACAGCTAGGTAAAATCTATTTTAGATGAATATCACAAAGTAGAGCTATTTATTTTACAATAATAGAACTGTTCTAATTTCTGCCTCCTGAAATAGGTACTTTAAAAGCTTACTTTAGCTGTTGTTTCAGGAGTTGTTTGATGAGGACAGCATATGTAAAACAAGAAGTAAGATTACTATGGTAAATAGAAAGAAATGATAGTGTCAGGAACCAGGTCTATGCCATTGACAGTGCTATCATTTGGATCTAGAATGTTCCGCCAGGGCCCATGTGTTAAAAGCTAAATCCTCAATCTGGCACTATTGGAAAGTGGTGGAATCTCTAAGAGGTAATACTTAGTGGGAAGTTGTAGGTAATATGGAGGCTTAGGCTTGACTGAGTTTTGGGATTTAAGTCCCTCCTATTTCTCTTCTCTTTGCTTTCTGACTGGTATGAGGTGAGCAAACTTCTGCTCCATGCTCTCCTTCCATGATGTATTGCCTCACTTCAGGACACAAAGCAACAAACCACTGAAACCTCCAAAATTGTGAGCCAATATATATGTCTTTCCTTTTTTAAAGTTTATTAACCAGGTATTTTTTAATAATAATAAAGAGACAACATAAACTTTATGAGATATAAAGTTTCTGTAAAGGATGACTCATTGGATTTTAGCATGAATGACTGGATTTTCCTGTTATCATGGAGTCAGAACACAACTGGGAAGAAGCAGGTGATGGGATTACAGGAAGCTGTTGAATGTTCTTTGGGGTATTTCAGTTCAGTGTCCAAGAGCAGGTGACTACTCTGAAAGCAAATGTACATGCTTAGAAGTAAAATTATGGATTTAGATTTAGGAATCATAAAGAAATGCATAATGAGTGAAGCTATACTTTTTGATTGTATTGGCAAGAAGATGGACTCACTTAGAAGTTACAGAAGGCTTAAAAAAGATACATAAATAACAACACTATTTAAACTTTAGGTAGAAGAAGAAATTCCACTAGAGACAAAACATAGGAAGATGATTAAACAAAAAAATAAAACGACTTAATAAAATCTAAGGATTTTTTTCAAGTTGAGATTGGTAAGAATATCTAATATTAAAGAGACTTCAGAGTGAGAAATCTAAACTTTCATATGTATTTAAAAATGATCTTATAAATGATTTCACAAGTAATGTTATTTTGTCTTAGCATTATCAACAAAACAGTGTTTCCATTTTTCCACTGTTTATTTCTGTATCATGAAAGAGGAATGGGTAGGATTCTCAACAAATTGGAAGACATTTTGAATGGATTTCCAAAAAAATAAAGAATACATAATCATAGAACACAAATTGACTTGGGAAGTGTAAAACACCTAAGAAGTCATATTTCAAATGGTCAATGTCAAAATGGGAGAGAAAATTGAGCTCAATGAACAAAAGAGAACATGATATGGTTTTAAATACAAATAAAGATACTGCTTTAGACATATAAAATTGCATATTGAGCTGCTTTTTAAATAGACAACTCTATTGACATATTCCAGGGAAAATAGCATTAAAACATCTCCAGGTGGAGGTTAAAAATTGTCCTGTGTGACTGTATGAAATACATAAATTAAATCTGATCTTTCAACTATACACACAGCAGACTATATTGTAATGTTCAAAACTGTATCTGTGTTTTATCTTTTGCTCAGCTATGTTTTGGGATTGGAATCTGTTTTTCTAATTTGTCTTGACTTGGAATTATTGAATAGAAACAATATTTGATAATATTTCTATAGGTTGAAAACTACAGTCCAGTTGTTTTAAAGATAGCATTTCTGAGTTTTTCATCATTTTTGTGGCAAAGGCAAAGTAGGTAGATAAGTCAATAAACAGATCTTTAAATAGTTTCTTCATCTTAAAATTCACAAATAAAATCTAGAAACTTATTTTGAATCGAATATTTGAATTTTGATTCATGATTCTATCATTGCTTTCCCAATTATAACATTTATACTTGTAATTTATCTACTGAGGATTATTGCAGTTTACAGTGTAAATTTATTGCAAGAATTGTAAATCAACATTATGTCTTAGTAATCAGTTATCTATGTTTGTGACTAACAGTTTACAAATTGCCAGATACTACTCTTTGGAATTGCATATGACAGGTTTATTTAGCGATGTTAAATAAAGCTCTGTATAATAGATAGGGAAAATAGAATAAGTAACTTTCTTTTCAGATAAGTACTTTTATAAATTATTTAAACTTTGTATGTTAAATATTATGTTTTAAAACTGTTTAATTAAAGTATATTTAAATATATGAATAAAATTTATTGAAAGAAAAGCAATTGAAAGCAAGATGGGACAAAGAATTTAAAAATCCTTAATTTTAATTTTCTGAAACTAATTTTTCAACTTCTGTTGATAAGATTGGTAGGCTAATTACAGTCATGCATCTCTTAAAGATAGGAATAAATTATGAGAAATGCTTCATTAGTTTGTTCATTGTTGTGACCACATCATTAAATGTACTTACACAAGCCAAAATGGTTATAGTATCACTAGGTGTTTGTTACATTCCTATGGGTTCTTTACCACATATGTGGTTTGCAAAGACTGAAACATTTTTAGGAGGCACATGGCTGTATCTACACATAGGCAAAGGAAATAAAGATCTTCAAATTTTTGCATATTCAAATGAAACCATTTTGCTAATGATCAATTCTAGATCACTTTCAATTTTGATTTTTTTCTCAATTTTCAAAATTTAGCCCTCTCATATCCATGTTTTAGAACTCAATTACTCTGAACTTTGAATGTACAGCAAATATTCATCAAGCATATTCAAAATCTGACAGCCTATTTATATCATCTTGTAGTTAATGTCTTTAATTTCACTCTGTCAGGAACAGAAAAATTTCTAATCTATTTCTTTTGCTTTTTTCTATGCTTTTATACTCATTTGCCCCACACTATAATACCCACATGTGGCTATTACAGCCATATTGCTACCTGGTATTCATACATCTATGTGTGTGATGGACTCTAAATGTGTAAATTTAATGGTATTTGACATATTTCCATTGCTAAGTTTTTATCAAGCTTCTCTCCCTAACAGGAAGGATGTAGCCACCTAAGTCTTATAGGCAGGGGATACATTGGTATAGAAGTCCTTGCAAGCATCTGACCATATCCCATGACCTTTCATGTTTGAAGCCAAATATAAAATGATAGCCCTTATATAATTTTTGTCTGATAAGCTTCTGGCTGCTAAAATATACCATGCCTGCCCAAGGGTAGATTAAAGAACTCAGAATTAATGGTCTTATTCCCCAGTGATTGATAGGAGATGAAGAATAAATAAATCGGCTCCTTCATTGCTCTGGTGAGGTAACTGTACAACACATTTTTACAAGTTATTCTGAAATTCCCCAGTGAGATAAAGCTGTAGTTGCCCACAAGGTAACTGAATTTATTAAATGTTTTTTCCTTTGCCTGCACATTTTTCTACTTCCTTAGAATTGTTTCTTGGAATATCCTCTTTAATAAATGTGAGAATACCCATCTGAGAATTTGCTTCTGGCTTAAGGAGAAAAAGATTATCTCTAAAAGAAACTGGCATTTTTCACTTGGATGGTATGAAAGAGAATAAATTTGACCTCAAAGAAAGAAATATATATACAATTTGGGGCAAAGTGAAGCCATTCACTTATATAAAATTGAAAAAAAAATTCCAGCAAAAGATCTGACCTGAGGAAAACAAAATAAATCAATGTACAAATTTTTTAAAAATCCCAAAATGTTATTTATAGAAAGTGAATCTACAAAGTCTAATTAGCGTATAAACAAGTTGGAATGCTATAGTACATGATTTGGGAGTGGAATAATGGAAATTTACACATTTAAAGTCCATCTATTATTCATAAAAAGAATTAAAATACACATTGACAATAATAACTCTGTTACTTGGTTTAGGTTGATAACAAGTGAATTAGTAAACTGTGTTGTTGCTAAGTAAATAGTGTGGCAATATGAAACATGAGAAAATAAATTTTAATAACTCAACAACAACAAAAAATGCCCAAAGAGGAAAAAAAAAGGAGGAAAAAGTTTTAAAATAGAGAAAATAAATGTGAGACAGAAATACAAATATTTCAGGAATCATTATTAATGTAGAATGATAATTCATTAGTTAAAAGTTTGTTATGTTAGATAACTTTGCTTGATGCTATTTATAAGAGTTACAACTAAAACATGAAGCCCTTCTTAAAGATTAAAAATGGTGTAAGAGGCAAAAGCTACTCAATAAATTGGGTAGTTATGTTACTGTCAGTCAAAAAGTTTTAATGCAAAAAAAAAGGAAGAAAAATGGGGATAAAGATGACTTATGTAATGTAATGGTAACATTTTTAAGAAATGCAAAGATAAAACTAATTCAAATCAGTCTTTTAGTAATATCATAATCTTAAATATAATAAAATATATAGAATTATAAGGAAAAATTGAGAAACTTGTATCAGCATTAATGTGTTAAGTAGAAATTATGAAAAGAAATTTAAGAAAATTACCAGTAAATTAACAATCAATGTTATATAAATACTTCATGGGGAAAGTATAATGATAATTTGAAAGATTCTAAATTAACTAAAACTAAATATCACCTTCTTTAATTGAAAGAATCAATATCATAAAAACCTGAATTCTTCTATTCCTCTCATGCTCTCCCTCCCTACCCCACTATGAGTCAGCCTCCTTATATCTGAGAAATAATTTGGCATTTGTTTTTTGGGATTGGCTAACTTCACTTAGCATTATCTTCTCCAACACCATCCATTTACCTGCAAATACCATGGTTTTATTTTCTTTTATTGCTGAGTAAAATTTCATTGTGTATAGGGCAGAGGGGTGGGAGGGAAAGAAAGGGGGCAGGGGATTAGCAAGGATGGTGGATTGTGATAGACATCATTATCCAAAGTACATGTATGAAGACATGAATTGGATATCAACATACTTTATATACAACCAGAAATATGAAAAATTGTGTGGTATATGTGTAATAAGAATTGTAATGCATTCCACTGTCATTTATTTTTTTAAAAATCAATTTAAGAAAGCCTTATAAGTTAAAAAAAAAACCTAAATTCTTTGCAAACAAATTATAGGTTAGATTCACTTTAAATAGAAATTTAAAGTTTTATTGCTGTTTTTGTAATTTTATATTATTATAGAAAATGAAGATAGTGAAAGAGCAGCAGCATCATGCTCAACCTCTGGGGAACATAGATTGAATAGATAAAACAAACAAGAAAAAAACCCAGATTTGCAATAACTGATGAAAAATTTAAATTTAAATTAGTCCCATAAAATAATTAGAAAATAACTTTAGAAATTATATTTAAGATACTCCTATGTAGATAGAATACAGGTAAAGAAATTGTACATATATTCATGGGGGAAATCTATTGAGGAAGAGTAAAGAAGAAGTAATAACATAAACCACACATTGAGATATTTTCAACAATATACATGGCAAAATATTAATATGAAAATGAATAATGACCATCACAAAGAATTAACACGAATATTTCATTTTAAAGATAGGGCACAAATTCATTGAAGAGAATTTTACAAAATAGAAATAAGATTTAATAAATATTAAAAACTAACTAAGTAGGTCAGGAAAATGCATATTAACAACACAAATATAAATATTTAATGTCTTAAAGATACATATAAAATAAACACAGGACTGCTAGTAAATAAACACAGTACTTTTAAAATACAACAAAATAAAATTTGGCAAATAAACAGATGAAAATAGAAAGAGCCTAGCTCCATGGCAAATGCCTGTAGTACTAGCAACTTGGGAGGCTAAGGCAAGAGGATCTCAAGTTCAAAGTTAGCTTCAGCAACTGTGAAGCACTAAGCAACTAAATAAAATACAAAATAGGTCTGAGAATGAGGCTCAGTAGTTGAGTGTCGCTGAGTTCAATCCCCAGTACAAAAATAAAACAGAAAGAGAGATAAATTCCAACATAAGACTAATGCAATAATTTTATATAAAATAAGGATCCAAACTTACAAGCATAAACAGTCATGAAGTTAACCATAAAAATGTCCACCATTAGCAAACTTTAGAACAAATAATTTCTTGTATTTTGTCAATAAGAGTCTTCAAATTGAAAAATCTAGAAGTGAAAAGTCAAAAGAAAGCAGCATATCAGGTCATAGTGGGAGATATTAATATGTTAACTAGAACATGAGAGAACTTGCTGATTCAAAAAATAAAACATACCAATGTGTTAGAGATAAAAGAAGAACAATTTTTTACATTTCTAGAAGTTACTTTATGAAAAAACATGAATACAGAATTCAGTAAGAAGAAATATAAAATGTAATTTTAAATAGATGTAGAATATTTGCAAAATCTTAAATATTATTCTCAAAAAAGATTCATAAATATGAACAAAAACATCATGTAATGTATATTCTTTGAAAGACAAATATAAATCAGTTTAAAAGTAAGCAAAAAATAAGAAAATAAAAAACAGATTACAATGGGGAGAATCGATTTTTTGAAAAGAGACCAATAAATTCCACATTGTGTTTTAATACAACCATTAAAAAGAGAAAAGGCAAAAAGGAAAAATAGCAGGAATGATTTTATTATCAGCACTCTTTTAACAGGCAGCTAATTGCATTGTTTTAAGTCAAGTGTTTATGCAAACGTGTGCAGTTAAAGTTTATTAAAATATGTACTTACAATTTATGAAAGGAAATAAATTATTATGGAAGTACTGAATTGATTGTTTGAGACCATGACTTTGTATTGTAGGTTTTTATCTTTAATCATAGATGTAAATTAGAATCAAAGTTTGACATTTGTCCTATTGCCCAGAATTTGCTTACATGAGAAAAAATAGATCTCATATATGAGAAAAGAAAATAGCAAGGTGCTTGCAAATCATACTTGAAATGACATAGGATCTAAATTATGGAACTCCCACTGTCCAAATTCTGACTCTGATCATCAAATAAAGATAATAACCATTTAATTAAAATAAGTTATATCTATGAATAAAACAGTCTCCTAATAATACTTATTTCTAATTACACTTAAATATATTAGGCTTTAAATCACATGATCTATACTTGATGCTACTTATTTTAAAACATTGCTACTATAGTTATACATAATTAACAGATGCTCTCAAAAATGAATAAAATGTTACAATATTTATATCAAATCGCTATTGACAAAAAATAAACTTCAATAGTTACTGATTTATGAAAAATTTATAGATTAGATATTATCAAATTAATTACAGCCTCTTATTCAAAGGGGCTAAACTTTGTAATCATGAATTTAGGTGACCTTGCCATTCTATTCAAATGAGGTTGTTATTGTCTGCAGGCTGGATTAGAGGTCATCATCACTAATGAAATTTAGATGTTAAATGTAAAACTTTAAAGGACATAAAAATTATTCCATTTTTTCTATTCATTTATTCCATCGACAGTTGCTTTCTCTCTATATGGAATCACTCACTCATTCCTCAGATTTCTAACTTTCCAATTTCAGAATGAATATAGTTTAGGCTCTGGCCACTTTGAAATTTACATTCTTTATGCTGAGAGAAAATATTAAAGACCTCTCCTTCTCTAAAGGAAAATCCTTCTCATTTCGCTCATATTAAGAGAATATGTGGGATAAAAAAAAGTTGCTTTTTATCTCTTCATTGTAAAATAGGTAATCTGTTAAATACTACTATCTAAAATATTGTGTATAAATGAACAAAGTCTTGAATATATAATAATGAGTAAGTTAATGCTTAAATAAGAAGGCTTTCTTTACTTTCTACATATGTGGTATTGGGAAAACTATAGAGAACTATCAGCTTCCATAGTCTCACTATGAAATCAACATAATTATCTTAACAGAATAGCCAAAACCACTGTAAATTAATAAGAAACACAGCCAATTCACTTGACAGCTTTATTAAATTACAAGTTTTAGCTATCATTCTTGGTTTGTTGAAGATGGAGAAATGATCATATAAGTAACCTTCATGACACCATTAATAATAGAATGCTTGCATAAACAGTACATGTTGATCAAATGCTGCTGAAGCTAAAGGTTGAAAGTGTAGTACCAAATACAATTTTAGAAATGAAAAAAAAAAAACACATCATATTAAAGTAACAAGGGAACTATGTAGCTATAAGTACAAAAAATTTTTAGCTTTGAAAAATCTTAAGAGTAATACAAAAAATAACTTCTGTATGAGGGACTAAGAGTAGATAATTATCTTGAGAAGGAGACAAATTTTACCTAAATTCATTTATGGATTTAATCTTTGGCTATGAACAGTTAGAATATTTTGTCTTTTGTGTTCCAAAATCAAGTAATATAATTTTCACATTAGTTATGTAGGTCACAAATAATGATAGATACAAAAATTAATAGTTTCACATTTGTATCCTTTTGAAGAAAAGATTTATTGATAAATCTTCAAAGCTTTACTAAATTTATATTTTATGGAAAGTGTTTTATATCTGTGTGGTTGGGTAAAGACGAATAACCTAAATTATAAAATTATTAATACCGTACAATTATTAAAAATCTGGACATTACTGGGTGCAGGGGCACATGCCTGTAATGCCAGCAGCTCCGGAGACTGAGGCAGGAGGATCGTGAGTTCAAAGCCAGTCTCAGCAAAAGCAAGGTGCTAAGCAATTCAGTAAGACCCTGTCTCTAAATAAAATATAAAATAGTGCTGGGGATGTGGCTTAGTGGACTAGTGCCCATGAGTTCAATTCTGGGTACCACAAAAAAAAATGCTAAACACTATGAAATTTCATATTTGATAAAAGGGTTAAAGTCTATCTCTGGGAAGCAGATAAATATTGGAGGGATGCAGGAGCAATGAAAGGCTGTATAAAGTAATTTGGATAACATTGCTACAAATAAAAATCAAACTGAAGAAGCAAGATGGTACGTAACAGCTGAATCAATGGCTAAATGTATGCTATTTCTTTACTTTGTGATGATAAAAACATTATCAACTTTTTCTCATGTTAGTAATTGTATACCAAGTGCAATAACTTATGAATAGCTCTTCTCCTGTTCTTTCAGTTTTCCTCCACAGACAGCATGAGTAGTTTGATTTCTTTTGCACATTTTTAAATTTTCCTATGTTGCCTCTTTAAAAAACATCAGCAGTTTTTCCTCATCTACTCATTAAAGCAGATGAGCCCATGGGAAACTTGTTCAATAAAAATAAAGCAAATAAATTGATGAAGGTTGATGAGTATTTCATAGAAAACGCATAAGAAAAAATCTGTTCAATAAAGTTGTAGATCCTACAGACTCTGATGTCTTTTTCCTCTCTTTTTATTTTGACAAATTCTATAAGACTTTTTCCTTTCTTTTTCTTTTTAACTTCAAGAAGGTAGATGGACATTACCTCTGAGTAAATTCCTCATATTTCTGTGAATAATATTTATTCAGATTATGATTAATTCATGTTAATTGGAAAATTTCCTCTCTTCTATGGTAGAAATTTGCGTCTCTCTTACAGATTAACATTCAGAGGCAAATACTTCAAACTCTTTAAATATTGGGAGGTTTCTCATGGAGCTCTGGGACCATCACTATGTTACAATCACTTATTTTCTTCAGTATACTACCAAAATTGTTCTTAATTTTCATTACTTTAATACAATTTCATATTATTTTTATTTTCCATTTAAAGACACACAATAAAGATAAAATAAATGTTTAATGCCTGAACCCATTTCAGTGGATTTGTTGCATAAATTTGCTCTCCCATGTGCATTTTCTCTGTTTTTTGACAATATATCTGAATGACATTTTGAGTAATTTTAAGACAAACTGAAAATAAAAGCAAAACTGTCATCTTAGTTTTCTCAGTCTCAGTGAAAACCAAGCTCATTATTTTCTGAGGGAAAAGAAAACAGGAATAGGCACATTACACTTTTGATGTGGCACCTGTTCTTGTTTAATTAAATTAACTATAATAGACATGATATATTCATTCCCAAACTCCTTTGCACATTTTTGTTCTTTCCTGTTACATACACACATATATATCCTTAGAAAACATCTTAGGTACTACATGACTAAGTGTGGACTATTTTTAATTGTCTCAGCTGAAAGTTATTTTAGGTTGATAAATTCTAGTGTTTTCATCATTTTTAGTCACAAAAAATCATTGGGAGTGGTAACTTGTGAATAATAATATTTATATCAATGACATGTCATTACAAATAACTGAATAAGAACTAACTTAAACAAATATTTTGTAAGATTGTAATGTTGACAGTAAGATTGAAAGCATCTTTGCTCCTAAATTGTTTTCTTTGACACAATCTGAATTATGATGTACAATGAAATCTCATTTCAGGAATCTAAAATAATTGAAAATATTTTGAGATTTATCATAAAACATATATGATATTTTCTAAATGGATTCCAATTAAAGGTAATCACACTGAAGTTAAGGTTTATGTTAAGATCAATACTGCCTGATAAACAGAAAGGTGTTCAGTTCCAATAAAGCTACCAAGAAACTTATGATCATGGAGAAAGGAAAAAGCATAGATAAAACTCAGTAACTTAAATAGAATCTTTTAATTAAGTAAACCATTAAATTGCTATATTTATGCAATAACTAATATCAACTTGATATGGAAAATTAAACATATGGTCCATGTTCCCAATATTATATTTAGATGAAATCTAATTATATCTCTCACAGAGATACAGTAAAATATTTTCTTATATGATAAAAGCAAATAAATTTGACATTCATTTTCCTCTTTCATTGAGTCCTCCAAATTACATGTCTGGCCTTCTTAGAAATCATTCCAAGTACCCCCAATTTTTTTTTTTTTTTTTGCTAATGAAGTGTATATGCTTCAAATGGGAAGTGATGATTAACTTTATTCATCCATGCAAACACCATGCAAGCCCACATGAAGGACTTTCTGCTAAAGTTCATTAGATGAGGCAGATTATGATTTCTATTTTGCCTGAAACCTTCAAACCTTGTCTTTGAATTATCATGTCCCCTTGAATAAAAAAAAAAAAAAATAGTAGACCAAGTTTGACAGCCTGCGCCACTGGAATGTTGTGATTAAAATATACAGAGGATTATGCACAGTTCCCAGGACAGATTAAGACAAAATACCGCTATTGAATGGAATAAGTGATTGTTACAAAAATATCCATTAAAAAGACAACTCAATTAAGAAATTGGCAAATGAACTGAGAAGAAACTTCTCAAAAGAAAAATAGAAAAAAATCAACAATTACATGAAAAAAATGTTCAATATAATTAGCTGTCAGGTAAATACAAATCAAAACTACACTGAGATTCCATCCCTCTCCAATTGGAACACAGTTATCAGTACTACAAATAACAAATGCTGGAGAGGATGCAGGGGAAAAGGAGCTCATACACTACTGTGGGGAATGTAAATTAGTACACCCACTGTGGAAATCACTATGGCTAAAAATACTTAATTACCATATGAGCCAGCTCTAGTACTCCTTAGTATTCAAAAGTATTAAATTAAGTATACTTTAGAGATACATGAATCCCCATGTATATTGCAGCACAATTCACAGTAGCCAATTCATGGAATCGGCCTTGATCCCACAACCAACAAATGAACTAATAAAGAAAAGGTGATTTATGTACATAATGGAGTTTTATTCAGTCATAAAGAAAAATAAAATTATGTCACTTATAGAAAAATGGATGGAACTAGAGACCACAATTTTGGGCAAAGTAAGTCCAACTTAGAAAAGAATCATGTTTTCTCTCATAATTTGGAAGCTAGAGGGGAAACTATTAGGGGAGAGGGTCTGGAACAGTATTGGGGGTTGAAATGGTTTTAATGTATGTAGGAATATGACACAATAAAATCCACTATTCTGTTTAATTAATATGCAATAATAAAAAATTGTCTTGGGTCCTTCTTTGAATGTAATTGATAAAATAGGATCACATTTTCCAACAGATTAAATCAGGTCAGATATTTCTCTGCTTTAGATAGATGAGTTCACGGGATAAACAATCTTGGGAATTTTTCTTTGTGACATAGGTTATAATACAGAGAGAAATTATAAGTAGTCCTTTTGTCTCTCAATGTAACTCTTTGGTATTTTTATGCTTGTTTGCATTCAAATATTAGTTGGTGTTTTAAAAAAGAACATATTCTAGTGTTCTGATTCAATGGTTTAATTCCTTTAGCAGTCTCCATTTGTTTTTAAGGACACCAGTTATTTTTCTAAAAAAAAAAAAAAAAAGATGTAAAATTTCAACTTCCAAAGAAAAATCTGATTCAATTTTTAAAAAATAATTTGATATGTGTGTACTGTAAAAGACACTTATTTTAAGACATGAATATTTCTAGAAATTCTATAACTCTGATATTTTAAATTATAATATACTACTTTGGAATAAGGAAATATAATGCAATATATAAACACTTCTATACCTATGATTTACAAGTCATTTTCTACCTCCAAAAGTGTATGAAGTCTCAGTCCTTGGAAATGCTGAATAAAGAAAAAATAGTCAAATTGTGAGCTTGAGTTCATTTTGACTCTGATTGATACTTAGTTGCATATAACATTTTATCATTTAAAATGTACTATTGATGAGGTTACTAATAAGTAATTACTTTTATATATGGAATAGACAACTTTGTGAAACTAAAGTATTAGAGGAATAGCAGTAACAAGGAGAATTCTGCTTCAAAAACTTAAAAAGTGGTGACACTATTTACCATAGCTGGGAGGACTCATTGAGATCAGATCATAGTGAACACGAACACCGACAAGTTTTGTCTATTCTGCTACACTTGAGAATGCACATCTCCATGCAGTGTTTGTAAATGCTTAATTTTCATTTTTTTTTTCAGAATAACTTGAATAACAGAAAGTAGAAGATGAGTTCACAGGATTAACAGTTTTGAGATTTTTTTTAACTGCAAACTAGATGCAGCACCCTTGTGGGAATGAGGGACAAATTATTACTTACCTACCTAGCACTAGTTCTAATGTATGTGTACACATTTGTGTGTGTTATGTATGTCTCTCTCTCTCTCTCTCTCTCTCTATATATATATATATATATATATATATATATATATATACACATACACACACACACACACATATATATATTTAATACTCAACTATCATCCCTATTAATATTGTTTCTATTATTATTCTTCCAGAATTTTGAGCATGCTTTTATTTCAATTACCTTACCCTATGTTGACCCTAGGATTGGGAGATGCCACTTGGATAAAACCATCTCAAATATTAATGGAGTAAGGAACATGATGAGTATACTTAACCGATATTTGTTCACTTAGTTTGTGTGCAGTTGCTAGTTGAAAGTTGATTCTCACCGATAGGAAGAAAAAATAAATATGAGAAAATAGAAATGAGAAAAGAAAATTTTTTTCAAATTGATTCTATATTCTAAAGGTCTAAATGCACAGGAAAAAGATCACGTTTTCCTGTTCTTAAAGCAGTATTATTCTATAAGGGAATGCAGTTATACATTGTCCTTTCATGCCTTATTAATAAAAAATGAAATAAGTTAGAGAGAGCAAAACTTAAAATAGTCAGGCTATGACCAATATCATTAGGAATAATCATTATTTAAATATTTCTTACACTGAATTTCATTTTTTAATAGATTGCTTGCAGAGAAATAGTTATGGAAACAGAATCTTTTACTTGGCCTTGTTAGCATGAGTGTATACTTTGCAGAGAAGTCTATTGATTTAGAAGGGAAAACAAATGAGATTTTATTGAAGTTCAACCCCCAATGGTTTCATGTGTGTAGATATGTCATTCAATTGCTATTGCAGTTTTCTTTGTTGCTATAATTAGAATATAATTTCTTTTGTTTCAAAGAGTTGCTAAGTAAATCAGAAGAGACAGTGGCTGTGAAAGCATTTTAAAAATAAATAACATGCACAGATGAGCAATCTCATGAAAACTGTTAATTGCATATTCTTATGGTACTTTTGTGTTCATAATTTGGTCTTTTCAGGATCCTAATGTTGATGAGGCATCAATATAAATCCTCAAGAAAATACTAGCAAAAAAGAGAAATATCTTATGCACTAATGAGTTTTAACCTTGCACCAGGCTATCTCTAATTGATCTTACTATTTAGGAAAAATCCTTTTTTAATGATCCCTTCAAGCGTCTTAATAAATATGAGAATATTCACCTCATACAGACTTTTCAATTGTGATAATATTGCAGTTCTAATGAGCAACTTTCTTCTATTTTTCTCTTCTGAATTTACTAGACATTTAATATTCCTCTGAAGTGAACAGGATATCTGACAATACATAGATCATTGCTTTTTTTAACATTATTTAGTTAACAGATTTCTCATATTATTGATCTTTACACAAACACATTCAAGTTAGTATAGCTATTCAAGTTTGAACAAAAAGCTTGTCAAGGGTTGCATGGGGAACAACAAATAAATTATATTGATGTTCTATTTTTTTCTTGTTTGGTTTTTAGGATTTGGATTTCTTAACAAAATATACCTGTACACAGAGGAAAAACATAATCAGCCTACTTGTAAAAAATAATATAAGGATATTCAAAATAAAAGGATCATTATTCCTTGAAGTCAATGAAAGAAAAGTAAACAGTTTAAATCATATAAGTTTGGGGTTGGAAAGTGGTAGGAGACAGAATAGTTTGTATACTGGCAAATTGGACTTTGAACCATTTTTTGTTTGCTTTAGCTATTTTTTATAATGCCTGGATTTTTGGATATGACCTATATTTGTTAGAAAAATATAAGGAAACTTTAAATCAGCAATAGATTTAGAAATCTTTTTCCCGATAGAAAAAATGGGAAAAAGTTTTTTTCATATAAGGAATATATACACTACTTTGACAGGAGAGAAGGGAAAACCAATATGATTTTTATTTCATATAAATAAGATGAACTGGTTGTTAGAGGAGTCAGGATTGTGGACTAGAGTCTTATTTTTGCATGTTTGTAGAAATATTAGGCATAGCACCAATGACTAAAAAGTCTTGTTCTATCTTGTTTGGCTTCTTAGGCAACAAAAATCTAGATTTCCTTTGTTACTGAAGTAACTAGATTGAGAAGTGAATGGTTAAAACACTTTACCTGAATACATCCAGAGACAAGATATGCCTTGGAATATAATCAACTAGTGTTGAGAAAGAATTTATTGGATTAAATGACTAGATGATGGAGAGGAATTACTAATTTCCACCATTCATTATTTGATTTATGTTTCCCAAAAGAAATATATAAGTCTCTCAAAGAATGAGATTTGTCCTGAGGCTATTCTGCTCTCAAATTTGAACACTTTATTTCCTAACATCATATTAAGAGGTCGTTGTAACCGTTGTAACCTCTGATGTCTAGTGCATGTGCTGAAAAGATACATTTCCACATCATTAAATTCCTATTTGATGATAAACTAATTTAACCTAACATAACTCACATACTTGCTGCACCTAATTGCTTTACCAATGCAATCTATACATATAAGCACCTGAAGTGCTATAATTAGAAAAAAATATCATCTGCAAATTCAATAAAAGTAATTTTCTCCTTCATTACACAATAACTGTCTTTGTTAACTAATCATAGTGTGGTTTAAGGAGCTTCCAAAATATTAATACAATTACATTTTTTTTCTGCTTCTGTGATTGGAACATGGAACATGAGGGCTCAGAATCTTATGTTATTTAGGAGAATAAGTTGTTTCTATTAACTGGAGAATAGATGAAAGCAGTAAGTCGCACACACTGTGCTCATTGACTTCTACAATGGAAAGAGACATATAAGAGGATTAGAACATATGAATGAGTGCAAAGTAGGATATTAAAGAAGCAAAACTTTCTTTTCATGAGGAAGTATAATTTAGTAATTTTTTAAATTTAACCTGCTGTCAATAATTATATCAGTATCATTTTCTGGACATTCTTTAAAGCTCAAATATTTTGGAAAAGGTATTTTTGTAGAACACAGTGATTTTAATATTATAGAATTGAAGGATGTTCCCATTAGACTTATTCAGTTCAGTGTTTTGTTTTATCACTATTCCCACTTTTAGATGAGACAGATTGGAGTCTGGTTTGGTTTATGAGTTACAGTTACCACCTGTGTCGTCAAAATATGCTTAGTATGTTTACAGTGAGTAAAGATGAGAAAAAGTTAGATCTTTTCTTCTTTCTTATTGGCATAATATGCAAACATAAAATATTTTTTACACTTCCTCTCAGGAAGCTGTGTCATGTCTCCCAATAAATTCTTTTTAAAATGTATCTATCTTGCTTATTTAGAAAAGAAAACTCTATCTTAAGTGTGAAAATTTGTTCCAAACTTATTATCAACTGGTAGTAAAGTTCTAGAAATGTTACCTACAAATTTAGGTGCTTCTGTTTTTCCCTCTGGAAAATAAGAATTCTTCTTACAAATAGCTTACTCTTCCAGAAAGCCTGCAAAGGCAAATCATAATAATGAGAATAAAGACATTGAAAAACACTCTATCTACCTTCCAACCTATTTATCTATTTATCATCTATCTATATTGATTATATCTACTGAAAGTAATAAATTTCTGTTTACTCAGATTTCATAAATGATTTATGAGATAACCATTCATAAAAATTTGGACGTGTTCTACAATCCTGCCAGTAAGTACATTAAAAAAAATGTTCACTCTCTCTAATTGTCAGTCAGTTTTTTTCTATCTAAATCCTTCCCATTTAAAACACTATATAACAAACTGCCCTGGGCACCACTTGCCACTTAACTCTCTCTGCCTGCTGGCTAGAGAATGGCTTAGCAATGTATAGAATAAATAGCTGTGTGAAACTTCTACCCTGAAAAAGTTGCAAAGTCAGAAAATAAGTTAAAGCATATAATGATAACAAAATATAAATGGATATGACAGATATTCACATTCAGTAACTTTAAAATCAAACTTTTATATTAATGGAATTTGCATGTCAAATATATATATTTAATTTTTAGTCATGCATGACAGTAGAATGTATTCTGGCAGACTATCCACACATTGAGTATAAATTCTTCTGTTTAGATTCCCACTCTTGTGGTCATACATGATTTGTAATTATCCTGGTTATGTATACAAATACAAGGCTAGGAATTTTATGACCAATTAATTCTATTGTCTTTAGTAGCTTCTATTTTTATTATATTATTAATTTCAAATTTTATTCCATATGGTCAGATAAAATGAAGGGTAGTATCTCTATTATTTTGTATTTGCTAAGACTTGTTTGTGGCATAACATATGATCTATTTTGGAGAAGAATCCATGTGCTGCTGAGAAAAGTGTATTCACTCATTGATGGATGGAATATTCTATATTTGTCAGCTTAATCTAAATAATTGATTATTTAATTGAGTTCTATAGTTTATTTGTTTAGCTGTTATTTGGAAGACCTATCCATTGGTGAGAGAGGTGCATTAAAGTCAACCAATATTATTGTGTTGTGGTCTATATGGTTCTTGTATTTGCAAAGGTTTTGTTTGATATATATATAGATGCCCCATTGTTTGAGGCATACATATTTATGGCTGTTATGTCTTGTTGATGTATGAATCCCTAAAGCAGAATGAAATGTCCTTCTGTATCCCTTTTCAGTAGCTTTAGTTTGAAGTTATCTTTATCCGATATGAGGATGGATGTCTTCCTGTGAGATAAGTCCCTTGAAGGCAGCATGTTGTTTTTTTTTTTAATCCAATCTGTCTGTCTTTGCCTTTTAATTATGATTTTAGGCCATTCACATTCAGGGTTATTATTGAAATATTATTTGTATTTCCGAACATTTGGCTTACTTTTGGTTTTTAACTTGACTTGATTTCTCATTTGATTGACCTTTCTTTTAGTGTAGTTACTCCCTTTGCTGATTTTTATTATTGTTTTTTCATTTCATCCTTCTGGAATATTTTGCTGAGAATGCTCTGTAAGGCAGACTTTCTCACTGTAAATTCCTTTAACTTTTGTTTAGAATGAAAGGGTTTTATTTTGTCATCAAATATGAAGCTTAATTTTGCTAGATGTAAGACTCCTGGTTTCTTTCAGAGCTTGGTATATGCTGTTTCATGATCTCCTGACATTGAGGGTCTGGGTTGAAAAATCTCCTGAGATCCAAATTAATCTTCCCCAATATGTAATCTAATTCCTCTCTCATATGACCATTAAGATTCTATCCTTATTCTTTATGCTAGGCATTTCATTATAATGTGCCTTGGTGTAGATCCATTGTAATTTTGTACATTTGGTGTCCTGTAAGCCTCTTGTATTTGATTTTCCAATGCATTCTTCATAGTTGGAAAATTTCCTGATATTATTTCATTGAAGAGATTGTGCATTCCTTTGGTTTGAATCTCTGTGCCTTCCTCTATCCCAGTAAATCTTATATTTGCTATACTGATGTTATTCCATAATTCCTGGATATTCTGTTTATGGTTTCTTACCATCTTCACTGTGTGGTGAACTTTATTTTCAAGATTATACATTTTGTTTTCATTATCTGACATTCTGTCTTCCTAGTGTTCTACTCTATTGGTGATGCTTTCTATTGAGTTTTTTATTTGGTTCATTGTTTTCTTCATTTCAAGGATTTCTGATTTTTCTTTCAGAATAGCTATCTCTTTCTTTAAGTAATATTTTGCTACCTGTATTTGCTCCCTTATCTCTTTTTGAAGTGATCAACAGTTACCTGTATTTGCTGTCTTATCTTTTTTTTTTGAAATAATCAAATTTTGCCTGTATTTGCTATCTTATGTCATTCTTTAATTCACAGATCATTTCAATTATGTACACTCTGAACTCCATCTCTGACATTTCATCCACTGCACTATCAATAAATTCTCTTATTGTAGTATCTTGGCTTGTTTGGGATACTTTCTTCCATTGTTTTTTCATGTTGTCTATTATTGGGGAGTTGATGGCCAGGTTTCAGTGGGAGTTCTTCTTCCTACCCAGGAGAATGTAAGCCACCTTAAAACTTAAAATCTCAAATAACTAGTGAATAACAAAACAAAAATTCTCAGAAACACATTTATAAAAGGCAAAGCCCCTGATATATCTAGTCTGCATGGGTTCTTGAATTAGACAAAGAAAAATTTTTTCTTGTGGTTTATTTAAGGGGGTACATCAAAGGTAGAAATAAGGTTTCAAGGACGAATTCTCGCTTTATGATGTCTTGTAGTCAGCAGTTGCTTGGTATCTTCTTAGGTCATACCCATCTCAGGTGCTGTGTGGGATCTTTGGCCGAGCTTAAGGGTTAATTTCACCTGCTTCAGGCAGTCAATCCCTGTGGTGAAGTTTCTAATGTCAGACTTATCACCTCACAAGGCTACTATGCACAACAGTCCACACAGCCCATAGAGGGCTTGTGAAGGTCTATGTGTCTTCCTTTCTTGCTGTGTGGATCTGAGGTAAGACAGTTTCTACCCAATAATCTTGTAGTGTCCCTACAGTTCACCTTTACTTTCCTTTGGTGTTAGGCTTCCAGTTCCCTGCTGGTGTCCAAAGGTGGATGATACTGTAACTAAATGTGGTGATGGAAATAGCAGAGGTAACTCAAGATAGTAGTGGGGATTGCCTAAGATGGATGCAACCACTTTCAGAGATGGGACTGAAAGGGTAGGCCTTACAATGTCTTTGGGGTGCCTATTTTGAGATGCAGTTGCCTCTAGGCCTTGTCTGTTGTCCCAAGATGGAGGCTGCTATGTGGGGAGGGCTGTGGCAATGGCTACAGTGTCCCAAGATGGAGGCAGGCTTGGCATTACTCCTGGGTGGGTAGGTGACTTGGGCCTGGGCTCCTGTGCAGGTTGTCCGGGTGGATTCTAGACCTACACCTGGGCTCTGGTGTGGGTTTTCCAGTCATCAGGGATGGTCTTGGGCCTGACTTGGGCTTGGGACCCTTCATGGTTCTATAGGGGAGGTCCTGGCCTAGACTCCAGAATGAGTTGGAAGGTCAGCAGAATGGTCCTGGATGTTACCTGGGCCTCAGCTCTCACACAGGTCAGTGGGGGCGGATCTAAACTTGGGCCTGGAATTTGGTGTGGGTCTGCAAGTCAGCAGGGGCAGTCCTGAGCCTGACCTGTGCCTGGGCTCCTGCATGGGTTGGCAGTCCCAGGCCAGGGGCTGGGCTCTGGCATGGGTATGCCCTCACATATTTTTTGACCATTAGTATTTCATTTTCTGTGACGTGTTTATTCAGTTCCCTAGACCATTATTGATTGGATTATTTAGTTTTCTTTATTATTTATTTTGAACTCTTTGTATATCCTGAAAATTATTGCTTTATCTGAGGTACTGGTGACAAAGATTTTCTCCGAATCTGTAGGATCTCTGTACACATTCTTAATTATTTCCTTTGCTGTGAAAAAGCTTTTCCATTTAATACCATCAGAACCTTCCCATTTATTGATTCTTGATTTTAATTCTTGCACTTTAAGAGTCTTATTAAATAATTCAATTCCCAAGCCAATATGTCTGAGAGTTAGACCTACTTTTTTTCTACTGAGTGCAGAGTCTTTGGTCTAAGGCCTAGGTCCTTGACCTAATTAGAGTTGAATTCTGTGAAGGGTGAGACATAGGGGTTCAATTTCATTCTATTATATATGGATTTCCGGTTTTCCCAGCACCATTTGTTGAGAGGCTATCTTTTCTTCAATATACATTTATGGCACCTTTGTCTAGAAGGAAATAATTGTATTTATGTGGATGTGTATCTGTGTCTTCTATTATGTTCCATTAATCTTCATGTCTGTTTTGGTGCCAATACCATGCCATTTTTGTTACTATAGATCTGCAGAATGTTTAAGGTCTGCCATTGTGATGCCTCCTGTATCACTTTTCACACTAAGAATTGCTTTGGCTATTCTGGGTCTTTTATTTTTCAAATGAATTTCTTAATTGATTTTTCTATTTATTTGGAGAATCTCTTTGGGATCTTCATAGGAATTATATTAAATCTGTATAATACTTTGAGTAGTATGGACATTCTGGTAATATCAATTCTGCCTATTTCAGAACATGACAGATCTTTCCAGCTTCTGTGGTCTTCTTTAGTGTTCTGTAGTTTTCATTATAGAGTTGTTTTGCCTCTTTCATTAGGTTAATTCCCAAATATTTTTTTTCTTTTCTTTGAGGCTATTTTAAAAGGGATCGTTTTCCTGATTTCTCTTTCAGCTGATATATTTTTGGTGTATAGAAATGAAATTGACTAATGTTCATGTTTGACAATGAAATAAAAACCTTCCTTGATAAACAAAACTTAATAGAATTAACAATCAAAAAGCCTGCACTACAAAACATTCTCAACAAAATATCTCATAAAGAAGAAATCAAAAATAAAAATGAAATCCAGAAGGGAGGAACTACACTAGGAGTATAGGCAATCAAAAAAAAAAAAAAAAAAAAAAAAAAAAAAAGAAAGAAAGGAAAGAAAAAGAAGAAAGAAAAGAAGAAGAAGCTAATTCAAATTAAAAACCCCAAATAATACAAAATGACAGGAAATAAGAATAATTTCCCCATAATAAAATCTAATGTAAATAGCCTAAACCCATCAATCCAAAGACATAGACTGACAGATTGGATTAAAAAATAAGACCCAACAATGTGCTGCCTCCAAGAGACTCATCTCTTGTGTAAAGACATCCACAGATTAAAAAGTAAAAAGATGGCAAAACGTATCATTCACATGGATCTTGAAAACAAGAAGGGGTTTCTATCCTCATATCTGAGGAAGTTGATTTCAAGTTCAATTTAATCAGAAGGGATAAAGAAGGCCATTTTATATCATTTAAGGTAATTATACATCAACAAAACATAACAATCTTAAATGTGTATTCTCCATGCAATGAAACGTCTATATACATAAGAAAAAACCTTCATAATCTCAACAGAATAATGACAACAGAATAATACTGGGTGACTTCAACCCACATCTCTCTCCAACTGATAGGTTTTCAAATGGAAAACTAAATAAAGAAGCCCCAGATCTAAAAGTACAATTAATAATTTAGACTTAACACACATATATAAACTATTTCATCCATAAACAGATAAATACACTTTCTTTACATCAGCACATGGACATTCTCTTAAATAGACCACATGTTAGTCCACAGAGCAACTCATCACAAATACAAAAATAAATAAATAAATAAGAGAGAGAGATTATATTTTGCATTCTACCAGATCATAAGGGAATAAAATAAGAAATTAACAATAAAATAAAAAATAGGAAATACTCCAACACCTGGAGATGAAATAACACAATATTGAATAATCAATGAATAGCTGAAGAAATCAAGGATGAAATAAAAAAAAAAACTTAGAAGTAAATGAGAATAGTGAAACAACGTATCAAAATCTCTGAGACACTATGAAGGCAGATCTAAGAGGAAAGTTCATTGCATTGAGCTTATTCATTAAAAAGACAAAAATCACCAAACAAATAACCTAAGGTTACACCTCAACACCTTAGGAAAAGAAGTAATCAGCACCCAAAGCAGTAGAAAACAGAAAAAAATAAAATCCAATCTGAAATTGATAAAATGAAAACAAAAGCAATTTTAAAAATCAACAAAACAAAAAGTTGGTTCTTTGAAAAAGTAAATAAAACTGATAAAGGCTACACTCTTAGCCAAACTAACAAAGGAAAAAGGGAAAAGTCAAGTTACCAAAATTCATGATGGAAAAGGAAATATCACCATGGATACCACTGAAACACAGATGAAAATCAGAAGCTACTTTAAAAACCTCTACTCTAATAAAATAGAAAATGTTGAAGATGTCAACAAATTTCTAGAGACATATGAACTACCCAAATTGAATCAAGGAAACATAAAAATTTTAAACAGATCAATTTTAAAGGAATAAAATTGAAGATGCCTACAGAATTCTACAAACAAAGAAAAGCTGAGGACCAGATGGATTCTCATCCGAGTTCTGCAAGATCTTCAATGAAGAACTTACACCAATACTACTCAAAATATTTCATACAATAGAAAAGAAAGGAACTCTTCCAAATACATTGTATAAAGCTAGTATCACCCGGGTACCAAAACCAGACAAAGACTCAAGGAAAGGAAACTTCAGACCAAAACCATGATGAACACAAGTGGGTAAAAAAAAAGATGGTGAAATGAGATAGACATCACTACCCTAAGTACATGTATGAAAAAGACACAAATGGTGTGCATATATTTTTTATACAAGCAGAGAGATGAAATATTGTGCTCTGCATTTGTAATAAGAATTGCAATGCATTCTGCTGTCACACATAATGAATTCGAATAAAAAATTTAAATTTCCCAGTAAGATACTGACAAACTGCATACAAAAACATATTAAAAAGATAGTGCACCACAATCAAGTGGGGTTCCACCCAGAGATGCAAGCTTAGAAACAAGAATCAAATGATTATCTCAATAAATCAGGAGAAAGCATTTGACAAAATTCAGCATCCATACATGCTCAAAACACTAGAAAAACTAGGGCTAGTAGAAACATGCCTCTTCATTCTAAAAGCTATATATGCTAAACCCAAGGCCAACATCATTCTAAATGTAGAAAAACTGAAAACCTTCCCTCTAAAAATTAGAACAAGAATGGGATGTGCTCTTTCACCACTAGCCAGAAAAATCAGAAAAAGTAAACAAATTAAAGGATAGGAATAGGGAACAAAAAGAGCTCAAACTGTCACTATTTGCTGATGACATGATTCTGTATTTCGAAGACCCAGAAAACTCTACTAGAAAGTTCCTAGAACTAATAAATGAATTCAGCAAAGTAGCAGGGTTTAAAATCATATTTCATTTAATCTTCACAGGAATAATTAAAAATAATTAATTAAAAACACAGTGGTGTATTGGGTATTAGCTGCTGCTGCTATAACAGAATGCCTGAGACTAATTTATAAAAGATAAACATTTATTTATAAGAGTTCTGGAGGCTGTAAAGAAAGTTTAAGATCAAGGTGCTGGCAGGTTTGATGCCTGGTAACAGCCTGGTATCTGTTTTCAAAATGACATCATGGATGGTACATCCTCCAGTGCAGAAGAAGGCAAACCCTCTCTGAAAGCCTGTTTATTGTGACACTGATTATTTCTTGAACTCTGAGCCCTGTTGGGTTCTATCTCCCAATGCTGTAGTATAGGTGATTAAGTTTCCAACACTTGAATTTTGGAGGAAGCAAACATTAAAATCAGAATTGGTAATGTGTGAAAATTTTATTAATGGTTAATTATGAAACAGAATTTTATATTTTTAAAACTTCAAAGTCCAAAATCTATGTTCTTGCCTCTTGTTTCCTTTATCTTGTATTTGCAAGTTTTTATAAGACCTGTCTCATGAATATTTATATATATATGCCCCCCAAAACTAAATTCATCTGCAAAGACAAATGAACACATAAGCACAAAGATACAAACACCACAAAAC
This sequence comes from Marmota marmota marmota, assembly GCF_001458135.2. Lineage (NCBI taxonomy): Eukaryota > Metazoa > Chordata > Mammalia > Rodentia > Sciuridae > Marmota > Marmota marmota. The sequence goes on along the minus strand of NW_026000243.1, from coordinate 293,738 downwards.
TCACTCAGAGAGATAATTTCGTGATTTTCAAGATGAGTTAAAATTTTTATTATTCAGTTATCATATTCTTTTTTTCTAATAGAAGAAAATAGAACAGGTTCCATTCTAGTTGATAATTTGATTATTCACATAATAAAAGACTATTATAAATTAGTAGAAAAATAATGCTAAACTTTCAGATTTTATTAGACATCTTAACAGTATCACAAGTCAAATCTACGTTTTAAAATCATGCAATAAAATTTTCAGGCCAGTTGTACAATCTGAAATTACATCATTTTTTTTTAATAATGCAATTCAGCGAAACGATGTTTTGTCTTTACTCATAAAGTTGATGGTGCTTGACTTAAATAAAGGAAATGGTGAAAAGGAAAGATAAAAAGGATACAGAGTTCTGAAGTAATTCCACAAAGGAATTGTAGGTATTAATGAAAATTGTCCTCTTTGAGACAAGGACTTTTTCTTTCTTTTGATGTACATGGCTAATGTTTCTCCGAGGACATTTTTTTTTCAGATATGAAAAAAATGAACAACAGCAGCCTAATATTTCTAAAACATCAAGTTCTTTTTTTCTATCATTTCATCACTGCTGTGTTTAGATGAATGTCCCCACAAAAGGTCTATGTGTTAAAGATCTGTTCTTCAGGGTAGTGCCCTTGGGAAATGCTGCTGACCTATAAATTCAATGGGGAAGCATATTGAAAATTGGAGAGTTAGGATTGCTACATTAGATGTCATTGGCTTCGTTTTACATGAGAATTTCACTCAGTAAAACCTACTTAAAAAATGTAAGCAGGCTTTTTAAACTTACTTTTGTATTAATAGGCATAATTTCTCCTTTGAGATGAAAGTTTTCTTTCTTTTAATTCACTGACCAACATTCTTTACTATTGCTCACTAACTAAAAAGTAAATGTCACTTATAATGTAAATAGTAGGGGATTTATTTCACAAACATTACCTTACTAGCAATTCCATTTGTGATAATTGTATAATTGGAATAAACATGATCTACTAGTCATGACACCAGAGTTTTAATAATGGATTTCCACCATATAGCTGTGTAACAGAGGAAAATCTACAACTTCTCTGGGTCTCAGCTCACTGAATTTTGAAGTGTATTAATTTACTGAATTACCATTATGCTTATTTATAAGTATACATTTTAGTTCATCAAGATGCTTGAGCAATTATAAAAACAGTTCAATGTCTGTTTTCAGAAGCCGATTATATTAGTCAGGATTCTTCAGGGAGAACCAATAGCAGATAGATATATACATATAAACATACAGATACAAATATAAATATAGATAAAGACATATATAGGCATACCTATATGAAGAGATTTATTGGAAGATACTTGTGTGTAAGTTGGCTAAGAAGCCATACAATAGGTTGTCTACAGTCTACAGAGTCAGGGAAGGCTTAGTTCAAGTTAGAAATCCACAAAACTAGAGAAGTCAGTGGAATAATTCCCAGGTTGAGACAGGAAACCCAGAAACCTAGGAGGTCACTAGTGGAAGTTTGGGAATCCAAAAGCCAGAGAATCTGAAGTTCTTATGTTGAAGAACAGATGAATTTTTCAGGAGAAAGAGAGCAAATTTGCCTTTCCCTGACTACTATTTCTGTCTGACCTCTCCTCTGATTTAATGGTGTTCTCACACATTGGATTAGGGCAGATCTTCCTTTCTCATGCAACTGGTACAAATGTCAATTTCTAATGTGAATGCCCTCACAAAGATACTTAGAATTAATGCCTTAACAGCTTTCTGGGTATCTTTAATCCAGCCAATGTAACACCTAAAATAACCTAATATGAAAACTGCTAAATACAGAAAAAGCTTTTCTATAAAAAAAGTACTTATAAGTTTTATCAACTATTCTTAAGACTCTGAGTAGAACAACATATGCTTAACTTTTCAGAAGCTATTAGAAAATTGTGTTTTGTTACATAGAGGTCTAAGGTAATAGAAGTACATAAAGTATCTGCAAGAACATTGTACTTATTAGGTACTGAATGTTCACATTAAAAATACTTATTTTACTAAATATATTGGATATATTACACCATCTAGTAGGACACTGTACTTTTTATCTTTTTAAGAATAAATTACAGCTGAAAAGTTCATGAACTCTTGAAGTTAATTTTGGTGGTTTTACATAACACAAGTTAAAGGAAAGATTTTATTTTGCTTATGGAATTTGTTTCTGGCTCATTACATCATGATAAGTTTCTTCAGGGAACATAAACAGTGTAGATGCAAGATAACTTAAAGGCACAAATGCATAAAATATTTGTTTCCCCATGTACTACAATTAATCTTAACATATATGCTTGAGACAGGAAATAGACTAAATTTACTGCTGTTTATTATAAACCATATAGGCAGAAAAAGATCTGGTTTTCTACCTTTAAAACTACTCCACATTTCCCCAAATTTTGAAGGATTATGAATTCAAAGTCATTTTTATTACCAAACGGATAGACAGAAGTTTGGCTACCATGGCTCTCACACAGAATGTTTCTTGTTTCAGGAGAAATATATCTAATTTTAAGACAGAAAAAGATAGTAAGCAGATATGATTGGGGGGGTAGTATTTTTTTTTAATGGAGGAAACCCTCCATATTCCAGAGATTGGACCTAGGACCCCACAATGACTGAGCCACATTCCGAAGCCTTTTTATATTTTATTTTATTTTACTTTTGAGATAGGTTTTGGTAGTTTGCTGAGGCTGTCTGAACATGCAATCCACCTGCCTCAGCCTCCAGATGTGCTAGTATGATGGGCCAATATGCCCAGCAGGATGATCATACTTTGAACCAAGTGCATCACCTTTTTATCATTCGTTTTATTTTATTTTTCAATTTCTTTTTTCTTCCTTTTTAATTTATATATACTAGCAGAATGCATTACAACTCTTATTACATATATAGAGCTCAATTTTTCATATATCTGGTTGTATACATACTATACTCACACCAATTTCTGTCCTCAGACATGTACTTTGGATAATAATGATCATCATATTCAACCATGACAGTGGAATGCCTTACAATTCATATTATACATATAGAGTACATATCTCTGATTATATACAAAGTATATTCACACCAATTTGTGTCTTCAGACATCTACTTTGGATAATAATGATCATCACCTTCCACCATCATTTCTAATCCCCTGCCCCCTCATTTTCCCTTCCTCCCCTCTGCCGTATCTAGAGTTACCTATTCCTCTCATTCTTCCTCTCCCTATCCCACTATGAATCGGCCTCCTTATATCAAATAAAATATTTCACATTTTTTTGGGGGGGATTGGCTAACTTCACTTAGCATAATCTTCTCCAACACCATCCATTTAATTGCAAATGCCATGCTTTTATTTTCTTTAATTGTTGAGTAATAGTCCATTGTGTATATATGCCACATTTTTTTATCCATTCATCTACTGAAGGGCATCTAGGTTGGTTTCACAGTTTAGCTATTATGAATTGTGCTGCTATAAACATTGATGTGGCTGTGTCTCTGTAGTATGCTATTTTTAAGTCTTTTGGGAGACCAAGGAGTGGGATAGCTGGGTCAAATGGTGGTTCTATTCCCAGTTTTCCAAGGATCTCCATACTATTTTCATTATTAGCTGAACTGCAGTCCTACCAGCAGTGTATGAGTGTACCTTTTCCTTTACATCCTCTCCAATACTTATTGTTGTTTGTCTTCATAATAGCTGCCATTCAGATTGGAGTGACATGATATCTTAGAGTTGCATCTCTCTAATTGCAAGAGATGTTGAACATTTTTTCATATATTTGTTAATTGATTGTATATCCTCTTCTGAGAAGTGTCTGTTCATGTCCTTGAACCATTTATTAATTGGGTTATTTGCTTTTTTGGTGCTTAGCTTTTTAAGTTCTTTATATAGCTTAGAGATTAGTGATCTATCTCATGTGTGAGGGGTAAAAATTTGCTCCCAAGATGAAGACTCGCTATTCACTGCACAGATTGTTTATTTCACTGAGAAGAAACTTTTTAGTTTGAATCCATATCGTTTATTTATTCTTGATTTTAATTCCTGCACTATAAGAGTTTTATTAAGTAAGTTGGGGGGCCTACTCCGACATGATGACGATTAGGGCATACATTTTTTTTCTATTAGATTCAGGGTATCTTTTTTAATTCCTAGGCCCTTTCTCCTTTTCAAGTTAAGTTTAGTGCATGGTGAGAGATAGGGGTTTAATCTCTTTTTGTTGCATATGGATTTCCAGTTTTCCTAGCACCATTTGTTGAACAAGCTATCTTTTCTCCAATGCATATTCTTGGTACCTTTGTCTAATATAAGATAATTGTGGTTCTGTGGGTTAGTCTCTGTGTCCTCTATTCTGTGTCATTGGTCTACCAGTCTGTTTTGGTGCCAATACCATGCTGTTTTTGTTACTGTTGCTCTAGAGTATAGTTTAAGATCTGGTTTAGTGGTGCCACCTTCTTCACTCTTCCTGCTAAGGATTGCTTTAGCAATTCTGGGTGTCTTACTTTTCCAGATGAATTTCATGACTGATTTACTATTTCTATGAGGAATGCCATTGGGATTTTGATCAGAATTGCATTAAATTTGTATAGTGCTTTTGTAATCTGGTCATTTGATAATATTAATTCTGCCTATCTAAAAGCAAGATAGATCTTTCCATCTTTTAAGGTCTTCTTTGATTTCTTTCTTTAGGGTTCTGTAATTTTCATTATATAGATCTTTCACCTCTTTCATTAAGTTGATTCCCAAGATTTTTTTTTTTTGAGGCTATTGTAAATGCTATTCCCTTTCTGAGGATTTTTCACTGATATAGAGAAATGCTTTTGATTCATGGGTGTTGATTTTATATCCAGCTACTTTGTTAAATTTATTTACCAGTTCTAGAAGTTTCCTGTTGGAACTTTTAGGGTCTTCTAGGTATAGAATCATATCTTCAGCAAATAGTGCTAATTTAAGTTCTTCTTCTTCTGTGTGTATAACTTTAATTTCTTTCATCTTTCTAATTGTTCTTGCCAGTGTTTTAAGAACTATGTGATGAAAGAGGGCATCCTGTCTTGTTCCAGGTTTTAGAGAGAATGTGTTCAATTTTTCTCCATTTAGAATGATGTTGTCCTGGGGCTTAGCATAGATAGCCTTTATGATGTTGAGATATGTTCCCGTTATCCCTAGTTTTTCTAGTGTTTTGAACACAAAGGGGTGCTGTTTTGTCAAAGGCTTTTTCTGTGTCTATGGAGATGATCATATGATTCTTAAATAAGTCTGTTTATGTGATGAATTGCATTTTTTGATTTCCATATGTTGAACCAACTTTGCATCCCTGGGATGTACCCCACTGGATCATGGTATATTATCTTTTTGATATGTTTTTGTATTCAATTTGACAGAATTTTATTGAGAATTTTTGCATCTATATTCACTAGAGATAATGGTCTGAAGTTTTTGTTTTTTTTTCTTTGATGTGTCTTTGCCTGTTTTGGGAATCAGGGTGATATTGGCCTCACAGAATGAGTTTGGAAGTGCTTCCTCTTTTTCTATTTCCTGAAATAAATTGAAGAGTATTGGTATTAGCTCATCTTTAAAAATCTTGTAGAACTCGGCTATGTATACATCTGGTCCTGGGCTTTTCTTAGTTGGTAGGGTTCTGATGGTGTCTTCTATTTTATCACTTGATATTGGTCGGTTTAAATTGTGTATATCATCCTGATGCAATTTGGGCAAATCATATTATTTAAGAAATTTGTCAATGTCTTTAATATTTTCTATTTTATTGTAGTAGAAGTTTTCAAAATAATTTCTAATTATCTTCTGTATTTCTTTAGTGTCTCTTGTGATATTATGTTTTTCATTATGTTTAGTAATTTGAATTATCTCTTTCCTTCTCTTCATTAGCATAGCTAAGGGGCTGTCAATTTTATTTATTTTTTCAAAAAAAGCCTTTTTGTTTTGTCAATTTTTTCAATTGTTTATTTTGTTTCAATTTCATTGATTTAAGCTCTAATTTTAATATTTGCTGTCTTCTACTGCTTTTGGTGTTGATTTGTTCTTCTTTTTCTTTTTCTAGGGCTTTGAGATATAATAGTAGGTCATTTATTGACTTTTTCATCTTTTAAACTCATGTAATGAACTTTCCTCTTAGTACTGCTTTCAAAGTGTTCAGAGATTTTGATATGTATTGTACATATTCTCATTTACCTCATCCAATAGGTGGGATTGTCTGTTGTTAGCTGGCATCTCTGCTCTCAAGATGGTGATGGTAACCAGGGTGGGAAGGCTGGTCGAGGTGCAGGGCACCTGGAAATGAAGTGTGGCACCCACCAGTCCCTTCAGGAAGATTGCACCTCAAAGGTTTCTTTTTGGGTCCACTCATATGATTTGAGTGCCAGGTCCTATCGCCCTATCTTGCCTGAAGATTTCCCAGTTTCTGGTCTCTCTGTTATGCTCTAAATTTTTGCAACATCTCCCTCTCCCTTAGCAGTTCCCAATTGAAGGACCTCTCTCACCAGGGCTCCCGTGGGTGGCACCCTGGTCACACTGAGCACCCATTCCACTGAGAACTGTTTTGTGTTGGGCAGTTACTGTTCTGGGTTACCGCTGCTGGGAAGAGGAGGGAGTTGGAAACTGGGTACCTGGCCAGCTGGAGTTCCAATCTCCCCACCAAATATGGTGAGAAAGATGAGCCAAGGTGGGGGTGGTCTGTTTCCAGCGACTGGGTGACAGGTTGAGTGGGGGGAGCTGGGCAATGGCATTCTGCTATGTGTTCAGAGATGAGCTCTGTAACATTCAGTACTGCGGCTGTGCCTATCTTCAGAGCCTGTGAGTTGCCCCCAGGTACATGTAGATTTTCCCAAAGAGGACTATGGCAGTAGCTGTGGAGTTGAGTCACAAGACAGAGGCAACCAGGGGAGCCCCTCATTGGTAGATATGGGAGTCCACAGGGGAGTGGTGGCTGGAGTTCCTCTGGGTAGGTAGCAGCTAAGTGCCCTGCATGGGAGCAGAGCAGCATCTGGGAGTTCTGTGGCAGTGCTGATAGGTGATCCAGCTAAGGGCCTCTTAAGCCCTGGGTGGGCTAGAACTTGGGGAGTTGGGCGTTGGGAGTCAGGAGTCCTGCTCAAAGTGTGAGAGCAGCTGTATAGGGGTCCTCTATTACTCTCAGAGAAGCAGTATCCCACTAGTTGAAAACCAGGTCACAGAGCGACAAAGAATGCTGCCTCTTTCTGGCCCACCATCTTAGATTTCTCTTCTCTTTCTTTTTATTTTTTATGTATCCTATTAAATGATTTTTTGATGGCATTATGAATTATTTCCACCTCTGTGTGGATATTTACTGTAGTCCTACATGGCAGATTTGGTCCTGATTATAACTGTTAAGTATTGTCATAAAACTTTCTTCAGTGGTTACAAAGAGATATCTGAAATTATAACAGTGAAAGTACTTAGATATGTGGCTTGGAAAGAGAAGGATTCCCCAAATGTGGATTTATAAAAATAATGCACATTCAACTATTTGGTACAATATTCAGTAATCAAATTGATATTTATTGAGTACAAATTATTTTCTGTAATAAAATATAAGTAGGAAACTATGAGAGTCATGAGAATAATTTTATAGAAATGTACATTTTTTCAAAGATTTTATGACAATATTGGCAATAATCATGAGCATAATATAAAACAGTTGTATTAGTGAATGATAAAAAATATTTGTTTAAAAATTCAATAATTTTTCCAAATTTTGTTGTATATCTATATTACTTCTTACTAAATTTTAAATTTCTTTTATTGAGGGTGTGATACTTTAGCACTGAGCCACACACTCAGTTCCTCGTTATTATTAATTTTTTATTTTGGGACAGGGTCTTGCTAAGTTGCTGAGACTTGCCTTGAACTTGTAATACTCCTGTCTAGCTTCCTGAGCAGATGGGATTATAGGTATGTGCCACCACACCCTAAGAGTTATGGAGGTTTTTAAAGAGATATGCCTCCAGATATAAATTAGTAAATGGAACAAGTTAAATTTAGATTTGAAAATGTGAAAGAGAATATATGTTAATTAAGGCTATGTTCCAATACCCTTGCAAATACCAATCATTAACCAATCCTTAAATAAATAAATATTAATTATAAACTAAATAAATGTTTACATTTTTACTTTTTTGTAATATTAATATGATAGTATAAAAATAAAAAAATTCACTTGAAAATGTTTTTTCTACTTTGATTGCAGTTGTATAAATTAAGATTTTTAAAGGTCCAAATAAGAAAAAATATCAAAAAATGTATTTTTTAATATAATATAAAAGTGGTTGGGCATTAGCTCTGTTCTGGCTCTCTTCATACAATCAGTCAACAAGTACATGAAAAAATGCTCACCATCTCTAGCAGTCAGAGAAATGCAAATCAAAACCACCCTAAGATACCATCTCACTCCAGTAAGATTGGCAGCCATTATGAAGTCAAACAACAACAAGTGCTGGAGAGGATGTGGGGAAAGGGGTACTCTTGTACATTGCTGGTGGGACTGCAAACTGGTGCGGCCAATCTGGAAAGCAGTATGGAGATTCCTGGGAAAGCTGGGAATGGAACCACCATTTGACTCAGCTATTGCCCTTCTTGGACTTTTCCCTGAAGACCTTAAAAGAGCGTACTACAGGGATACTGCTACATCGATGTTCATAGCAGCACAATTCACAATTGCTAGACTGTGGAACCAACCCAGATGCCCTTCAATAGATGAATGGATAAAAAAAATGTGGCATTTATACACCATGGAGTA